>NC_090932.1:339057873-339375433 GCF_040938575.1 Ambystoma mexicanum
CCTATTCCAACAAGAAGCCTTCCAAGGCCTTCTAGTACTCAGCCAATGCTGCCTCATCCAGCCCCTGTAATCCCTCCTGTGGTGGAGGAAGCAGTTCAGATAGACATGGATACCGTCACAACTCGTACACAAGGCATGGATGAGTTTGATTATGTTCCCACAAATGGGTAACATCCTGACCTGACGTTGATGTTCCCTCCGGTGCCCCTCCGCCGGAGGAAATCTGATCCTTCCACTCCATGATCTCTACGGCTCTAAAGCTGTTCAATTTAGTACTAAAGGAAAAGAAAAAGGGAGGATTCCTTTTCGAATGATGTTGGATGACATTTGGGAGGATGGCCATTTGGTCATTAAGGCCGCTAGTACCACTCCTGCGAAAAGGGACGGTTTGGAAAATAAGTACCGGAATCCAGACTCTGCCCCTAAGCCTCAGGTCTCAGCCATCGGCAAATTTGGTGGTCTTGGCCGCCGCTAGGAAGAGGTCTTCCAACCCGTCTTCCTCGTCTATGGTTCCTTCTGGACCAAGAGGGTAAAAAGCTGATGAAGCACATCATGACGACGGCAGATCAAGGCTGAAAATACCTTTGCCATTCTCTCGAGGTATGATTGGGAGTTATGGTATATGTTGGGGCCCATCCTTGACGTCCTCCTGGAGGGTAAGAAAGCCACAGCTCTGGTTCTGTTCCAGGAAGGGGAGGTTGTCTCCTACCATGCAATCACTGCCACCCTTTACATCGCCGATTCAGACTTTCACCAGATGGGCAATGGTGTGGCCCTCCACCGCCAGGGTTGGCTCTAAGCCACCAACCACCGCACAGAGGTGCAAATAAAGGTGGTCAACATGCTATTCGATGTCGACATGCCTTTCGATATTGACAACCTCTTCAGAAAGGTGGTCGATGAGACTCTACAGGCCATAAA
This sequence comes from Ambystoma mexicanum, assembly GCF_040938575.1. Classification (NCBI taxonomy): domain Eukaryota; kingdom Metazoa; phylum Chordata; class Amphibia; order Caudata; family Ambystomatidae; genus Ambystoma; species Ambystoma mexicanum. Next base: position 339,058,795 of record NC_090932.1, read on the forward strand.
GACCGACCCTGAGACAGTGCGTTCTTTAGGCAGACTTCAGCGGAGTAGGCCGTCCATTTGTTCAACAAAAAGGTGACTCTCAAGGTCATCAAAGGGTTTCACCTCTCCCCCCTATCGTCAGCCCTCCCATTGAACCACCCAGGAGGCTTATAGGGGATGCTCCCAGGCCTATGGAAGTAGCAACCAGTGTTGTTGATGCTCCCAGCCCCCATCCAGGGCGCAGGCACAAGGCAGGCCTCAATTGACCCAGAGCCTGTGCCCCCACCTCTGCACCCCAGTGGGAAGCCGGTTATTGCAATTTGTCAATCAGTGGCGAAAGATCTCCACAGACAAATGGGTGCTTGATGTCCTTCAACAGGGGCATGCTCTGGAATTCCAGGACACATGCCCTCACATTCCTCCTGTTCTGCTACAAGAACTGCTTGTGGCACAGCTGCTAAAGGAGGTTTAAGTCATGCTGAGCAAAGGCGCAATAGATCCAGTCACTCAGTGCCTCCAGGGATCTGGAGTGTACTACAGATACTTTATTGTAAGGAAGAAGTTAGAAGGGTGTAGACCCATTCTAGACTTGCGACTCCTCAACAAGTTCCTGAAATCCCAAAAGTTCAGAATGGCCACATTGCAGCACCTGCTGGACCAACTGGAGGAAGGAGATTTCCTGGTGATCCTTGACTTGGAGGAGGATTACTTCCGCATCTCCATTCATCACAAACACTGGATGTTCCTGTGTTTTGTCGTTCAGGGGCACCCTTCCCAGTTCAAGGCCCTGCCCTTCGGCCTCAAATCGGCACCAAGGGTGTTCACCAAATGCGTGGCCCTGGTGCAAACAAATCCACGTCTATCCTTTCCTGGACTATTGGCTCATCCGATCCCGCACCCACGCTTTGGCAATCCAGCACACCGCGGAGACCATCCAGGCCCTTGACTTCTCTGGGATTCTCAATAAACTATCATAACTCCTCTATGGTGCCATCTCAGAACCCACTATTCAGGGGCGCCCGCCTCAACACACTCTTGTGTCTGGCGACTCATTTGCAAGAAAGGGTGAAGGCCATCCTGGGAACGGTCCAATGGCTATCAGCAGCTTCCGTTGCAACAGTCAGGTCCATCAAGTCCCTGCTCGGAATGATGTCCTGCAGCATCCATCTAGTTCCTTTTTTGCAGACTACAGATGAGACCCCTTCAAGAGTTTCTGGATGCCAGGTTGCTGCAAGTCACTGGCAAATGGAAGAACACCCTCAATCGGCCATTCTGTAGGCCCTGCAATGGTGGTCAGTTTGCCCGCATCTCTCGCAGGGCGCTCGATTTCAAATCCCTCTGTATTAGGCGACGGTCACACTGATGCCTCCCTAGAGGGTTTGGGGGCCCACACAGGACATTCTCACTTCAGAGAACTCTTTCTCCCAGAAGAGAAAGAGTTGCACATCAACATCCTGGAACTGCGGGCAGTATTCTGGGCCCTCAAGTCTTTTCAGCCTCTACTCCAGGGGAAGGTGGTGCAGGTCTTCATGGACAACACCACCACCCTGTTTTACATCCGCTCTCCCTCTCGCTCTGTCTGTTTGTCTCTCTCTGTCTCCCTCCCCCTCTCTCCCTCTCCCACTCTACCCCTCTCTCCCTTTCCCCCTCTCCCTCTCTTTCCCTCCTTCCCTCCTTCCCTCTCTCCCTCCCTCCATCCACCGAATCTATGGCACTCGGGCCATTGCTCAATGCATGTTTTTTTCGTCCCATTTCACCTGGAAGTCATCTAGAACACCATCACCGACTCATCAGGGAGCTCCGGTCCTGCCATGAAAGGTAACTTCATCAAGCACAGGTGTCTCGTCTCTTCAACAAGTGGGGTCGCCCTCAAATCGACCTCTTTGCGATTGCTATCAATGCCAAGTGTCAAAGGAGAGGAAGGATAGCTTAGGGGCAACACGTTTGTCTTGGAAGCAAGATAACGCAGCGCAATACAGGTTTGAATCCTGATCCTGCGCTTAGAAACTACTTGTTGGTATTAAACGTGTTTATAAAAGAAACATTATAATTATAAAGGTTTGTCAACAGGTATCCTCAGCAAAGAAGTCTGCCTTCTCATTCCCTTGGAAGGGCCTCTTCCTGTACGCTTTCCCGCCAATTCCGCTGTTGCTATGCGTGATCAACGCACTGAGATGTTGCCACTGCAAGTTGCTCCTCATTGCACCAGCGTGGACCAGGCATATCTGGTACTCGGACCTTCTCCATCTGTCGGTGGTGCCAGTCTTCAAACTGTCTCCACCTCCAGACCTCCTCTGCAGGGAAGGAGGGTTAATCCTGCACCACAACCCAGCGTCCCTGAGCTTCACAACCTGTCTCCTGCAGCCCTAGAATTTAGATGCTACTCGCTGCCTTTGGAATGCAAGAAGATTGCAGCCAAGGCCAGGGTTCCCTCTATGCTTGCTTGCTTCAAGCTCAAGTGGAGGCATTTTGCAGTGTGGTGCCGGCCACAGACGATTTCTCTGCTACGTGCAATGGTGCCGCAGATTCTCAGGTAGCCAAAGTTCACCTGGCTGCCTTATCCGATATACCCGGGCTCCAGTCATGCTCTCTCTGTGGTCACACAGGCTTGTTGAGGAGTTCCTCAAGGACCTCTTCAGAACACTTCCTCCGGTGACCGCCCATGCCCCTACGTGGGAGATAAATGTGGTACTGTCGAAACTAATGGGGCCTCTGTATGAACCTCCTTGCATTGCGCCTCCTTGAAGTTTCTCTCATGGAAGACCGTCTTCTTGGAGCTAATCGCCTTGGCCAGGTGGGTGTGTGAGTCTCCTGTAAGCCTCTATATTTGTCCTTCCACTCAGCTAAGGTGGTTCTGCAAACTCATCCTTCCTTCATGCCAAAGGTTAAGTTGGATTTTCCTCTAGACAAGCCATTGGTTCTACCAGTTTTCTTCGCGAATCCTTCTTCGCCTGCTGAAAGGTCATTGCATTTGCTGGACGTTGCGCGTGCTCTGAAGTTCTATGTTGCAAGCATGAAGGACTTTCAAGAGGACTTCTCAGCTTTACTTCAGTTTTGGACCTGTCTGACATGGGAAGGCCCTGTCTAAGGCTTCCATCTCCAGGTGGCTCTCCGGCCGTATCGTGCATTACCATTGTTTGGCCAACAGACCGCTTCCAGGCCGGCCGAGAGCCCATTCCACCAGAGCCATCGCAGCGACTACAGCTTTTCTTTCTGGTGTCCCCCCTGCTCGACATCTGCAGGGCTGCTACATGGATGTCTACCCACACCTTCATGAGATTCTACTGTGTAGACTGGGATTCCAGGGAGAACTCCCGGGTCGGCAAGTAGTGCTGTGCAACCTGTTTGTTTGAGATGAGTCTGTTCCATGGGTAAGTGTATTGCTTCTGTGAGGCTTGCCACCTCCCGTTGTTGTGTATATGTACTGCTATGTAATCGTATTTATGAACATGTGAATCCATGCAAGACCCCATGCTGGAGAAGGAACCTGTTACTTGCCTGTAACTCTTGTTCTCCAGCATGGGTCTTGCATGGATTCAAATGCGAACCCTCCCTCCTTCCCTTCTCTGGCTCTTCTTGGTTCATACTGCCACTTAACATGCGTGACCAAATCTGAAGATGGCCACCAGGGGTGGAGCTTATGAGAACAAGTGTTATTAGCTAGGGCAGTATAACCCAGGGTGACACTGATAGGCTATAGAAGCGACAAGCACTTTGTAGCTTAAAGCTAAACTGCTTTAATTTTACTGAGGATTCCCAGCTTGATGACAGGGAATATTCATGAGCATGTGAATGCATGCAAAACCCACGCTGGAGAACAAGAGTTACAGGTAAGTAACTTGTTCCTACCTACGGATGCTTCAGTAACCGTTGGGGGTCTAACATTGTTTCATGTAGATGGTGATCTATGGGAAGGGATATTAGAAAACATTGTTATTCCAAAGAGAAACATTTTCTATGGATCCTAATCTAGAGTAAATTTAGAGATATGGGTACACCTGGGAATAGCCCTCCTATACGGGGTGCCGTGCATTCACCTACCCCAGACGCAAAACATAATTTTTATAACCTTTGATGAAGGACAGGCACCATTATTTTGCAGTAAAGGGGAAAACATCCGCACTTTTAAAATAACGGACTATCAATACAAAAAGTTTATCACAAACTGCTAAATTATTAAAAAATGTTTTTTCAAATAGCTTTTTATAAAACGCCACTGTGCGTGACTTCTCACCCAAGTGACTTATTTTTAAATAACACACATCAGCACTTCTGGGACGCAAATCCCTATTTTTCACAACAGAATATGTGCTGAAGCACTATTTGTTATTTAATTGATTTGTTTTCTTTTAGGGACCCTTTTATACCTTGCCGTAAGGAACTCATGGTGGCAACAGTAAAGACGGACACAAGTGATCACAGTTCAAGGGTGTTTATTAAATTGTAAATGCAGGGTGGAAAAACGCCTAAGCTAAACCTAATTCTAAGAAGGGAGCAAGCGTCGACCATCAAATGAAAAATAAGGCAGTCCTTGTGGCGTTGTATCAAAATAAAAAGGCCTATAGTAAAAAAAAGCTATTGTCAATTCCTTACAACTAATTACAGAAAGAGTGTAGGATAGGGTTTCAATAAAGAAAGAAGTGTTCACAAATAATAAGTCAGGATGTGATTGCCAGGGTTCTCCCTTCCCCAGTTTGGCGGACAATGATATAGACACATGGAGGACATTGCAGTTGACAGAGAAGGGATGAATAATTGTAGGTGTTTCTATAGTTGCCACGGTAATATGGTTAGTGGTGCTTATGATAAAGTTACATGATATGATAGCTGCGTGGGTGCCGGTGCTGGCTTGCAGTTCTACAAGGAGTTCATAGAATGGTCTGACAGCTGTGTAGTGAGATTGGAGTCTGAATCGAGGGCTTTGCGGCAGGTCTAATTTCAGGAAAGTAAGTCATTTGGCTGGTGAGGATAAATAGGTCAACAATTAATTGGGACCCCTCCTACAGGCTAATTGGCGCGGTGTCAGATTGGACACGAAAGGCAACACTTCCTTAATCTTTACGGTCCCAAAAGATTAATGAAGTAGAGTGAATTCAAAGTCTTGGGTCAGTGTTTGTACCTTTAGTGCCAGAGGGGTCATAATTTGACAAGCCATTTATTTTATTTTATAGAGTGCGCCATGCCCGTTAATGATAAGTGAGAAAAGGTAGATAACAGAAAACTGAAACCCTAATGCTTTTATGTTGTTTTGGTAACACATGAATACAGCAAAACGTGTATGCACGAAATTAAATGGTGATGTAAAATGTGTTTGTTTCTACATGTAACTTATGATAAATGTTGTTAGTTTGTATTTGTGCTCAACAAGTGACATCATTGAGCTGTCTGTTTCTTCTTGATGAGATTGAATATATAAGTGTCTAACTGTGAAAGTGCGCAGTGGTTTTTATTGTGTCTAGAACCTACCTTTTTCTTGCATCTAGAGGTAAATGAGCACGATGAATGAAAGGTACCGTACTAAGCCTGATGGTGCATAGCTAACATCCTGAGGCAAGATAAGTTGGCAAAAAGGAAGAGTCAGGCTATTTCTTCCAGCAGTTGTCATTAGCCTTAGACAGCAGTTGGAAGATCATGGGAATTGTAGTTCACAACATCTGGAGGACCACTAAATGAGGACCCATGTGTCTCTAAATCAACTTACTCAACCCACCCCTCCAGACTCACTCCTCCGCACATGAAGAGCATTTGGAGCTTTGGACCTTTCTGTTTTTGTCATCCTTAAGTGCCCCACTTCCAATAGTTCAGCAGAACATATATGAGTAAGCATGGGGTCCTTCCATGATGCCCCTTTTGCTGTCAAATGCAGTATCTTGTAAGCGTCTGCCCTCAGATGTTCACTTAATTATTTACTTGCAACCTCTAGCAATAGCCATTTTCTCCCAGGCATCATGGCTCTAGATCTCTGTGGATACTGTCCAGACATATTTTATGTAGCCAGTGCCACGGATAGCCAATCCCTCATTGTATATTTTGGGAAGCAATCAAATTCTTGAAAACTTAATTCTTCAAAAACCTAGATTACTATTTTTGTCACCTTTTAATGTTATGCACCATTGTGTTGAGGCCACTGTCAAAGACCTTCTTTTACAGCTTGGTCATCAGTTAATTAGAACATTGCTAAATCATACGACTGCACTGGGATAATTTCAGACAAGCTGAATGGCAACACTTTGATCTGGAATCAAATATTTTAATGTATGACATGTTATTATAAGCACAGCTTCAGATAGGATTCTAAACTGAGTATTTTACTTCCAATTTTGATAATTTGCGGATTTTTTTTAAATAGAATACAGAATATAGTTCTCATTCCCTAATGGTTTACATGTAGGCAAGTTAAAAAAAAAAAAGAATAATTTTGTAAAATTGGCATTTTTCTTGGAATTCTGTGTAGCTCGCATTTCCCATTAATGAAACAATGCATTCTTATGATGCAGGTCGTCATCACATCAAGCATCAGTATATACCAGAGATCCTGTATATACTGAAGATGCTCCTCATGTCACTGCTCTAAGCACATCACCTGAGCATCACAGGTGGCACAAAGGAACAGACACAGGAGTACCTTTTACTCCCTATTTTTCTTTATTGTGAGTATTGACCTGCTTTTCAGAAATAAAATAGGAAGGTAGGCTGCTTATCTGGAACCCTGAACATAGATACATTAGACATGTATCTGTCATACAAGAATGACATGCAAACATAATCCACAGGAGTGGTACATTTTTCATAAGCAAGTCAATTTCGCTTTGTGTTTCTTGTACTGTTAAAACCTCTTTCCGTGTTTAGTTTCAGAGAATGGCCGAGTTATCAAATGCAGGCATGAAATAGCCTTTCCAGTGGCGCTCTTGCTCCACCAGTTCCAGTGGAGAGTCAACAGATTCACTGTGTGTCGAATGGTGTCTCCTGCCTTGAGGGGGTAGTTGCGTTTGCCCTGTCATGCTAATAGACACGGTATCCAGTGACAGTCGCCTCGGAAAGGGCTGCCAGGGGGCGACTTTAGGCCAAAAAATTCACCCTCAGTAAAATCCAACACTTTACCCAAATATTCTAAGATGGGAGTATATCATAGAAAATTATACCCCTCCTAGAATATGTGGGGAAACTACTTGAGGGTTTAGGAAAAAAAGTTGCCTTCGTACATTATCACATGGAACCTTGGTAGAGGTGCACAGCTTAAGTGAGACACACTACTCTCCCAAGGAGATTTAGCAGTCCTTAAACACTATTAACTGCCTGCTCCCAACTGCTAATAACTAGATCTTCCTTGCGGGGCAAAGTCACTAATGCTGAGATCTAGGAGGGCGAAGACAGGAGAGACACCTACCGATAGGAAACGGGGCACGAGTGCTGTGTGGCAAAAAATTGCAGAAAGTGTTTTTGGCCACATCTTAGTCTACGAAATGTGTTGGTAAATCACAATTCTCTGCATCACTGTTCAATAGTTGCCCACATTCTGGCAGTTGGAACAAGTTGAGCTTGACTCACTTTAAAAAAGTCTCTACCACACGAGCTGTTGGGTGACTGGGCAGAATTTAATTTTTGGGGTTCTGACTCCACTCCCTATTTTATTTTTTACTTTTCTTTGTCGGCAGAGGACCTTCTATTGAAGTCCTTCTGACAGTGAAATCCTTTTTTTTTTGGTGTGTTGCTCAAATGGCTTCCAGGGCAATTGTGTTTTTGGAGCACCACGTTTAGGTCCTGGGGGTGGTTCTTTCACTCTAAGGGTCTCATCACAAGTTGGCCGGTATCCCCGGCGGTATTACCCCCGGGGCTATTAGCGTTACCGCGCCGGATCACGGGTTTGGCAGAACGGTAAGTCCCCATTGGCCCCATTCGGGAATTCACTATTCCCCATTGGGCCCAGTGGGGAATTTGCAGCGCTATTACCGCAAAATCGCAGTGGATTTGCCCCCAGCTCAGAGCTGGGGGTAAATCCTGCCAATCCAGTGATTTGGTGGACCCTTAAATGCGGCGGTAATAGCATTACCGCCGCATTTAAGGGTTACCGCCAAACTCGTGATGAGGCAGTAAGTGTGCCGTGGAGTTAGCTGGTGGCAGCTGTAATGTAATATTGGCCACACCATGGCTGTAGTCATGTTTGCCACATTAGTAACATAATACACCTATCTGGCAGCCATTGTGCCACTCCTGTATTTCTTTTTAAGGTCTGCTCTCTGCCATTTTGTTTTGGTCCATCCTTTTTCCTATGTGGACCACGAGGCATTGCCAAAATGACAGTTTTGCTGCTGTAGGCTCAACCTGAGCCCACAAATGCACAGTCATTTCGGTTTATACTGCTATAAATGCTTTATACTCCTCTAGATTTTTTCAATCTGCATTCTTTGTGGATGGGCTAGTTTGCTTGGCGTTTGTAGAGCCGTCGAGATTGGTTGGCTGCCAAAACCTTTGTTTGATGCAGTTGGAGGGCTGGCTTAGGCCAGCCCCTGGGTGAATATATTTTTGGTGGGGGATCCTATGCATCCCTCAGAGATTCTGTGCCTGATCTCTTGGAAGACTCCTGCTGAAGATGGACGTCTGCTGAGGAACCTAGTGTGATCTTACTGGGTCGACTAGGGCTCCTTTTCCTTCCAGCCTGCTTCTTGTCTGCTGGTGGAATCCCATTCTTGGCTTCCTGACATCCTCGCAGCTGGGGAAACTGTCTGTTCCTGTTCCTTAGGGGCCTATCTACTGGCTTTTGCTGTGCTGCTTGAATGGTAAATCTTTCTGGCACAAGAGCCTTAAATTGGGGGCAGGTGGGAGTCCTGACCTGGAAGTCACAAGGCGTTACTGCTACCCTGCCTCAGCTCTGTTTTGGGATTGCTTAGATTGCCTCCTATAATTCATTGCTGCATTGTGGAAGCATTTTCTGCTGGCTGGCTGCCCCTTGCCGCTCCCCAGAGCTTTCGTAGAACCTTTATGGGGTTCCTCTGTGCTCATTTCATCTTCTTTGTTGATGCTGGTACTTCTGCCTTGAAGGTGGTCCTATCAGTTCTCATGTTTGTGTCTCCTATAGGATGCTTCTTTGGGTCATGTTTTCAACTTTCTTTAATTCAGAGGTCCTAACCATAAGTTACCCAACCTAATTTTGGCATCCAAACCTTCCGATCTATAGCCCTTCCTAGGCCAAATCCTCCACGTGCAACACTGTGAGTATGAGCTCCTTATATATTCCTTGGATTCTTCATTGGGGATCCCCAGGTACAATTGTAATGGGGCTTGGATGTCCGTCCCCCCCCAAATGCGATTTATATTGACTGGAGTAGCTTGTGATTCCTCTGCAACCAACTCTTCTTGACCTGCTGGTTGTTGAATCCAGGGCTGGAACCTTCCCTTGGGGGTCTCCTCTGGCAACCACCTTTGCTGGTTGCCTTATCTGCTGTACATATGGCGTAGAAGGAGAACTTGGCATAATAGTCACCAAGTCTATTGGAAAATCCTTTGCAAACAAGTCTAAAGTGACTCTTAACAGGTACTTACTGGACATCAACCTTTTTTACATCCCTCTTGGTGTCCTTGAATTTCCACGACAGCTTGGCATTTTTTGAAGGTACCCATGATTAGTTTTCACTATTTGCTAACTAGGCATAAAACTTGGTCAACACCACATTTTCCTCTTTAGGCTAGATCACTTTATTCCCTCCGCACCCCCACCAGGAATCTGTTGGGTACCCCCTCAAGCCCTTGTGCTGTGTAGAAATTAACTGAACAGTGTCCCAAATCCCCTCACTCAATTTACAAGTAGCACAATACCGTGATGTTCTGTAATGTAGCTTTTTATTTCTGAAATGTAATCCTACATTGATTTTAGCTGTCTTTTGCAATTGCAATTGATCATTCCTGCTTAAATTCAAATTGTTACATATTCACGGTTAGACATGTCCTATGTACCATGTTTCGTGCCTTAAGCGCTTTCATCAAAGGCCATGGATTCTGTCAACATATGCCTACAATTCTTTCAACTTCATTGACCATACGTCTACATTTAACTGATACATATGTAACTATACTCGCTATAATTTTCAGCAATTTGGACTCCCTTTTAATTAATTGCCAAACTTTGGTGTATGATGGCAGATGTGGAGATCAAGGTCCATCTGTTGTGCCCTTTTGAGTGTTGGGTAACTCTGCATGGTATTAGAGACTTTCTCATGTTTGCTCTAGGATGCTGCTGTACGTGGGTAGAGACTTGGAGTTATAACCGATTCCACTAAAGTTGCATTGGTAGCATCCATTTTCTCATCAATGTCTACCCACAGAGCCACAGTGTTGGCCAACCAGTGTAGGGTCCGAATCCGGCTTCATCTCCAAGACTCACCATATATCTGTGTTTACTTTTCACCAGGTACAATATGAAGTGGCTGCAGATGAGAAGAGGAAAGAGACTGGAGAGGAAATTATACGACGGTTCTTTAACCCTAAGGTAAGATGAGTAAGCAGGAAGGTAAGGTGCTAGCGGCATCTGTGTGCCTGTTCACAGTTGGGCTGCTATAGACTACCACAGACATATGGATTATTGAGACCTCTGCATTAACAGATGAGTTGTGTCACTGCTTATTTTTATCGAAGGTAGTAGGGTGGTGTCTACTTGTTTTGCCAGAAAAGATCTTAACAGATATTCCCCCAAGATGCATCCAAATCACATTCTATAATTAAAACGTAACCCCTCATCCAAACAGTTTATTGCAAAAAAAAAAAACAATCTCCTTTAACCTAAAAACCAAACCTACAGGCTGCTCGTAGACCTTCTATACTTGCTGTATTCTTCAGGACAGCATCTTCAAATTCTTATATGATATCAGTAATTAAGTTGTTTGATGCCAGCACAAAATATAGAGATAAGATTTTAGCCCTTATTTAGAAATAAAGGTTATTTGATATATTCTGCATAGATGGGGCAGCTTAATAGGAAATGGAGCATATATTCTATTTACCAATCGTACAGCTTTTGCATTTAAGACGTGATATGTTTTCCTCCTACTTATGTGAGTGATCTCCACACAAAAGAGCAGTATGCAGAATCCCAATTAGCAATAGTTTTGCTCCAGAAAACCGTATTATTTCTATTTCACCTGTGATTTTAATACCTGCATAATATTTCTTAGCAGGGAGGGTTTTTGTATATTCCCATTATCTGTCAGCTGGTAGATATTCATTAAAAAAATGTATATCGATCGCATTTTGATAATTTGCCCTTTAATGTCTGTGATCAAAAGTAGCCAGATTGCACACCAGAAGTTTGATTGGAGCCAGGATACTGATCCAGTGAGTCACAAATTGCCCCGAAGATGTTGCTTATGGTAGTATTTGACTTAATTCCTAGTAGTTTTACAAAATAACATGGTCCTTATTTGCTGGTAGCTTTGATAACCACCCTAACCTTATTAATCCTGTCTGCATTCAGAGGGCAGCTGCTGATCGTAACCTATGCATCTCCAAAATGATTTGCAGAATATTATTCTGCGTAGAAGACTTTTTGTTTTGTTAACCACCCCCCAAATGTCTGTCCTGTACAACAGAATACTGTTGCCTTTCATTGAGCGCACCCTAAGACAATATCCAGTAGACTCTGCAGCCGATTTGAAATGAAATCAGCTAAGCAAAGCACTTTACCTATCGGTAAGCAAAAAAATCCATTAATGTTTGTGCTTCATCAGCTTAATTTTTGACTTTTTGGGGCTTGGTTTATGTGAATCCTGAGGTGTCGTCACTGCTTTTGATGGGAGAGCCCCTTTCCATGAGGGCAGGAAGGTGAGCGCTCTACCCAAGAGTCACCCTCCCACCTTCCCTCAAAACCCCTCCAACTCTATACTACCCAATGTCCCTATGTGTTTTAGCAATGTATCTCAGGCAAGAACTACTGGGACGTGGAAGAGGCCACGAGTAATGTAGATCACTGGCAAGAAAGAATGCACACATTCTAGCCTTTGCAACAATCCTATTGGTCAGCTGCCATTCAAAGGCACCGATTGAAAAGAATGATGGCGTCTTCGTTGTTGGCTTGGCATGAGCCAGGAAAGTGCCTGTGCAGGGCAGCAAAGCAGAGAGGCAGACAGTGTCCGAGGGAGAGATGCACTCGCAGAAGGCCCGCGACGCAGAAGGCAGACCAGAGAAGAGGAAACGTACTCGCCGGTGAGCGTGGCTGCTGGTGTGCAAGGACACCAATGTGGAACTGTAGAGGAGATGCATGGAAGCCGGGAAAGGTACCGGTGAGCCAGAGAACCCGCTGAAGTCTCGAGTCCCACAAACAGCCGTATGGTGATGGCCAAGCACTAAAGGTACAAGGGTGGCTAGTCTCAGAGTTGGGGAGACCCAAATAGTACTGAAGGCCTGAAGCAGAGAACAAAAGGACTCCTCACTGGGGCAGAGTGACCTAGTGAAGGGGGTCTGGGATCCTTTTCGTATAATGTTGCGGCGTGTGGAGGATCTCCTTGAGTAGCGTGTCAGGCTAGGGCAGTGCAGTGCGCTCCTCCCAGCCCGTGCACAGCGTGGCCTCAGGCAGGAGATTTCGATGTTTTTATAGATTAGCTGTGGCCGCCCTCAACCTTGCCAGGCAGTTCAGTGTTGTAAGGATCATAGGGCAAGCCAGCCCAACGTAGGTAGCCTGGCCTAATTGTGCCACAATCCGCTCCGAAAGTTGCATGGAGCTGCTGCACGAGCCATTTTGGATCTTCCGGGGCCCAATTTCTTGAAGTTTTCTCTGGCTTCGCTGCTTCGATTGTCGTCGGGACAAAGCTGTGTAGCTGAGCGCAAGTGTTGCTTGCAGAAAGATCACATCAAAAGTCAGAACAAGCCGTATCGGCCGCCTCAAACAAGGATCAGGAAAGGATCACAGTGGGAGCACTGAGCAGTCATAGCCTCACTGCTTGAACTCAGGCCATGCCCCTCAACAGACATCTTTATTAAAATAAAAGGGTTGAATAAGGCCTCTCTGTCCCTATCCTAAAGAGTTTCCCTACCTGGGAAACTCAAACTAAAGATCAGTCTGTGTCAAGTTGTCAAAATGATATAAACTGTCCTTGTGTCCAAAACATGCTAATCTGAATCTCACACTGAAAAGGAACAACTATAATTGAAAGGAAAATGTAACTAACCGATGTTTGGCCAAGAAATGTTCACAATTAAAGCAAGTAGATAAATCCAACAAAATCTTTTCCAAGGAGAAACCCTTGGATCCAGACAGTGGTTCCCTTGTCTTGGATATTTCATGTAGGATGACAAAAGAGCCTTTTCCAAACAGTTCCTTAAGAATGGCAACAGTTTCCCAAGGATGGAAAAAAAAGTATTTCTGTAACATTTATGGACCTCCTTGTATACTCTCCTGCCAGGAATCCTTGGTAGGTTGTTTAGTTCCACTGGTGTATTCTCCTGTCGGGTATCTTCCTACAATTTTTGCTCATCTCCAAATGCCTGGTCTTCTGCTTGCCAGGGCATCCTTTCATCAGCTTCCTAGATCCCCTGGTATACTCCTTTGCCAGGCATCTAGCCACAATGTCTTATTCTTCCCTATGCTTTGAACGGATTGCCTATCATGCTCCCCTGGCAGGAATTCCTTTCTGGGGTCTTGTAAATCCCCTGGTATACTACCCTGCTAGGTATCCCTCACCCAAATGCTCACGCCCTGATGCACTTCTTTCAACAGGGCTACTACTGCACTGTCTTTCAATATAGCACAGTTGTACTTCTTCACTGCGCTTCTTCTTCATTGGCGTTAGGATCTACTTGTCCCAACTTCCCCCACATTGACATCTCATACATGGGGACTTGTTCAAGTTCTGCCTTTGAATATGTTCTTTAGGGTTTATTTGCTGGTGGGAAAACTTGCTACAACTTTCCCCATATTGACAGGTCGGTATTCAAAAGTCTTTATTTGCTTTAAAGTGCTTAATTTCTTACTTGCCTGTCGCCACGCTCCGGGGCCCCCAATGGTTCGGGGTGAGCTTGCCTGTGTCTTGCAGTGTTCCCGACCTGTGGCACATTGCTGTGACGAAGCTTCCCCTTTGGGACGACCTCCCTCGCACCGCAGACCCTCCTCCAGCGCTCCTCACCACTCTGCGTTCTCCTGCCGGCAAGAGTGCTTCTTGTTGGCATGACAGTGGCTCTGGTATCTCTGCTGCCAGTCTTCTCATGGGGCCCGCTGCACCTCTCTTGGCTTTGCGTCAAGCCGGTATGTCTTTGTGAGTGCCTGTTTCTTTGGATCTGCCTTCGTATTTGGTTCTCCCCGTTTCCCAAGCCCAGACACCATTTTTATATCTCCTGGGCACTCGTGCAGCATCATAACAACTAGTCCTTGCGGTTAGTTTTGAGTTTATTTCAGTCTGCATTGAATCCTCCTTCCTCCTCCTCGTCTCAGTACTTGAGGCTTTATGGGAGTTGGAGTCCATAGGTTCTACTGCATCTCTCCTAATGGAGTCATCTCCTCTGGTTAGTCGTCCCCTCCCATATGATCCTCCCTCATAGTACCACCCCCAGGGTCAGGATCAGATGGTGGGCGCCGTCCCCTGACCATGTGGGAGGAGATCATCACCAGGGAATCAGTGATGATTCAGCAGGATTCATCACACTTCCCACCGCAAACATGAAAAATTCCTATGATTTGCTGGGAGGGGACCACAATACCAATCCGCATTGCTGCTGTTCGGGTTCATGTCTGCTCAGAGGATATTGACCACTGCAACTGCCCATCTGAGAAGAGTGGGCCATAAGCTCTACCATTACCAGGCCAAGTAACTAGCCCTTGCCCATCAAAGCAGCAAGCTCAATGGTCCATGAGACTAACAATGGAAATGTGACATCCTTTAGCTTCTCAAGAAACTGGCAAATACTGCATTTTTTCCTAGCAACGTGTAGTGTTTCTAGGCACATTTTTCAACACGGGCAGCTCAAGGGTAAGAACTTACAATGAAGAAGTCCAGACAGAACAATCAAAAGCACAACTTCTGGCATCAAGAAAGAAGAACTCTATTTGTGCCTACAAATTCCTGTTAGACATTCTTTCTTTTGCATTCCCTCATCCAAAACTGCAGACATACACATGAGGCTTCCAAGGGAATACCTAGATGCATGTTGCAACCGATTTCTAGCAATTTGGATAGCAAATCTACCTGATATTCGTAAGAGTCTCTGTTATTGGAGGAGCAGACAAAACCTACTTACAGGGGCTCTTTTCAGAGACCTTTTTGAAGCAACAGTAAGAATTGGTGAATTTGCATGCCATCTGTCGTTACGGTGCCAAGGAAAAACAACTGCACATTAACGTCTTTGAATTCGGAGCAGTCCACTGAGCCCTGATATTTTTTTTTTGTCTCAACTAAGGAAGAAGGTCATTAGGATTTTTACAGCCAACACCATCACTATGCTTTCCGTAAGGAAACAGAGTGGTGCTCACGCTAAGACTTTGCACCCGAGTCTTGGGCACTCTGTCATGGGATGTTTCTCCTTCTGCTTTACCAATCAGGTGCTCGGAGCACCAGAGTAGACACACGAGCAGAGATCCCTCAATGTGCCATGAATGGGAACTAAAGCTTTATCGTGTAGATGTTGTTGTCTGGGCTAGGGGAAAGCCCTCATTGGATCAATTTGCCACACCAGAAAATGCGAATATCAGAAGTTTGCCAGCAGGTTCCATCTCCCAGGCAACCTTGAGAGGCCGTCTCATTCCCATGGACAGACCTACCCCTCTACACCCCTAACGCTGATCCCAGTGATTCTCTTACAATCATGTCAAATTGCTCTATAGCCTCCCTTAGCTGGCCAGGCAGAGTAGGTTCAAGGACCTTCTATACTTGTGAAAAAAACATTGTTTCCCAACCCCCGACATTCTACCCAAGCAGCAGGGTCAAATCCTCCCTTATGACCTAGTTTTCCTAGTTTTCCTATTCAGTTCAGAGAATTTGGAAACTTAGTCATGCCTTATGATTGCAAGTATATCCCAGCTACAACTAGGGCACACTCCACCAAATGTTGTTGTGACAAAAGTGGAACCATTTCTGAAATTTCATAAGGATCAGGTAGTCCTGTGGACCATCTGTATAGTCATGCCACAGGCCGATATTTCTTTTCATCTTAACCAGCCAATTGTTTTCTAACATTGCTTGACACACTATGCTGGCTGAGTTGTCCCTCCATTTCGCAGACGCAAAGAGAAACTTGAGTATTAGGTTGACCATGAAAAAAAAAAGAATGTGATGATTTTCATAGCTCTTTGTTGCCCTTGGTCCCACCAGCACAGTAATAGGAATTTCCTAAACTGGCAGTCAAGTGGCTGCTAGACTGCATAGGTCTGTCCCACAGGAATGCTGGAAGGCCCTTACCAGGGAGAGCAAAGGCCCATTCTGTGAGGGCTTTGGCCACCACAACTATCCTGCTTACAGGTGTTTTCTTTGGGTGATTGCTGCTGGGCCATGACATTGAAGGTTACTCATACCTTCTTCAAGTTCTATTGCGTTCACAAGAGGGCCAGAGCGGAGTCAAGCATCAGACACCCAGTCCCTTGCAGCCTGTTTTCATAAGGTGAGCCTCTTCTTTGCTCCTTTCCTCTTTGTGGATTGACTTTATGGTTAACTGCTTTGCAATATATTCAATATCATGTACATTTGGAAAAAATCCAGTGCCGGGGGTAATGGATAGAGCTAATGGCCGCCTGACTGTGAGGCTCTGGCCCCATCAATAATCCTTGCATGGATTGATCCTCTTGCACGCCTTAAACAACTAAGTGAAACAGATATTTGGGAAGAAGACCGGACCGTGAGCCTGCGGTCCAAAGGTGAACCCTCTCACTCGAGCAACGCCAGAGATATCCACTCTGAAAGACCTGTGCGACGCGGGCTGGCGGCAAGGCGGGAGACGGCCTAGTGGGAGGAGGAGCTGACACCCATCGAAATAACAGACCTGTACCCAGGAAGACTGGAGTGGGTTCATCCGCATCGCCGGAGACCCGCTCGCAGAGCAGCTAGGACAGCGAGGCTGGTTAGAGGAGAGAGCTGGTGCCCTTCATTGTGAGAGTAAATCCTGAGAAAAGAGCAGGGCCCCGCTGCGGCTCGCCTCAGCTGGAACAGATGCTGAGATGCGTGGCAGCGTTTTGCCACGGAACAGGAAAGACTGCCGGGTGGGGCGTGCGGCAGAGAGGACAGAGCTGGTGAGTGTGGCCCCCCTCTTACCCCAACCCCACTGAGGCGGCGCAGGGAGATACAACGCAATACATTCTTGCGTGTGTCCCCCTGTCTGGGGTATTCTCAGGAGGGAGGGGGACATTGGTGAACATCCGTAAATGAACAATGGCAGTATGATACTGAACTGGTGAGGACCCGGGCGCCCTCAAGGACTCAGACCGCCTTGTCTGATAACGACCCAGCTCCCGCGTGACAGTATCACATCCACCGGAGCCCTCACAGCCCAAAGGGACACCAGACACATGAAGCGTGTAGTGCACACAAGTGCAAGGGACGGCTGCAGAGGAAGATTACTCTCGCAGTGAACGTGGGAAGGTGCTCCCACTGGGCACACCATCAATTGAGAGCAAGGAACACTGCCCCCAGCATCTGAAGCAGCAGACTGGGGTGGAAGGAAGTGGAAGTGCCAGTCAGGAACAGGGATCCTGTGTATGTGCTCCGACAGGGAATACTCAGCAACGCGGGCCCAATTAATGACAGACTGACCTGCTACAGACCCAGCAATCCACAAAAAAAAGTGGGGGTGACGACTCGTGCCCTGCAAGAATAGGAACAGCAAACTATAACAACACCATTGTTTACTCAGATTCAGCAAGGATAGCAACTGAAAGGATTCCAGCTCATCTTGATGGGAAAGCAATAATCAGGGAAGATCCTGCTGCAAACCCGCTGGAAGGGTGGGCAAACACCCTTCCACAAAGATCAAAGCCTAACAAAGACACGTATAGAGAAACAGACCTGGACAGGGTCACACTATACGATTGCCTGTCGACAGTAACTTAGCCCAACCAGATAGCGCCCACCTTTTCAGAGCTATACACCTGATAACTTGAGCACTGCCACCAGCCACGGCAATCACTGGAACAGCACAGTAGGCAATAAACTATACATGTGACTGCTTTCTACAGAGTATAAAGTGAGCACACCGCAACAATCGTAGAATCAAGGCCGGGAAGTTAGAAAGCCAATAAACTGGACAACAACAGTACACTCACCCAATTACACTGCCTCAAATACAAATCCGATTGTCGCTTGATGCAAGGAATATAGAGACAGTGACAGAAACTGGGGTCAAGGCTGAATTGTGGGACAGGATCATTGTATTCCAAAAATGACAAAGGCGCTAATAAGAAGGTTCTCCTGCATCCATTCCCCGGCCCTCGCCTCCGGATATGCCCATCATATCAAGCACAAGCCAGGTGGAAACCGCAGAAGGAAACTCACAGGAAGACCACCTGCTGAACACTATGCAGAATGGGTTCATGTAAATAAATGTAAAGCTCAATGATACTGTTTCTACAATGGGTTCCATGAAAGCGAAACTCAAGAAAGAGAGTGGTCGTATCAAGGAGATGGAAACAAGGGTCAGCACCACGGAAGACACTCTCGAACGACATGATCAAGATATAGCAACCATTAAAACAGAACTAAGCAGGATGAAGAATAAATGTAATGACTTGGAGTCAAGATCCAGACGCAACAACATCAGAGTGGTGGGAGTACCTGAAGCAGTATGTAAAGGCCCAATGGAGCCATTTCTTGAGAACTTACTTAAATCTCTATTTGATCCCACTAAGTTTTCCTCCCAATTTCTGGTGGAAAGAGCGCACCAGATAATTACCCCCCCTCCTCCTCCCCCGGCGCGCCTCTGTGCACAATAATCGCGGAATTGCTGAATAATAGAGATCGAGACACAATCATAAAACTCTCCAGGGAGTTGTGAACGCTGCGCTATGAATCCAGCAATATACACATATATCCGGATATCACAGCTGGAGTGCAGGCGCAAAGAAGGACAAATGACTTGGTGAAGCGACTTCTCAGGGCACGCTGAGTCCCATACTCCTTGATATTCCCTGCTAAATTGAGGATTCAGCATGGGGGAAGAGCCCATTTCTTTGAAAACCCAGCAGACGCGCTCAGCTATGTGGATGCTGCAATACCTACCCTCCCCCCCCCCCACCTTGCCAGAATGAAGAAATAATCGTCCAACCGGGAGGTGGTGGAGACCGAGCTGAAGATAATGATTGACCTGGAGATATGACTCTAATTACTATCCAGACGAACGGCACAGAAACTAGGCATGCAAGAATGAAACTATAAAGTCAAGATGGGGCATGTCTCAGCCGAAAAGGTTGGGCATGGCGCCCCGAGATGCTTCGAAGATTGTTGAATTAAGGCATTATCAAGTTGGGGCAGATGGTGAGGGTGGTGGAAGGGGGTTCAACATTTTATGTCGATACCGAGGAAGTGGGTAAGTGGAACCCAATCAGACTCAAAAGTTTTGGGCATACAATGTGGAGGGAAAAGTTGCATGTGGGTAGAAGAGTTGATCAGACGAATCAAGGAATATGGAAAATACATTATCCTGGTTAAAGGCAAGAGGTACATGGGCTCGATATTGGAAATGAATCACAAAACACCCCGAAATGGCTGATTGCCTGAAATTGATATCATGGAACAGGCTTTTATTGAACACCGGATACAAGTTAGGAAGCTATGGGCATATATGGAGCGCCATACACCCAACATAGTAATGTTGCAGGAAACCCATGCACTGGAAGTAACACACAGACAAATTGCACCAAGGTGGGGTAAAAAAAGATATTATACCAACTACTCATCACAATCTAGAGGGGTGATCACATTAATTCATAAATCGGTTAATTTTAGGGTCGGGTCCACACACATAAACCTTGACGGCAGATATGTCATTGTAACAGGAACCATAAACAACGAGAAATAACACTGGTTAATATATACAGCCCAAATATAGATGATCCCATGTTTTACTTTCAAGTAGCAGCTTTGATAGGGCAAACTCCGGAGTTTCCAATAATACAGGGAGGGGATTTTAACACAATTCTAGATAATACAAAGGACCGGTCCACTACTAGGAGCCGTGGGAATACGAGGGCAGCCCTGATGCTACACCAGGTTATCGCACAGTATCCATTGATAGACACCTGGAGGGATGAACACCTAGACAAAGCAGAATTTGCATACTACTGTACCGCACATGACGTAATATCTAGGATCGACTTTTGATTGATAACAAACACATGGTTGGAGAAGACCTATAGATCCACTATGCTACGGCGCACCTGGTCAGACCACTCTCGAGTGGTGCCCCAGGTGAAGCTGCTACCTGAAAGAAAATCCTGCATATTATGGAGAATGGCCCTGTCAGCACTCACAGATGCTGCATTGGCAGAAACGCTGAGACTAGACATTGAAGCCTTCTTTGAGAACAAAGAGGGATCTGTAGCGAAATGTATGCAAGGCATTCTAGGTGGGGTTCCGTCTAAAATTTCGAGAACTAGAAGGACGCGAACATGGTTTATAGTTCGGAATATACAAGCATGAAAGTATGGTGAGGGAGACCGCTCGGGTCGGCTATTGGCAAGAGTATTCAAAGGGGAGAGGGAAATGCACCATATTACTAGCATCACCAGAACAGATGGGAGCCATACCATGGAAGCTAGGGAAACAAATAACATGTTCAGGAGTTGTTACCAAGATGTATATTCTAACTCAGACACAGCAACCAAGGAAAAGGTAAACAAATACCTAGCAGAAACTACACTGCCCAGATTAGATTGGGAAGCTAGAGGGAAATTGGATAGTCCCATAACGCTCGAAGAAATATCCGAGGCTATATTGTCCCTCACATCTGGGAAGACACCTTGCTCGGATGGGCTGGGAATTGAACTGTATAAATATAAAGACATTCTTGCCCCACCCGCTTACCAAAAGCATGGGAAGAATTGTGTAATACAGGCAAACTGCTACCCTCCTTAACGTAAGCAGTAATAACTGTTCTCTTGAAACCTGACAGACCCCCCTCCCCCGACGAGATGTCCTCATACCGACCACTATTACTCCTAAACGTAGATGCAAAATGATTTGCAAAAAATCTTGGCGAATAGGCTTCTCCCATACATGACTGAATTGGTTCACAAGGACCAGTCGGGCTTCATCCCGAGTAGATCGACAGCCCTCAAACTTCGCCGGCTGTTTGAAACAATGGCCCAGCTTGACCCTGAAACAGCCTTGGCAGCAGTTATATTGGATGCCGAGAAGGCCTTCGATTCGGTCTCTTGGAATTTCCTGTTTGGGGCACTGCGATGCTTTGGACTGGGAGATGGGTTCATAAGTTTTGTATAACTACTATACGAAGAACTAAAGGCTAAGGTACACACAAATAGAAATTACTCTGACACTATAAAACTCGCAAGAGGGCTACGACAGGGGTGTCTCTTCTCTGACCTTCTGTTGCATTAACTATAGATCTGTTACCAAGTCGGATTAGAGAGTTCCATGCCCATATGGGAATAAATATATGGGGGCCCCCTCAGGTGATCTCATTATATGCAGATGATACCCTGTTGTAGCTTAAGAACCCTAAGGACAATATAAAACCTGTGCTTGAAGTAAGCAAATTCACACAACACTCTGGTTATTGAGTAAACACTGCAAAGTCAGAACTATTCCCCTTAACAGAAAACACCACAAAACCCGGGGAATTACATGGTCTGTGATGGACAGACCACACAGTTAAATATTTGGGAGTAATGGTGGCACGCAGGAGCAAGTTGCTATTTGAAAAAAACCACGAAGAATACTTAAATACATTGGAACACAAATTAAACCTATGGACAATACACCCCATATTACTGCACGGTAGTGTTGCAATTCTAAAAATGGTAGCAGTGCCTAAGCTATTGTATTTCTTTAACACTATTCCAATATGGCCTGGGGGTAAATTCTTTACTAAGTCACGATCGATAGCAATAGCCTTCGTGTGGGGTGGTGGCACAGCCCAGATAAAATGGGAATACCTTACCGAGCCATACGCAAGAGGTGGTTTCACCTCCCCTGATTTTGAGCCGTATTATTTGGCAGCCCAGGAGCATTATGCAGAATACTGGTTTGGTCACGATACTGACATATCACACATGAAACTAAAAGAATATGGGTCATCCCAGATTGACTTAAAGTCAGTAATATTGAGTGAACAGTATATAGACTTGTGTCCGTAAGATCCGGTGCGCACTACAGTGGATGCATGGAGGCGAATAAACGACAGGATGGGTAATAAAAACCCATACTGTAAAAAATGCCACTATGGAACTGCCCAGATCCCCCCAAAGCTAGATACAGATATGCAGTCATTGTGGGACCCAAGCATGAAAATTAAACTAGTCGATCTATACCCTGGGGGAAGATTTGTCACACTTGAGGAGTTTAAGGATAAAATGGGAAACAGCCCAGTGTGTTTACTTCAGTGTTACTGTATGCGTGCAGCTGTCAAAAGGAAATGGCCATCGTTTCCAATGGAACCCAAAATGAATGAATGAATGTATTGATGTGGTAGCACAGGGAAACCGTATAAAAAGATTGTTTGCAAGAATATATGCTAAGTTGCAAAGTGGAACTGACCAGTGTGACACTGAGATTAAAGTGGGAGAGGGATACCGAAACGGTCATGAATAGTGTTAAATGGCAGACATTCTGTAACCTCACCAAAGAAGTCTAGCTGAAAGCAAGACTCTGTTTAATACAATTGAAAGTGTTGAATAGACTACATTACACACCAGCACAGACTTCACGGTTTAACCCAAAAAAAAAAAAACGAAATGCCCAGAATGTGGGAATGAGGAAGAGGTTACTATCGATATGTTTTGGAACTGTCCTTTAATACAGAGCTACTGGCAACAAGTTGCGGAAATATTGCCTGATATGACTGATATTCCTCCGACACGCCTACCTGTAAAATATCTATTTGGTGATATAGGGAAGACTAAAACAGCGATAAGGAGACTCTTTAACATGGGATGTATAATCGCAAAAAAATGTATTCTACTAAACTGGAAGTTAAAAATGGTGCCCACAACCCAGCAATGGCTTAAGGAATTGTCACTGTACTGGCTAATGACAAGGAAGAGGCATATGTTGGTACTGTGGTGGAGGTAAGTAGGCCCAAAGAGATATGGGGACCATACCGACTGTACATGAATAATCAACAAAACTAGCGAATGGGACAGGATAACAATACTGTTGAAGAAATGTAATGTGTATATTTAAGCCAGCATATAACACATGATACAAAGGTAATGGAAAGTGTGAAACTGTACAGCACAATACACATGAATATGTAAATTAATCTGGAAATGTTAAGATGATTGCTCTGTAACCCACTGTAAACAAGTTAAATAACGTTTGGAAAAAAAGAAAAGATCCAATGCCAGAGAAGAAAAAACTGGTTACCTGTAACTTCTCCAACATTGGTATCTTTCATAGATTCACTTGTGACCCGCCCACCAAACCCCATATGAGGCTCATCATTAAGTATGCGCTATACGCTAGCAGGATCTGAAGATGGCCTCCAGAGGCAGAGCATAAGTGCTACCACCTAAATCAGCTGTAAAGTGTATGCAGTTTTTACATGTAGTCTGCAGTATTAATGTACCGAGGATTCTCCGTCTGATGAGAGCTGTAGTTGCAGGTAAAAAGTTGGATTTAAAATAGCATTGCAGTTGACATACAAACATGTTCTGTGAAGGTGCTCATTCAAAAGCAGTGGATAAAAATGCCCTCTTATCCTCTTATCCCCAGGGTTCGGTCAGCGAGGTTGCCAGGACACGGCCATCGCTATTGGATCCAGTTCCTGGGGGTGGACCAGTGAGGGAGGATCTCCTGGGTGGGGGGGGTACTCGGGGAGTGGAAGTGGGACACCGACGGGTGAGACGCGGTTTCCCTGTTCTTATGACAACTTTTCCCCAACCTACCACGTAGGAAACGCAAACACTTTACCCCCCCTTTTCCAACGCGAACACTTTTGCATATTATGAAGGACGACAGACTAACACTCAAACCATTTATTTGACATCTCCCAACACCAGGGTCAGTCAAAGTCAGGCAATTGACTAGAACCGCACACACCTGACGGCCGTTTCCCTTCCCCACAGGGCTAAAAGCTGGAGCACAATAGCGCAATGCGAGCAAGGAAGAACCCATGACGTGAGAGCTAACTCAGCACTGCAGTATAAGAGGAGGAGAAAGACGGCTCATATGGAGAGGGTGACAAGGAGAGAAAGGACCTTGCCCTTTCCGACCAAGGCCTGTGAAACCTCTGCAGAAGGAATCGTAAGACCCCGAACAATAGCCAGCGTGTGTTGCAGCAGATGCTAACGGTACATGAAGCCCTCCTCCGCTAATAACCAAGCTGGGGAGAGACGCTAGTCTCCATGGTACCAACCTTGACTCCAAAGAGAAAGAAAGCCAAGCAGTTCATCACAGCCAGTGAGTCGAGGGGAAAGTCGATAAGAAACCGAACTGTGTTGAACGAAAATTCGCAAGTGGCAAATAGAACTGTGAAAGCATAAAGAGTTACTGATGCTAGAAGGGGGAAACCCCAGCAACAGAGGAGTCCTGCACCACGTGGGTGCTCACTCAAGAAACTCTGGACGATTACCCGATAGTTGCAACTACCATAACCAGAAGGCTTTGGAAAAGGCAAAAAGGGTGTCAAAGTGGTCATACAGGGTTCTTGTAAAATCATCTGTACAGTCGAAATCTTTGACTGACAGATGATGGAAAGCTAAGGGAAATTAATCCTGCATTGTAAGATTTGAATGAGAGAACCACGATTGGCAAGAGTGAACCCGAAAGAGGGTTGCCAATAAAAGGGGGTGAAGTCTAAAGTCCTGAAATACAGTGTGTTGACAAGAGTGAACCAGGCCGAGGGATGTCCACAGTGAACTGTTTAAGAAAACATTAAGATTTGTGAATGACACAAAGAAGATTGCATTGATGGCCATAATGAACCCGGCGGAGGGAGGCTAACAACGGAGAAGGGTCGGAACCCGGAAGAGGGCAGTCCAGAGGTGCAAAAGGCATCACCCCGGTATATGTTGAAAACGTGGGGAAGGGAGCCCCAATGACTGCATCCTGACTTATTATTTAAGAACACTTCCTTCTTTCTTATGAAAATCTTTTATTTAGCGTAAGGATTGGCAATAGGTATTTATAGTATAGGCCCTTTAATTTTGATCAGACGTCACTCGGACTGCCTTATTATTGTTTGATGGTCAAAACTTGCTCCCATCTTAGATTTAGGTTTAGATTAGGTATTTTTCCAACCTACCTATACTGTTTAATAAACACCCTTGAACTGTCATCACTTGTATCTGTCTTTACTGTTACCACCATGAGTTCCTTACAAATGTTATCAAGACCTCTCAGAAAGAGAAATGGCTCACGAGAGCATCTGAATATGCATGAAAATACGGGTGGCTCAGTGCTGATGGTTTGGCAATTCGGTGCACTAGCAGTCTTGTGCAACAAGGCAACTGCACTCTGTGGCTGCACATATGTTTCACATTTGTGGTGATAAGCTGCTTCAGTGGTTAATGCTCCTGCTGCAATAATCTGCGTGCAGCCTGTATTTAACGGGTTCCTACTCTAACGGATCCAAGGAACCTGTTCATGCTACTGTTATGGTTAAGAGGCCTACCATTAAGTGTGGTAATATACCATATGACAAAGCCCCCTGCATATTTCTAGGGGTCTCTAGTGGTGCAACCAAGGGGGCCGGGAACCTCTCCAAGCTTGAGGATGATGGGTGGTATGGGGAGGATCCCCTGGTCATCATCACTGGACACCCATCACATGGCTGTCACTGTAGGCCTGATAGATCATCCTTCACTTTGGGAAGGGCTGCTGCCTTGGAGTTAGACCAAATGAGGCCCGATAGGGAAGTTAGGTGATTCCTGCCTGTTAGAATGGATTTCTAAACCCTGCCATGGAGGACAGATGTTTATGAGGCCACTCTTGTTAGATGAACAGGGGACCACTTCTGGGAAGACAGCCAGGCCAATTCATGGTTGAGTGGGCGCAGTCCAGGCTAAATCTCAGGAGGAGTTAGGGTGATCAGGTTTCTCAAATGCGCACACACAGTGGAACACCAGGGATTACAATGAGACAGTAGTATACAAAAATACACTATTTATTATAGGCCCAATAACAACACAAATGAATATTCAAGTGCAATAGTTACACACCACACAAGCAACATGCGTTTGTGATGAATCCTTCGAGATCCTGCCTAAAGTCTCCTCCCAGGTGGCCAGGAAAAGGCAGATGGTTTCAGATCCTGACCTTGGGAGTGGTGTTCTGCAGGAGGATCACCTGGGAGGAGAAAGGGCTCAGGGGAATACGAGGACTCCATTGGGTGAGACACAGTATTTGTCTTCGTTGGGGGGTGGAGGTGCACTCACTTTCTTAAAAGGTTGGTATATTTGAGAATGAATTATTTAGGTATAAATAGATAACTTCAAGGTGCTCCCTATTAAGTGCTGTGCTACCAGTACCAATGTTAAATTGAAGGGGTGTGATAGGGGCACTCTTGTATGCAATATAATTGCAAGTAATACGTGTTTCTGAAATAATGGTTTGTAGTTATTCACACTATGCTTTAAATCTGTTTTAGTATACAAATTTAATAATCACAAAAAATATATGTTTCATTTCCATGCAGTTTCAATTGACAGCGTATAATACAATTCACATATAAATCTTGTATATTTCACAACATCAGTTTTGCATTTTATCCATATCATTCATATTTAGTTCACATATATGTCTGTTAACAAGTCTTTGGTTGGTTTTCATTTTTCTTTGAAAGAACAAAGAAACATATCCAGATATCTTGATGGGGCATGTCTCAGCCGAAAAGGTTGGGCATGGCGCCCCGAGATGCTTCGAAGATTGTTGAATTAAGGCATTATCAAGTTGGGGCAGATGGTGAGGGTGGTGGAAGGGGGTTCAACATTTTATGTCGATACCGAGGAAGTGGGTAAGTGGAACCCAATCAGACTCAAAAGTTTTGGGCATACAATGTGGAGGGAAAAGTTGCATGTGGGTAGAAGAGTTGATCAGACGAATCAAGGAATATGGAAAATACATTATCCTGGTTAAAGGCAAGAGGTACATGGGCTCGATATTGGAAATGAATCACAAAACACCCCGAAATGGCTGATTGCCTGAAATTGATATCATGGAACAGGCTTTTATTGAACACCGGATACAAGTTAGGAAGCTATGGGCATATATGGAGCGCCATACACCCAACATAGTAATGTTGCAGGAAACCCATGCACTGGAAGTAACACACAGACAAATTGCACCAAGGTGGGGTAAAAAAAGATATTATACCAACTACTCATCACAATCTAGAGGGGTGATCACATTAATTCATAAATCGGTTAATTTTAGGGTCGGGTCCACACACATAAACCTTGACGGCAGATATGTCATTGTAACAGGAACCATAAACAACGAGAAATAACACTGGTTAATATATACAGCCCAAATATAGATGATCCCATGTTTTACTTTCAAGTAGCAGCTTTGATAGGGCAAACTCCGGAGTTTCCAATAATACAGGGAGGGGATTTTAACACAATTCTAGATAATACAAAGGACCGGTCCACTACTAGGAGCCGTGGGAATACGAGGGCAGCCCTGATGCTACACCAGGTTATCGCACAGTATCCATTGATAGACACCTGGAGGGATGAACACCTAGACAAAGCAGAATTTGCATACTACTGTACCGCACATGACGTAATATCTAGGATCGACTTTTGATTGATAACAAACACATGGTTGGAGAAGACCTATAGATCCACTATGCTACGGCGCACCTGGTCAGACCACTCTCGAGTGGTGCCCCAGGTGAAGCTGCTACCTGAAAGAAAATCCTGCATATTATGGAGAATGGCCCTGTCAG
Organism: Ambystoma mexicanum; assembly: GCF_040938575.1. Classification (NCBI taxonomy): domain Eukaryota; kingdom Metazoa; phylum Chordata; class Amphibia; order Caudata; family Ambystomatidae; genus Ambystoma; species Ambystoma mexicanum. The sequence continues at coordinate 339,086,800 of NC_090932.1, forward strand.
CACTCACAGATGCTGCATTGGCAGAAACGCTGAGACTAGACATTGAAGCCTTCTTTGAGAACAAAGAGGGATCTGTAGCGAAATGTATGCAAGGCATTCTAGGTGGGGTTCCGTCTAAAATTTCGAGAACTAGAAGGACGCGAACATGGTTTATAGTTCGGAATATACAAGCATGAAAGTATGGTGAGGGAGACCGCTCGGGTCGGCTATTGGCAAGAGTATTCAAAGGGGAGAGGGAAATGCACCATATTACTAGCATCACCAGAACAGATGGGAGCCATACCATGGAAGCTAGGGAAACAAATAACATGTTCAGGAGTTGTTACCAAGATGTATATTCTAACTCAGACACAGCAACCAAGGAAAAGGTAAACAAATACCTAGCAGAAACTACACTGCCCAGATTAGATTGGGAAGCTAGAGGGAAATTGGATAGTCCCATAACGCTCGAAGAAATATCCGAGGCTATATTGTCCCTCACATCTGGGAAGACACCTTGCTCGGATGGGCTGGGAATTGAACTGTATAAATATAAAGACATTCTTGCCCCACCCGCTTACCAAAAGCATGGGAAGAATTGTGTAATACAGGCAAACTGCTACCCTCCTTAACGTAAGCAGTAATAACTGTTCTCTTGAAACCTGACAGACCCCCCTCCCCCGACGAGATGTCCTCATACCGACCACTATTACTCCTAAACGTAGATGCAAAATGATTTGCAAAAAATCTTGGCGAATAGGCTTCTCCCATACATGACTGAATTGGTTCACAAGGACCAGTCGGGCTTCATCCCGAGTAGATCGACAGCCCTCAAACTTCGCCGGCTGTTTGAAACAATGGCCCAGCTTGACCCTGAAACAGCCTTGGCAGCAGTTATATTGGATGCCGAGAAGGCCTTCGATTCGGTCTCTTGGAATTTCCTGTTTGGGGCACTGCGATGCTTTGGACTGGGAGATGGGTTCATAAGTTTTGTATAACTACTATACGAAGAACTAAAGGCTAAGGTACACACAAATAGAAATTACTCTGACACTATAAAACTCGCAAGAGGGCTACGACAGGGGTGTCTCTTCTCTGACCTTCTGTTGCATTAACTATAGATCTGTTACCAAGTCGGATTAGAGAGTTCCATGCCCATATGGGAATAAATATATGGGGGCCCCCTCAGGTGATCTCATTATATGCAGATGATACCCTGTTGTAGCTTAAGAACCCTAAGGACAATATAAAACCTGTGCTTGAAGTAAGCAAATTCACACAACACTCTGGTTATTGAGTAAACACTGCAAAGTCAGAACTATTCCCCTTAACAGAAAACACCACAAAACCCGGGGAATTACATGGTCTGTGATGGACAGACCACACAGTTAAATATTTGGGAGTAATGGTGGCACGCAGGAGCAAGTTGCTATTTGAAAAAAACCACGAAGAATACTTAAATACATTGGAACACAAATTAAACCTATGGACAATACACCCCATATTACTGCACGGTAGTGTTGCAATTCTAAAAATGGTAGCAGTGCCTAAGCTATTGTATTTCTTTAACACTATTCCAATATGGCCTGGGGGTAAATTCTTTACTAAGTCACGATCGATAGCAATAGCCTTCGTGTGGGGTGGTGGCACAGCCCAGATAAAATGGGAATACCTTACCGAGCCATACGCAAGAGGTGGTTTCACCTCCCCTGATTTTGAGCCGTATTATTTGGCAGCCCAGGAGCATTATGCAGAATACTGGTTTGGTCACGATACTGACATATCACACATGAAACTAAAAGAATATGGGTCATCCCAGATTGACTTAAAGTCAGTAATATTGAGTGAACAGTATATAGACTTGTGTCCGTAAGATCCGGTGCGCACTACAGTGGATGCATGGAGGCGAATAAACGACAGGATGGGTAATAAAAACCCATACTGTAAAAAATGCCACTATGGAACTGCCCAGATCCCCCCAAAGCTAGATACAGATATGCAGTCATTGTGGGACCCAAGCATGAAAATTAAACTAGTCGATCTATACCCTGGGGGAAGATTTGTCACACTTGAGGAGTTTAAGGATAAAATGGGAAACAGCCCAGTGTGTTTACTTCAGTGTTACTGTATGCGTGCAGCTGTCAAAAGGAAATGGCCATCGTTTCCAATGGAACCCAAAATGAATGAATGAATGTATTGATGTGGTAGCACAGGGAAACCGTATAAAAAGATTGTTTGCAAGAATATATGCTAAGTTGCAAAGTGGAACTGACCAGTGTGACACTGAGATTAAAGTGGGAGAGGGATACCGAAACGGTCATGAATAGTGTTAAATGGCAGACATTCTGTAACCTCACCAAAGAAGTCTAGCTGAAAGCAAGACTCTGTTTAATACAATTGAAAGTGTTGAATAGACTACATTACACACCAGCACAGACTTCACGGTTTAACCCAAAAAAAAAAAAACGAAATGCCCAGAATGTGGGAATGAGGAAGAGGTTACTATCGATATGTTTTGGAACTGTCCTTTAATACAGAGCTACTGGCAACAAGTTGCGGAAATATTGCCTGATATGACTGATATTCCTCCGACACGCCTACCTGTAAAATATCTATTTGGTGATATAGGGAAGACTAAAACAGCGATAAGGAGACTCTTTAACATGGGATGTATAATCGCAAAAAAATGTATTCTACTAAACTGGAAGTTAAAAATGGTGCCCACAACCCAGCAATGGCTTAAGGAATTGTCACTGTACTGGCTAATGACAAGGAAGAGGCATATGTTGGTACTGTGGTGGAGGTAAGTAGGCCCAAAGAGATATGGGGACCATACCGACTGTACATGAATAATCAACAAAACTAGCGAATGGGACAGGATAACAATACTGTTGAAGAAATGTAATGTGTATATTTAAGCCAGCATATAACACATGATACAAAGGTAATGGAAAGTGTGAAACTGTACAGCACAATACACATGAATATGTAAATTAATCTGGAAATGTTAAGATGATTGCTCTGTAACCCACTGTAAACAAGTTAAATAACGTTTGGAAAAAAAGAAAAGATCCAATGCCAGAGAAGAAAAAACTGGTTACCTGTAACTTCTCCAACATTGGTATCTTTCATAGATTCACTTGTGACCCGCCCACCAAACCCCATATGAGGCTCATCATTAAGTATGCGCTATACGCTAGCAGGATCTGAAGATGGCCTCCAGAGGCAGAGCATAAGTGCTACCACCTAAATCAGCTGTAAAGTGTATGCAGTTTTTACATGTAGTCTGCAGTATTAATGTACCGAGGATTCTCCGTCTGATGAGAGCTGTAGTTGCAGGTAAAAAGTTGGATTTAAAATAGCATTGCAGTTGACATACAAACATGTTCTGTGAAGGTGCTCATTCAAAAGCAGTGGATAAAAATGCCCTCTTATCCTCTTATCCCCAGGGTTCGGTCAGCGAGGTTGCCAGGACACGGCCATCGCTATTGGATCCAGTTCCTGGGGGTGGACCAGTGAGGGAGGATCTCCTGGGTGGGGGGGGTACTCGGGGAGTGGAAGTGGGACACCGACGGGTGAGACGCGGTTTCCCTGTTCTTATGACAACTTTTCCCCAACCTACCACGTAGGAAACGCAAACACTTTACCCCCCCTTTTCCAACGCGAACACTTTTGCATATTATGAAGGACGACAGACTAACACTCAAACCATTTATTTGACATCTCCCAACACCAGGGTCAGTCAAAGTCAGGCAATTGACTAGAACCGCACACACCTGACGGCCGTTTCCCTTCCCCACAGGGCTAAAAGCTGGAGCACAATAGCGCAATGCGAGCAAGGAAGAACCCATGACGTGAGAGCTAACTCAGCACTGCAGTATAAGAGGAGGAGAAAGACGGCTCATATGGAGAGGGTGACAAGGAGAGAAAGGACCTTGCCCTTTCCGACCAAGGCCTGTGAAACCTCTGCAGAAGGAATCGTAAGACCCCGAACAATAGCCAGCGTGTGTTGCAGCAGATGCTAACGGTACATGAAGCCCTCCTCCGCTAATAACCAAGCTGGGGAGAGACGCTAGTCTCCATGGTACCAACCTTGACTCCAAAGAGAAAGAAAGCCAAGCAGTTCATCACAGCCAGTGAGTCGAGGGGAAAGTCGATAAGAAACCGAACTGTGTTGAACGAAAATTCGCAAGTGGCAAATAGAACTGTGAAAGCATAAAGAGTTACTGATGCTAGAAGGGGGAAACCCCAGCAACAGAGGAGTCCTGCACCACGTGGGTGCTCACTCAAGAAACTCTGGACGATTACCCGATAGTTGCAACTACCATAACCAGAAGGCTTTGGAAAAGGCAAAAAGGGTGTCAAAGTGGTCATACAGGGTTCTTGTAAAATCATCTGTACAGTCGAAATCTTTGACTGACAGATGATGGAAAGCTAAGGGAAATTAATCCTGCATTGTAAGATTTGAATGAGAGAACCACGATTGGCAAGAGTGAACCCGAAAGAGGGTTGCCAATAAAAGGGGGTGAAGTCTAAAGTCCTGAAATACAGTGTGTTGACAAGAGTGAACCAGGCCGAGGGATGTCCACAGTGAACTGTTTAAGAAAACATTAAGATTTGTGAATGACACAAAGAAGATTGCATTGATGGCCATAATGAACCCGGCGGAGGGAGGCTAACAACGGAGAAGGGTCGGAACCCGGAAGAGGGCAGTCCAGAGGTGCAAAAGGCATCACCCCGGTATATGTTGAAAACGTGGGGAAGGGAGCCCCAATGACTGCATCCTGACTTATTATTTAAGAACACTTCCTTCTTTCTTATGAAAATCTTTTATTTAGCGTAAGGATTGGCAATAGGTATTTATAGTATAGGCCCTTTAATTTTGATCAGACGTCACTCGGACTGCCTTATTATTGTTTGATGGTCAAAACTTGCTCCCATCTTAGATTTAGGTTTAGATTAGGTATTTTTCCAACCTACCTATACTGTTTAATAAACACCCTTGAACTGTCATCACTTGTATCTGTCTTTACTGTTACCACCATGAGTTCCTTACAAATGTTATCAAGACCTCTCAGAAAGAGAAATGGCTCACGAGAGCATCTGAATATGCATGAAAATACGGGTGGCTCAGTGCTGATGGTTTGGCAATTCGGTGCACTAGCAGTCTTGTGCAACAAGGCAACTGCACTCTGTGGCTGCACATATGTTTCACATTTGTGGTGATAAGCTGCTTCAGTGGTTAATGCTCCTGCTGCAATAATCTGCGTGCAGCCTGTATTTAACGGGTTCCTACTCTAACGGATCCAAGGAACCTGTTCATGCTACTGTTATGGTTAAGAGGCCTACCATTAAGTGTGGTAATATACCATATGACAAAGCCCCCTGCATATTTCTAGGGGTCTCTAGTGGTGCAACCAAGGGGGCCGGGAACCTCTCCAAGCTTGAGGATGATGGGTGGTATGGGGAGGATCCCCTGGTCATCATCACTGGACACCCATCACATGGCTGTCACTGTAGGCCTGATAGATCATCCTTCACTTTGGGAAGGGCTGCTGCCTTGGAGTTAGACCAAATGAGGCCCGATAGGGAAGTTAGGTGATTCCTGCCTGTTAGAATGGATTTCTAAACCCTGCCATGGAGGACAGATGTTTATGAGGCCACTCTTGTTAGATGAACAGGGGACCACTTCTGGGAAGACAGCCAGGCCAATTCATGGTTGAGTGGGCGCAGTCCAGGCTAAATCTCAGGAGGAGTTAGGGTGATCAGGTTTCTCAAATGCGCACACACAGTGGAACACCAGGGATTACAATGAGACAGTAGTATACAAAAATACACTATTTATTATAGGCCCAATAACAACACAAATGAATATTCAAGTGCAATAGTTACACACCACACAAGCAACATGCGTTTGTGATGAATCCTTCGAGATCCTGCCTAAAGTCTCCTCCCAGGTGGCCAGGAAAAGGCAGATGGTTTCAGATCCTGACCTTGGGAGTGGTGTTCTGCAGGAGGATCACCTGGGAGGAGAAAGGGCTCAGGGGAATACGAGGACTCCATTGGGTGAGACACAGTATTTGTCTTCGTTGGGGGGTGGAGGTGCACTCACTTTCTTAAAAGGTTGGTATATTTGAGAATGAATTATTTAGGTATAAATAGATAACTTCAAGGTGCTCCCTATTAAGTGCTGTGCTACCAGTACCAATGTTAAATTGAAGGGGTGTGATAGGGGCACTCTTGTATGCAATATAATTGCAAGTAATACGTGTTTCTGAAATAATGGTTTGTAGTTATTCACACTATGCTTTAAATCTGTTTTAGTATACAAATTTAATAATCACAAAAAATATATGTTTCATTTCCATGCAGTTTCAATTGACAGCGTATAATACAATTCACATATAAATCTTGTATATTTCACAACATCAGTTTTGCATTTTATCCATATCATTCATATTTAGTTCACATATATGTCTGTTAACAAGTCTTTGGTTGGTTTTCATTTTTCTTTGAAAGAACAAAGAAACATATCCAGATATCTTGATAGGTGTTAGAAATAAATAGTATTCAGAACTGCTCTCCGAGTTCTATCTCCTATCCTTAAACTACGCGTTTCGTGCTTTTCTGTAGCTCTTCTTCAGGTTTCGATATCAGGACTTGGGATACTTTTATTTCTACGAAAAAATGATACAGAGAAGTTTCTTTTAGATATTTATGTTAAAAGGAAAGATAAAGGCATTAATTGTTGCCTGTGATGTCATTAACTGTACATGTGCAGATTGCTCTTGGACACTAACGTGTAGATTGGTATCGCTTCAGATGTTGTGGTAATTCACTGTGGTCAGTTAATTTGTCACAACTGTTGAAAGAATGACATTACATTAATGTGATGTCATGCTCAAAGACTGGTGGGTCTCCAGGAGGACGGTGGTGCTTTTAGGGCGTTGGGTCCCCCTGTGAGACCCAGATATTTCAGACTTGACTAACATGTTCTATATAATGCTAAATGCTCAGTCACCTAATGAATTTCCTATTGTGCGTGATATTAGCGGTTTTCCTGAAGTGAGTCAATCCGCTGCGTTTTGTAAAGTCACTGAAAAAGTAATGTCCGTAATGTCCATTAATAAAGGATTGAGAGACTCCTATGCTAAGCAATTATCATTGTTTAAGTTTAATGCAGTTGTTCTAAATCGCAGCATACCTTACACTATGAGATTCATTGCAGGATGTTTTTTCCCTGGATTTTTTACAGCAAATTTTTTAACGAAACAAACATATCATTTTTTAGCGGGGGTTAAAAAATTATATATATATGGGGTGTGGATGTTTAGGAATACATCAAACATTAAAGGGAATGGGGGGTCGGGAACCCCCCAAAAATCATTTTTAAAAAATTGGATGGGTATTTTCATTAAAGAAATTGCAGGAAAAAACATCCCGCAATGAAATGACATGCAACTGTAATATATATACTCACTGGAATCGGTGCGAGAAAGTTAATAACACCACCAATACCTGCAAAAGAAAAGGGTGAAAACTTTGATAGCACCAACAGTCTTCAGAGATGACAACCCTAACTTTATAGGACCAGCCCTAAAATGAATGTAGCCTTGTGCTAAATGTTCACAGTTTTGCGTAAAGTCTTCAAAGAACTTCTTAGGGAGGAGGAAAAAGTTAGGGGAAGATTTCTGAAGGGGTCAAACGTATTCCAAAAGTCGGGTCGGAGAAGTGTGTTCAAAAAGGATCCTGGAGGGATTTGACAGCTGGTAAACTCTGATTAAAGTAATGAAAGAAGAATTCATTGGGTCGGCGGGAGGAGGATTTGAAAACGACAAATGGGATATTTTGCGTTTTTAACTGACAAAGCCTATAGGAACATTGCAAGCTGTGACCATCTATTTCCAAGGAACTTTGAGACTGAGGATCGGCCAATTACGAGTTGGGCTAGGCAGAAGCTCATTCTGAGACTGTTGTACAAGCCTCCATTTTTCCTTTCAGTTAGATTTTCTAAAATGGTAGTGCCAGTCAGTAAGCTGGCATTTGGACTTTGGACTATTTTGATTTGGACTTCGACGAGCACCCTTTGTTTTTGGTTTAGAAGGCAGGGAACTTCCCTCATAGCTATAGGGTCAGTTAGGCATTTTCCTTTCATTTAAATAAATCACTTTGAGACATGATCCACTGTAGTCCGAGTCCTTCTGGTTCGCCACATGCTTATACAAGACCACATTACATTACAGTATGTTAGATTACGAGGCCTCCACTCTCATTCAGCTAAGAACAGATCAACCCAAGGAGTCCATCCCAGGGGCAGGGTTAGTCCATGACAGAGAGCAAGCCGCCCAAGAGGAAAAACTAGCCAGCCCTATGTCCCACATCAGAACGTGAAGCATCCTCAGGAGCTCACCAGACAATCCCTAAACCAGCAACTGAAGAGAAACAGCAGTAATCTCTTAACCCAGAAAGAGGCTAGAAGGCATGGCCAGAGTGTAGCAGGCAAAGGGAGGAACTCTAAATGAAGGAACAAGTGAATCCCAAGACCCATGTCCTGACTGTAAGACATCCCATGGGGTGGAGACCAACAGCAAGCCCACATCCTAGCTAACGCATCAGAATCTCCTTTCACCTGAGAAGCTGAAAGATGACAATATAGCACAATAAAAGCACAAAGCCACATAGTGTCTGGGTGTTTACTGTAGGCACGGAAGACAAGAGATTGGAGACAGCGTTCATTTGGAGGAGACTGCTTGGAGCTAGAGGACTGGAGGAGAGGAATATTAGGCCGGGCTATACAAGACCATGCGAGCTGGAGGAGAGACCCAGACGACCAGACCAAGGAGTCCAGAGCTGACGCAAGGAGGGTGAAAATAGCAGACAAGGACAATGACACTAGAAATGCAGATGATGGTGGTGTTCAGAGGAGTGAAGCAGGTGCCTAGGGGTGAAGAACGTGAAGGTGATAGTAATGTGGAGGGTGATGGTGCTCCGAGTAGCTGAGCCTGCGCCCAGAGTGGTGAAAAACTTAAGATTTATAGTAGTATCGAAGAAGCTGGTGCGCAAAGGTGCCAAGAGGGCTGAGGATCTTTAGGGTGTCGGTGGTAGCGAAGAAGGTCGTACTCAGAAGAGTAAAGAAGCGGATGCAGTAACAACAGTGCCCTGATGGATGAAGAAGGCAAGGACAGTGATGATGGTGAAAAAGGTGGAAAAAGAAACAAGAGTGGATGTACACGGGCAAGAGGTGTACTCTCACCCATGGATGTGAAGGAATTGGAAGTTCCTCAAGGTGCTGATAGAGGAACATATCAGTGAAGAGTGGGAATGGGATGGCGAGAGAGAGAGAAGGGTGGAGGAGAAGGAACACCCAGAAAAAAAAAGAACTCAGAGAGGCATGGTGAGCAATGAAGGCTCGTAATTAGATCGGCAGAAGGAGATTGAGGAGAGTAGAATAGATGCCAGATCAATTTGGATCAGGGTTGCCATGACAAGCCACCAAGTAGTTGACCATGCTCTTAGCCTACCCGTCTTCTCCCCTGGTGAACAACCCAGATTTTGACCCCAATGTTTCAGCTGTCGTCAACTATCTTTAATCGACGGTGGAGAACTCAATGAAGAATAACAAACCACAACTTCAAAGGATCAAGCCTCAAAGGGAAAGAGGTGAACAAGAGGAACAACCCTATGAAACCAGTGCCACAGTGGTTGCCCGAGAACCCAGGGTCAGGCAAGTCCCGGCACTGGGAATCCCAGAGACTTTCTCAAAGTACTTTTGCTTTGTTGGGACCTTGTTAAAGAACTCTCCTTGTTGGTATGTGATCTCGCCAGAAAAGGAAACTGGGAATTGAAACATGGTTAAAGGCTTGCTTTTATGGCAATACCTTTCTCGAAAAGAACCCCAGAACCTCAATGCTGAAATAAAGCCGATTTTAAACTTGTACAATAGCCTTGAACTTTCTGTTAATCAGAACCACAGGAAAAATTCTTCCAGTTTCTGTTGCACTTTATGCCTGACCGGTTTATTATGTTGCCCTCACACTGTAAAACCCACAGAGTAAATCACATTACTTTTAAGTTTTGGAGCTTCACTGGTCCTTTCATCTCTGTCACAGCTGTGATAACTGTTATTGGGGCTTGAAGATTTCAGCAAGTTCCATTTTTTTAAATAGTACTCTTTGGATCTGGAACCATTTTGTAAACTAATCTGCATGGAGGAGACAGTGCAGATTCGAGATAAAGAAGACTTATTTGAGTACTGTTTAGAGTACGCGGACATCAGGAACGATCATGTCAGTGATAGAATATGACCACATAAGCTTTGCTGTTGAACTTTTCTGAGCTCAGCCAGTGTGGTCTGGCAGCGGATGGAATGTCAAGGCTTGCCCCTTGTTCTCTCTTGACTTAAACAGGCCTCTCTAATGAGCATTGCCGGCCTCTTAAGTCATTTGTGCTGGCAAACAACCCAGGATGACAATTAAGCATCCCATTAGTTTTGATGTGAAACAGAGAAATCTTGTTTTGTAAACAATACAATCGGATCAATCCTCAATGTATGCAGCCTTTGACGTGGTCGCCATTTGTACTCGTCTTTTCCTGGAAATGAATCCCACCCAGGGGAATTCAAAAGTTTCCTGCCAATCGCAGGCCTGGTTTTCTCTTGCACAGCTGGCCAAACCGTCCAGTTTCTGCGTATTTTCTTCGATTTTCCGGACTCATAAATACCAGAGGGCACAAGTCGAAAGGTACATACATGCATTATTTTTAGAGGGGGAAGCCCCCTCCCTCTCCCGGCTAGCCGGGGTAGGAGAGAACAGTGCCCCAATTAAGCATCAGCCTGTGGAGTTGATCACCTTATTAGGGTTCTGTGTCATATTTCCGCATTTTAAAGGCTGAATACAAAAAGACTGATTTTATTTTTCAGCCGTTTTTGTGTGGTTCTTAAAATGCGGAAATATCAGTTTCTCTCACTACCCCACCCACTCCCAACCCTCTCCCGCTGGCTTTCTATTAAATTGGAGGGGTTAACCCACCAACCTTCCCATCCATATCCTAACCTAACTCACCCCGACCCTGCCCTATACACACACTCAGTCCCTAAACACACACGCACACGAAGCAAAACTTCTACACTTATCTTTCTGGATGCTCCTTTCCACTCGTGTGCGGCAGTGGCTTGACAGTTCGATTTAGAAACTGTGCCTGCGGCAGTGGCTTGACATTTCGATTTAGAAACTGTGCCGTCACAGAGCAGTCTTTCTAAATCGATCTTTTTTTTCCGGCCCTGTTGAAACTATATTTTGACCTAGTACCCTTATTAGGACTGCATGCAGGGCTTCACATGTTTAGCATCCTGCTCTTGGCTGTTTGGAACCAAGTTCGTTATCTGCACATCTGCATCTCAAAGCCAAAATTTATCACTGCTCCAATTGGTTGATCAATATTTTAACCACATACAAGAAAACACCAACAGAATTAAAATAACATGTTAAAAGCTGTCTATCCCATTTCCAAGGCATCTCCTTGTATAATAACTAACATTGTGTGATGTGGAAGTGCAGATTTAGTGTCATCGTGCATAACAACACGGTGTGTGCCTTTCTCAAAGAATGATCAAAAGCCGGTGACTTAATCACAAACTCTTTTGGAGTGCATCTATGTGCTGGGTTCTGAATAGTGCAAACCCAAGTCTGTACAGCAATTTTATCGGGTGAGAAGATACAATAACGTGGGTGCGATGAGAAGGGCGGACCATTAAAGGTACACTTGGAGGGGCATGGAGAAGAGGGACGGCACAGGGTTGCAGGCAAAAGGTACGAGTAAGGGAGTGAAAGGCAGACAATCTTAATTAAGATGCACAGCAGAGCTTCTATTGAAGCTATATTCCTGTGAGTTTGACTCAATCTGCCATTAGTAAATGCTCTGTTAAGTGCTTTTGTCTTAATTGGCAATTCCCACCTTCCTCGGCAATTCCCACCCTTGCCTTCTTATGCTATCGGATATCTTTACGTGTTTAAAGTAGTAGTAGAGATTACAGGGATACAGGTTGCCCTGACTCTGGTGTAAGCTGCTCAGCCACTCCTAGATGTTGATTTCAAACTACGTTGTATTCTGGTCCTTGTAGTCCCACGTTTGTAAAAGGTAAATAAAATCACGAGCACTTTTACAATCACACAAGTTTAACTTGTGGTATCTGCATATTTTTTCTAAAATATGGGAATGATTAAGGAGTAACATTAGGTGAGAAAATGTCAGGTTGGTGACGAGAGAAGGAACATGCAAGATAGCTTTGCTGTTGTGTTGATGCGTTCAGAACGGAAGAACCCTGAGCACTGCGTGAGCGTCTGTATTTAGTTATTCACTATCAAAAGCACATGAGGTCCCTGTGTCCAAAAGGGGGCCTTTTCTGCCCATAGTGCGAGGGTGCATTGGTTGGTGCAGTTATAGGGTTGGTTGGACGGTTGAAGCGATCCGATGTTTGATGTCTATTAAGAGTGACGTCCAATTACAATCTTCGGGTAGCTTCGTTGGTATGCATATTGTGTGTTGGAACATAGAATTTCAGGATGTTAGTGTAGGGAGTAATCTGCAGAGTCTCTGTGGGCATTTGGGCATCCATGTGGTGTGGCTGTGCCAACGTCCTGGTAGTGGTGCACCTGGGGTAGGGAGCTTGTGAGAAATCCTGATGCATCCTGGAAAGAGAGGGTGCATTTAGCAGACTGCATTAAGCACATGATCTCAAATCACATTTGGGGGAGAGGAGACATATGTGGGCAGACACTAATGTCTCCAAATCAACAGTGGAGTGAAATCACTCCAGGGGAAAAACTTTGTTGGGAACCCTAAGAACAGAATTGCAGTGGGACTGCAGCGAAAGCTAAAGTGGGACACACAATAACAAAAGGGCAGTTGGACACATAGAAGCAAATCACAGCAGGCACTGCCACAGTGGGACCACTGGGAGCATTACAGTCTAAGGTAGAAAGTAAAACTGTGTTCAACGTAGCGAGGGGCGCAAACATTCAAGCCACGTCTAGGAAGGCATGATAATGGCGTGACAAGGCGTTTACGGCATAACAAAGCAATAGAAGCCCTAGCCAGACTTGTAGACCCCTAACAAGGCAAAAGTACCTAGTTTCCTCTTCGTGCTCCTGTCAATCGCCTCTGCAAACAGCGAAAATGTTCTGTCTTTGTCTCTTGCTCTCTCTCTTTGTCTCTCATACCAGTACATTGTGCTTTATGAGCCACAAGGACCAGGGAAATGGCAGACTGGCGACACCACTCATTACCCAACCTGAAGTGGGAGGCATGAACGTTTTGCTTCAGAGAAAGTGGTGCCTAAAAACCCTAGGCATTCATTTCACCTTCCCTAGTATGTTGGTTGGGAGGCTGAGAACTGACTAATCAAACTTCACTCTAACTTGAAATGATTCTGTGCTCAGTGAGCTCTGCTGGAACTTTTGCACGTCAGGGCAGCATGCAGCGTTTGCAGGTGTTGTCAGGTGACCGGAGCAAGGGCCAGAATCTCTGGTCATTTCCTGGAACCTAGAAGGGATCACATGCCTCTTTGGGTGAATGGGTCCACCCCACATAAAAGGAGTTCACATTTCTTTTTAAATATTTTGAATTGGTTTGAAAGAAAACCTTGCGTTACACTGTAATATTCATTTTGAAATGAAAACCAGGAAAAAAGGAAACGCATCCTTTAGTTATTCAGTTACTAAATAGGTTCCAATGTTCACTTTGTAATTGTTACCGCAAATGTCGGTGGCAAAAAAGACTCGAGCCCAAATACTTCTGAGCCAATGGGCCCTCTCATGATGGACAACACCTCTCAGGAAGGCAGTTATTTGTCTTGTTCAGTGAGGGCAATGGATGAGAACATGGTATACATCTCCGTATGCTCTGAGTTTGCACAGAATCGACAGGAACGTCCACTGACTTTCTGTTGCAACTAATGCCAATTATTTTGTGTGGCAGCCCTTCTGAACTCGGGTGTCCAGCCAGGGGCGTCCCAGTGAAGGGCTGAACAGTGACCGCTGTAGTCCAGCCGTTGACAAACCTCTTTGCCTATGAGCCTTGCCTTTTTTCCTGTTCCACCTGTGAGTACCACAAGCTTCCTAATTACTGTACTTTCGTTCCTCACTGTGCTACTCGCTTATAATGTATTCACTCCTGCCATTCCTGCTGCTCATCCCACTCCTCCCTCCCTACGCTTTCTCCAGTCACACTACAACGTCCTCCTTTCCTATCCCTATTACAAAACTCACACCTCAAAACACCCACTACTCCATCTCTCTTCCACCTGCTTCCAACAAACAAAACCGATGAGCTAACGATACCTCCACTAACACCTATCCATCTCGCCTCTCTTTCTTTGAGACTTAACTTCTCTACTCTTCCTTTCCTCATCAACTAAACATTCCAGTATGGAATGCTCAGTCTGCATGCAACAAAACTTGCTTTATCATTGACTACCTTCACTCCAGCTCTCCTCCCATAGACCACCTAGCTATCACTGAAACCTGGATTTCTCCATCTGCCACTGCCACTTTTGCGGCCCTTAACAACTCCAAACTATTTTTATTCACTCTCCTCGACTGGCTGGCAGGAGTCGTTGTCTGACTCCTACTCTCCCTGCGCTTCAATGCCTCGCAAATCTCCAATGCCACTTCCCTTCCTACCTCTTTTGAATTCACCATTTCTACTATTGCTCTGCTCTGCTCTCGTACTAGATCAGAGGGTCTCCAAACGGTCCATCGTGAGCGACCAGTAGCTCGCCTGAGCCTTTGAAGTCGCTCGCGTTCGACTTTCAGAAAGAAAAAAAAAATAATGATGCAAGGAAGTGCTCTGACCAATCACGGGCCTGCAAATCTATAAAGCATATAGAATGTGCCCTGTGATTGGACAGAGCAAGTTCCTTGCTGAAAGCTGTACTCCCATTGGCCACAGTGGGGTTAGCCCGGGCTTTCTCTTTTGAAAGCACCATGGCGCTGCGCACAGTTTTTGTATTTTGGAGCTGGGACTTGGATTAGAAGGCTGAGGCTGACGCAGGCTGACAAGCTGCATATGAGGTAAGGTAAGAGAGGTTGGGTCGGGGGAGGTGGATTGTGATCTTTTTTTTTTTTGTTTGTTTGTTTGTTGTGCCGAGCCACTGCAGCCCCTCCTCCTTTCGTGTGCACACAGCTGTTTGTGCTGTCGGAGGAGGGGCGGGCAGCTCGGCAGAAAGGAGCCAAGGGTGAAACGGAGGCATTTAACCATCATGCTGACGGTCTCTGCTTCCGCCTGGGCTCATTTTCAGTCATGTAAGCTACTCTTAGAAACGTCAGGGCTCCGGCGAGAAAGTCCAGAGAGGGCTTGCCCATCTCATTTGCCCATGCCCTTCCCATGGACCTTCTGCATTTCCCTATTTAATACCCTGACACAGCACTATTGCTCAGGTGCCCCTGCAGCTCTGACACCCCTTGTTATAATATGACACTTCAGGAAATCGACAGCATTCAGATCTGCACACACAGGCAGGTATCACTTTAGCAGAAAAAGCACCTTATGTCCTGATTTTCCTCCAAGCCCCAAGAGGAGTCGTTCTGATTTGCATGGTGACTATCTTGCACCGATGTAAGTTTTTTTTTTTTTGCACTCTGCTTCCTGGGGAATATTAAAATCTCAAATTTCTGTTTGCAAATACAGTGTATGCTCAAGGAATCGCTAACATTGAGCACCTACACGGAATGTAATCTAGACAAGTACAATGGCTGAAGTCTATGCATTGTTTCATGTAATTGATCCATAAATTGTGATCTGCATATATTTGCATCTGGACAAATGGGAAGAGGCCATGTATTTGATGGTGGTTAACATTTTAAACATTTCAACTTCTGCTGCGCAAGAAGTATCTTCATGGAAAGCTACTCCTGAGTATGAGAATTCCAAAGATTACCACAGCTAGTAATGCAGATACACTACTACCCACTTTTTTCATTTAACGTTACTACTGCACACACAATCTCATTACTATTTTAGGCTTGACACTGGACAAACTGAGAACTTAATAAACCTTCCCATAGATCTTGTTGGGCAACTATCCCAAAGATCGAACCAAGGTCAAGATTTAACACTTTCCGCATGGTGAAGTAACTAAACAAACTAGACCACACCATGATTTTGTGTTTGTGGTTCGGCCATTGCCCTATAGGCCTGTCCAAGCCTAGGCGGGAGTGTCATTTTGCCCCTGTGGATATTCTGCATGTTTGTCACCAAAAATGAAAACAAAAAAGATGTTGGTGCTCTGCTTTTCATTTAATTGGCATAACAGGGTTTGTGTTACCCCCGCCCCTCTCCCCTCTCGCTGGGCTGAGATTTACTGAAGTGTTGGGGAATTTGTGCCACTGGATCCAAAAAAAAACACGGCGCCCATGCCAAGAGTAATTGGCAAGGTAGGGGGTTACGAGATGGCTCATTCTCACAGCAGTCCGTAAGTGGTGTGTTCTCATGCGCCTGTTCATGGCCCCATGCTGTCACCTACAATTGCTTCATTGTTGCACTGGCCCTCATGTAGTCCCATATCACTTGATTTGACAAGCAGATAGTCTCACCATCCGTTCATACCAGATATTTTTGCATAGAAGACTGACTGTAGCAGGGCCAACATTACTTTTCTATTAATTTTTTTGATCAGTTATTCTGAATTTAAGACTATTAAGGGCAGTCAACAAAGTAGGCTTTGACCTTCATCATCCTTGGCTAAATTTTGTCACTTGACGTAGGTGCATGCCAGAAAGTTAATATTTTCAGGAATTGCAAATGTGCTAAAATGGCCCTTGTTTTTATTTTTTGACTAAGCAGAACTTTGTGTGCTCAATTATTTTTAAAACCATAATAACACGTTGAAATCCTTATCAGATTACCTTGTACGTGTAGTCCCAAAGGAAACTTACAGACAAAACTTGTTGAAATCATGGATGCAGAAGTATGCGTACCATCCAACAAAAGGCAGAAGACGTATCAACTTCATCAAGAGTGGGAGACCGATTTCTTTTTCGCAAGCGTAAAAGGGAAGTGTGTCTGTTTAATCTGCAGTTAAAGTAGCAGTGGGAAAAAAGAGTAATGTCAAGAGGCATTTGGGGACAATGCATACAAATTATGAAAAGAATTTTCATGAAGGAAGCCGTAAGCGATCCCAAAATGTAGCTGAACTAAAAGCTGCGGTGCAGATGCAACAATCATTTTTTACCCGACCAGCAAAGAAAGCAAATGCTGCAACAGAGGCATCCTTCAAAGTTGCAAATTATTTGGCAAAACACAAATGTACTTTTACAGATGGTGCAGTTGTGAAAGGTGCAATGGCTCACGTGGCAGAGTCAGTTTTAAAAGATTTTAAAAACTGCCCTGAAATTATGTCTGCCATTTCAGAAGTGCAGCTAGGTGCAAACACAATGGCAAGGAATGTATCTGCAATATCAGCCAATATGATGGGGCAGTTAGAAAAAGATTTGAGCATATGCAATTGTTTTTCCCTTCAGTGTGATGAATCAGTTGATGCAAGTGATGGTGCCGTTGGCACTGTTTGCTCGAAAGGTGTTTGAAGACTTCACCAACAAAGAGGAATTCTTGACCTTGTTGCCTCTGAAATCCACAACCAGAGGTGTTGATATCTACAATGAGGTCAAGAATTATTTTGTCAAAACAAAAATTCCATTGAACAAGTTGGTGGCAGTAGCAACGAATGGTGCACCAGCAATGACCGGGCGTCATTCTGGTTTTGTTGTGTGTTGTAAAGCAGACCCTGATTTCCCTCCATTATTGCACTGCCACTGATTCTGCCACTGCATCATCCACCAACAGGCAATTTGTGCCATAGTGATGGGGTTTGATCATGTAATTGCCCCTGTTGTGCGAATTATTAATTCAATTTGTGCAAAGGCAAAACAGCACAGAATGTTCAAAATATTCCTGGAAGAAATATCTGCTGCACATGGTGATCTATTGCTACATACGGAAATCTGATGGCTTAGCAGGGGGAAAATACTACACCGCTTTCTTTCACTTTTGCCAGAAAACAAAGACTTCGTGGGGTCAAGAAATGAAGACATCGGCCAATTATGCAGCATTTCCTGGTTACCTGATTTGGCATTTCTGGCAGATGTTACTGAGAAATTAAATACCCCGAACTGTGAACTGCAAGGCAAAGGTAAAACCATTGCTGACGATAAGCGCAGTAAAGACATTTAAGTCCAAATGTAACCTTTTCAGTGAACAAGAGGTGAAAGGGAAAATGCATCATTTCCCTTCTGTTATCCAAATGCTGACAGACAATAAAGCTAGTCATGAACTCCTGAACATAAATATAGCAGTCTCCTGACCAGGCTTAAGGAAGAGTTCAGTGACAGGTTCAGAGATTTCGAAAGGATTGAACCGTATGTGATGTTCATCGCAAACCCCTTCATGGAAGTAAATGTTTGTGAATTTACAGAACAAATGAGTGAGCTGTTTAACCTGTTTAACCTGAACAGTTTTGCTATGGAACTGGAGATTGTCAGTCTGCAAGGGGACATTCAGTTGAAAAGCAGACAATCTCACACCAATTTCTTGAGCCTTGTTAATTACAAGGAGTACAGTTACCTTTCCACCTATCTCTGTGAATCTGTATTTTCAGATATGAACTTCCTCAAATCGACTTTCGAACCCTCCTGACCGATGAGCATCTCGGTCACTCCATCTGATTTGCTGTTTCAAGTTATACACCAGACTACAGAGCACTGGTGGATGGAATGCAGTGTCAACCTTCACACTGAATGTCCCAATCGTTTTCCTACATTGTGAATGTCTTTTTATGAGGCAGCTTCTAATAAAAAAGAATGCAATAAAGAGGTTTTGAACTTAATAACATAATCATGAAGGCATATGTTATTCCCTCTATTTATAAAGGGAAAATTAACAGCAAAAACAAATTAGTAAAAGTTCCAATGTTTATGAACATCCCCCACACCCGATATCACCCGCAAGTAGCTCTCCACTGTTGGCCCTCCACTGAAAGTAGCTCAAGCCAGCGTAAAGGTTGGAGACCCCTGCACTACACCATTCTTTGATAATCGTTGGCAACTCCTTGATTCTCTTTTCACTAAACATCACCCCATTCACTTAGGTGACTTTAACCATCCCGCTCCAACCACTTCTCAGAAATCTGAACGTCAGTCTTTTCTTAGTGACCACACACTGTTCTTTATACATAACCTACCTACCCACATGGGTGATAACTGTTTGGATCTTTTATTCATCTCTACCTCTCTCTCAGCCACTAATACTGCTGTCACACCATCCATATCTGATGACTCAATTGTTTCCACCACCATCCTTTCCACCCTCTCACTTTTCCTGAACACTTGTTTCACAGTTCAAACTTGCCGGGGGGCTCCCTTCCTCAAGCTTATTGTCCTTCGGGTCTCCCTCAATTGGGCTCGGACCACTTTCGGATGTCGAAGACTTTCAAATGTGTCAAATGTGCGTGGCTGTTTTTACAGACCAACGCAGGACCAGTTCGACCCAAAGTTCACGTTTACTCTCGCTTAATTCACATATGCCGTATGTTCGCTTTATAGCTTCCATTTGTTTGCTTTATAGCTTCGAACAATGTACCTTTCACAGAGACTTTTGAATGGGCTACTTCCTTTCGCTGGGCCACTGCATTACTTAGTATCGCTGATGTCACAGCAGCCTTTTACTTCAAAGTTCATTCACAGGTCCGCCTTTCTTGACGTCTCATCCACACGCGTGCAGCCTTCACTTGTGATATTGTGTTGCTTCTTGATTCGCTTTAACACACACCTGTTTCTCAGGCTGCTTGCCAACTCACTGGCTCTGTGTGCTTCTTTCTTGTTCTGCTATTTCCATTTCACAAGTCTAGTTAGTACCACAAGCTTGGCCTTGCCTCCCCAACTCTGCTTTTCACCCGGGAGGGTCGCTACCTTCCTTGAAACACAATGCAATCTTCACTTGTGGTATCTGACCTTCTCCACGTGTCTTTCGCGGTCTGTCGGAGGCAACAACCTCCAGTAGGGAACCCTTGGGGTTTTTGGCCCTCTGCTCCTGTCCCTCGCCCCATTGCACTGCTTCAGTACGTGTGCCTTCGTCCTGGAAGTTCTGCTCGTACTTGTGTTCCACCTTGCGCAGAGTGTGTCTTTAGTTGTTGCCTTTTATTTGTGGGAGGAGAGCTAACTGGTATCAGGTGTATGCACTTAGTGTAAAGTTCCTGACTTTGCCTGACCCGATTAACGGGACATGTCCAGTACGATGTGAGAGAGTTAGTCTGTCACCCTCTTCCTCGCCCCAGTGTTTGTGTAAAAAAGGGGTTGGGGGAGCTGGGACTTTGGAAAATTCTACAAAATAGGATGGGGTAGATGAACAAAAAAGGAGGGGCCTACCACGTCTCACTATCGGCTGTCTCACCCCCACTCCCTGAAGACTCCTCCCCTAGGTGATCCTCCCACACTGGTCCACTCCCAGGAACTGGATCCAAAAGCGATGGCTGTGTCCTGGCCACCTGGAGGACAACTCCCAGAGGACTAGCGGGTGAGGCACCATTGGTTTCGCACACCTCTCACTTCCCATTGCTTACTTTTACCCCCTTTAGTCTCAGAATCCTCAGTGATTCATACACTCTCTCCGCACATACATGCTTCGGCTGCTGCGCAAATGGAGGCGTACCCACTCGCATGAGGACCTGTAATACTACCTCTATGCCCAGACTCTCCAGTCCACTCTTGATAGAGTGAAAAGGGCATTCTACCTAACCGTCATTGACTCTCACCAACCATCTTCGCTGGCTACAGGACACCCTTAATTCACTCCTCACTCCTCCAAAGACTGTCTTTTCTAGGGGAGGCATGGTATCACAGGTATGACACTGACAAAAATGATACAATTTGTAAAACCTTTTTTAACTACGTGGAGTTTGGAAAAACTCCTAATTTGTCCAATAACTAAGATGGGAGTCGTCTTGTCCATCAAATAATAAAGAAAATTGTCTTAGTCCTGTCTGTCAAATCCAAATGGCCTATGCTAACAAAACCTACTGCCTGCCCTATCTCTTGTACAAAAAAGTGTGCAAAGGAAGTATGTATGTAAAAGAAAAGTTAGTGTTCGACAAAGAATAAATGAGGCTGAATCAGCTCTCCCCCTCACGCTTAGA
Organism: Ambystoma mexicanum; assembly: GCF_040938575.1. NCBI lineage: Eukaryota > Metazoa > Chordata > Amphibia > Caudata > Ambystomatidae > Ambystoma > Ambystoma mexicanum. The sequence goes on from NC_090932.1 coordinate 339,107,960, forward strand.
CAGCACGGAATAAGGCAGTCTCTGTAGGCAGGATGATACACTCTGGCTTGGGCTTTAACACTGAAACAGTTCAGAACGTGGATCGAGGCCCATCTAGCCTTCCACGTTAAAGGCTCCTGTTCCAGTCTCCCCCAAATAACAAAACAAAAAGTTCACACTGGTCCCCCTCTGTCGGGCTCAGAACTCTTCAAAAGAAAACAAAAGTTCAACGGTGCTCCCCCTCTGCCGGGCTCAGACCTTTTTTACATTTCAACAACTTTTGCCGGGGCTCCCTTCACCAACCCTTTTACCGCCGGATCTCCTTCTGCCGGGCTCAGTTCGCTTTTCGGATGTTGAAGACTTCCGAATGGGCGGGCTTCTTTTACAGACCACCGCAGGACCACTTCGACTCAGTATTCAATGCTTAGCTTTTCCTCTCCCCTTCTTCAAGGGTTAACTTTGTTCACTTTCGTTTATACAGTTCATGTAATTTTATCATCTCAAACAATGTACCTTTTACAGAGACTTTCGAGTGGGCTACTTCTTTTCGCCTGACCACCATGTTTCTCAGTATGTATCGCTGATACCACAGCTGTTCTCGCTTTAAAGTTCATTCGCAGGTCTGCCTTTCCTTGCCTCTCATCCACATACGTGCAGCCTTCACTTGCAATATTTTGTTGGAAACTTCAATCTTTCGTAGCACACACCGGTCTCTCAGATCACTTGCCAACTCACCGGCTGTTCGTGGTTCTCTCTTGCTTTTTTCATTTCCAATTCACAAGTAAAGGCTGGTACCACAGGCTTGGCCTCGCCTCCCTAACTCTGTCGTTCACCCGGGAGGGTTGCTGGCATCCTTGAAACACAATGCAGTCTTCGATATTGAGATCTGGCCTTCTCTGCGTGTCTTTCGCGGCCTTGTGGAGGCAACTACCTCTCCTAGGGAACTCTTGTGGTTTTCTGCCTGCTGCTCTCGTCCCTTGGTCCATCACTCTGCTCCACTAGATTCGCCATCGCCCCGGAAGTCCTGCTCGTACTCGCGTTCCACCTTGCTCAGAGTGTGTCTCTATGTTCCGCCTTGTATCCGCGTCAGGAGCTAATTGGAATCGGGGCCATGCACTTGAAGTCTAGTGCCTGATGCTGCCTGACCCGATTAGCTGCACATGTCCAGTACGATGTATAAGAGTTAGTCTCAGTTGCCCTCTTCCTTGCCTAGTGTTTGTACAGAAAGGTGGGGGGGTTGGGACACCGGATTCTACAAAATAGGAGGGGTTGGATGTACAAAAAAGGGGGGAATACCACGTCTCACCATCGGATGCCTCACCCCCCACTCCCCGAAGACCCCTCCCCCAAGGTGATCCTCCCGCACTGGTCCACGCCCAGGAACTGGATCCAAAAGCGATGTCCGTGTCCTGGCCACCTGGATGACAAGTCCCAGAGGACTTGCGGGTAAGACACCTTTTGGTTTCTCACACTATAAACTCCACTCTCACAGTTAATGACCTAGCTAAACACTTCTCTGCAAATATTTCATGAATTAGAGACTCCCTCCTGACCTTCCTCACACTCTCTCCTCCTACATTTTACACTCTGCCTACTCTACCACCATCCTCTGCTTCTATCTCCCACTTTAGTCAAACTAATACTGGCAAAGTCCTATGTCTAATGATGAAGGCTAGCCCTTTTATTGTGACCCATCAGACTCTCTTGCTCCTCAGCTAGTCAAGCCTATTTCCCCATTAGTAGCCTCTCACCTCACTGAAATGTTCAACCTTCCCTGCGACTTTGCTTGCTTTTCATCTGTTTTCAAAACAGCCATGGTCATTCCTCTCCTAAAAATCAAGGTGCTGACCCAAACCTACCAGCTAACTTATGCCCTGTGGCTCTCCTTCTGCAACTACTCTAAAGTGCTGGAAAGGGTTGTGTTCAATCATCTTAAACATTTCTTAGACATCCACAACCTTCGAGACCCCCTACAAGAGGTTTCTGCTCCTGGCACTCCACAGAAACTGCTTTTATTGCCTCATCTAAGTACTCCAACCTATACTGTATCCTAATTCTCCTTGACCCATTTTCTCCCTTCGACACGGTCGATCACTTAATACTCTTTTCTTCTTGGGATTCGCAATCGAGCCCTTAACTGGATTGAATCTTGCCTTGCACCTCACCAATTCCCCGTCTCCTAGAGCAACAACACCTCTCAACTCACTCCTCTACCTGTTGGTGTTCCACAAGGCCCTGTCTTTACACTCTACACCTCTGCTCTTGGGGCACTAAGCTCCTCCTCTCGTACCAACTCTTCTCGGATGACACCCACATATTCTCTTTTCCTGAACTCTCCTCTGATCTCTCTATCAACATTTCTAATGGTCTCTCTGCCATTAAATATAGGATGGGTTTGCACACTCTAATGTTAACTCTACCAAAATAGTGAGGCAGGGAGGTGCTTTTCCTCCCTGCCAAAAGCTCTCTCATCTCTTCATCTGCCTATCCAGTTCCCACCAAACATTCTCCCCTACTCTTCTTCAGCTAGAAATCTTGGTATCATCTATGACCTTTCTCACGTCTTCTCTACTTTCATCTCCAAAACTGCAACAGCAGCTCGCCTCAACCTCCCAAATATTAGGAAAATCAGGCACCTCCTTCCTTTCCACACCGCCAAGCACCTCTTAATCACTCTTGTCTTCTCTAGACTGCACAACTGTGCCAGCATCCTTTTTGGTCTCCCCAACTATGCGTTCTGTCCTCCCGACAAGATCAGTAATTTCGCTACCAGGACTCTCTTTGAACTCCCTCACTTCACACCTACTTCAGTGTACTGTCACCAGGCTGGATGGCTGATGGTGCAAAACCGGGCCGATGTACATTTCTTCTCTAGATTCACAAATCTATCCACAGAAAGGAACCACTCTGTCGTCCTCTATCCAACTCTACAAGCTTTCACGTTATTTCTGCTGTGCCTCCTAGATTCCCCTTGTGACTCCTCACCCTCCCTATGCTTCCGCTCTTTCTCTCTTCTTGCTCTACCTGCATGGAATTCTCTTCCCCCGGACATTTGAGAAACCATCCACACAGATTATTTAAAAACCAAACTAAAAGCCTACCTCCTCGCCTCATCTGGCTGCTACCTAACATGTTTCCCTAACATCTAACATGCCTCTGTTCCTCACTTACTTTGCCTACACCCAAGCCCTTCACCCATCATGGTCACACCCCGAGCACAGCAAGACTTACTGCCTACCTGCACTTAAAAATGTCCAATCATGGTTGTCCTTAATCTATGTATGTCCACTTATGTATTAGCCCTGGTGACTGTTCCATTTACTCCCCTCTACAACCTGGTCAGAATGTCCCTCAAACTCACCCCATTGTAAGAAACTCACTGCGTCGTGTCAAATCTGATTTCTTGTCTGTTGTATATTCTTTTGTAATCGAAAGAAAATGTTTCCTCCTTTACATAAATAAAACCAAAAAATGAAAAAATTAATTGAATATTTTACTTGTCGACAGTAGAGTCAGACGAACTCTTAAGAACAGGGAGCAATTCTTTGGACATGGAAACTTAATATGATGAGCAGAATTGTCCCAAGAGATTTCACTTCTTGGGCCGAATCCCTAAACAATATTTCATTTAGTATCTTACCTCTCTTACTGCAATTCCATCTCCATCATTTTGTCTTCGTAGGTACAGGATTGGTAAACCGTTCACAATCTGTTGCTCCAATATCTACTAATGGGGCCTTACATGTATAGGCAATCATATTTAGGGCCGTGCAGGAACCCCGTGTGAACTGCGTTCATAGTCATCATGCAGGAGGATGCATTAATTTGCATAGATTAATAGCTGGTTCTAGTTGACTAACCTGTAAAGAAGTTAGTACTAGTTGAGTCCCAAGACACTCTGTGTACTGGTTGGCAATATAAGTGTGTTTGTGGTAATTTAACATGTTTGTTCACTTCTTAGAGTTAGTTGGACTGTACAATACATAGCAACATTTTGAGATGTGTGGGTCATAGATAGTGATTTCTTGCTGTTGTTTGAGGTACTGTTTCATAATAAAAGTGCTACCTTGTAGCTAAAATCTAATTGATGTAAAGGTTATTTATAAACTTAACTGTTATGCAATGTGTGCCATACATTGTTGGTTCTCCTGGTAGTACTGAGCGTGCAGCTGAATGTCATCAAAGACACATGATAAACCCAGCAGGGATACCATTTGCCTATTTAGCACTGGGCAGCGTCTGTAAGTATGGGCAAACTCATATCTTACCTTTGGCACACATGTTTTTTTCTCTCTCACCCTTCTATGGCTTTGTGTATCCTTCACAGGCTTCTTGTTGCATTAGTGCTCTGCCATTTTAACTTCCGTATAATTGATTTCGTGCTTGCACCTTTTGGTGGTCATAGACCTCTGAAATATGGGGACTTGGAGGGACAGTAAGGCTGCTTCTGAACATTATTTTAGTGCCCACCTGTTTGAACTCTGTGCTTGACTTAAGCATAGGTATGCATTTAACAGTGTAAAACAATGCATCATTTTTAACCTTTACTTTTCGGGAGGGAAAACAATCATTTTTGTATCATTTAAAAAATGCATTTCATGTGTATTTGAACATGAAAATGATTGCTTAGCAAAGTGTGTGTGTTTAGAAAGAACTCCAGTGGTAATGGGGAGTGGCACCAATAAAACCAATGAGGTTCTGGCTATTTAACATATTAAGGAGCATTTTGGTAACATAAGAATGACGACAGAGCTTTATATTTATCATATATGTGTCCATGAGAGTTGTATGACTCGATCACTAAATACCTAATGCACCCTGGGTTTTGTATATCATTTTTTTTATATATAAACAAGTCACCCTTACAATAACGCTTTTGTGAATATCAAGCATATATTCAAGTTTGGCCAAGAAAGTCTTTAGCTGTCAGAGTGCACTGACTGCTAACAGCTTGAAATCGCTGACGCAGCCAGACTCTGAGCAACAAAAATAACTTTAATTTAACATATGACAACAATATGTCTCTGCTGGTGTTGCAATTTAATTATTGCCCCATTATCACAATGCACCTGGTGACCTGCTGTGATTTGTGAGAACATGGAAATATGGAAGTATGCATCTTTCAGGGCTAGAGCTGCTATGTAATAGGCATTTTTTGAGTTATTAAATCACGTCTTGTTACATTTTCATCTTGAACTTCTGCATATTGACACACTCCTCTTTGTTATGTTATCTTAATACAAATTTATTGACGCAAATGTACGCCAATAAAGGCATCATGACTCTAGCAAAAACCAAAAGGGGAGAACGGCAGTAGATCCAGAAGAGAGATTTATTTTGGGGACGAGGAAGTAGATGTAGTGAATTCCTGTTTTTCTCTTTCATCTTACCTCTGACACATTGAAGGGATTCTATGAATTGCCCTCTAACCACCCAACACTAGCACTCTCAACTGTCACGCTTATACACATGCAGCAAAACAAAAGAGGTGATTGTTGGAAGGTTTTGAATAAATCTTAACCTCCGGTATTGTTCTTGTCAACCCTCCAGACTATCGTTCTTCACCTGCCAAGCCATTACAAAAGGGGAAAGATCATATGCAAATCAGGCTTGGTCACACCTCCAAAGGGGTAGTCCAGCCCGAACTGGTAGGTCGCATCCCTTCTGCACGAGACCACAAGCATCCCCAGACATGTTTCAGCCTTGTTTGGCGTTATCAGTGAGGAGTAGCTTGGGTCTCTAGGCCCAGCAGGCATGGGACCCACGTCTGGGCATACCTGTTCCACTCGGGGTGACAATAGTAAAACAAAAGAGGTGATGTTTGGAAGGTTTTGAATAAATCTTAACCTCTGGTATTGTTCTGGTCAACCCTCCAGACTATCGTTCTTCACCTGCCAAGCCATTACAAAAGGGGAAAGATCATATGCAAATCAGGCTTGGTCACACCTCCAAAGGGGTAGTCCAGCCCGAACTGGTAGGTCGCATCCCTTCTGCACGAGACCACAAGCATCCCCAGACATGTTTCAGCCTTGTTTGGCGTTATCAGTGAGGAGTAGCTTGGGTCTCTAGGCCCAGCAGGCATGGGACCCACGTCTGGGCATACCTGTTCCACTCGGGGTGACAATAGTAAAACAAAAGAGGTGATGTTTGGAAGGTTTTGAATAAATCTTAACCTCTGGCAGAACAATAGTCTGGAGGGTTGCCCAGATCAATGCCAGTGGTTAAGATTCATTCTAAAACCTCCACCCATCACCTCTTGTGTTTTGCTAAAGTCACCTCGAGTGGGACACGTATGCCCAGACGTAGGTTCTGTGCCTGCTGGTCCTAGAGACCCAAGCTACTCCTCACTGATGAGGCCCAACAAGGCTGATGTTTGGGGATACTTGTGGTCTTGTGCAGAAGGGATGTGACTTAGCAGTTCAGGCTGGACTGCCCCTTTTGGGGTGGGAACAAGCCTGATTTGTATATGGTCTTTCCCCTTCTGTAATGGCTTGGCAGGTGAAGAACAATGGTCTGGAGGGTTGCCCAGAGCAATGCCAATGGTCGAGTCATTCTAAACCTTCCAGCCATCACCTCTTGTGTTTTGCTACGCTTACACACACATACCATATGCCGGCCAACTATGCAACATGCACTGGAATATTTGGACGCAATAATATGCCTTCAACACAAAACACCTGCAAACTCCCCTGCACACAATAACCAGATAATTCTGAACTGCATGGGCCAACACAGCAACAAAGCTATCTAACATTGTCCTTCTTTATTCTTCTGCTCTTCGGACTAAACAAACACACCCACCTCTTTTTTAGATTTGCCATAGAACGGTAAGGCCATGAAAATGGCAGAAGTATGCGGTATAAATTGCACTTACAGCATTATAATATTCATCTGATGCATGTTAATTTGATGCCTCTTCTGCATACTGACCCTCGATGAACAGATGGCACATGAAAAGTCTGGCCATACAGATCATTTGGACAAGGGGAAAGTTCTGCCCCGTATGGAGGCATACAACTACAAGCATGTTTGAATATTATGCTTTAAGTGCTAGGGCTCTAAAGATCTGTGTTTACTATGTAACACTGTCTGAAAAGGCAGTGTATGGATAACTCGGAAATCTTGACATCGAAACTAAAATAATACAGAAAACTATCAGATCACTCTATTCAGGAGCATTGGTTTTAAATGTGTAAGATAATGATTAACCTAACATATGGTGTATTCAAGAAAAGGATTATTTAATAATAAATATCCTGAACCATTTTTTCAATGTTCATTTGTGAGCAACAATATTCATTAATCTTATACATAGAATTGTTATACAAGCCGTTGGGATCAATTTGATGTGTAAAGGAAAGAGTGTGTGCAGTTCCTAAACATAGAAGTGCCCAGAAATGTTGTCAAAGTTAAAAGAAAACTCTTGTGCACCGTTTAAAATACGTATTTGTTATTTGTACTGGTTAATAAAGTTCCTACTACATCAAACTGCCACATGCACGCTTCAACCCTTAACCATTATTATTGGGTCTTCTTCAGGACTTTTATCTCCCCTGATATTCTGGGTAGTTAGTAATTTATGTGAACCGTTCTTTGACTAAAATAGTTGCTCAATATAAAAAAGGTTGCTGTGATTTGTATCAACAATAATTTATTTTTTTCTTCAAAAAGTGCAATCGCTGGATATTCTCAATTTGAATTGTCTCCTTTGATAGAATGAATATATTCTTATTTTCATTCATTTCCACTTCCCACCTAATCCTGAGTGTTGTGTTTCTCCGCGTTGCTGGTTATTGATTGCGATTGAGTTCGTTCAGTCTACAATGAGCAAATTAGTTTTTGTTAAAACCTGCTTAAATTAAATATTAGCACCCTGGAAGAGGGAGCTGACCAATCAGGATTCTCTGACCGCACGCTGTATTTTATGGTACAAGCCCGCAATCTGAGCAGCCGAGGGGGAAGGAAAAAAGAAATGATTTTTTATACAAATCACGGCAACCTTTTTTTATATTGAACAACTATTTGACCCATAGAACGGTTTGAATAAATTAGTAGACTAACTACCAAGAATATCAGGAGGGATAAAAGTCCTGAATGGTTAAGGATTGAAACATGAATGTTGATGTTTGATGTAGAAAGAAGTTTATCAACCAGTACAAATAGCATTAATTTGTATTTTAACAGTTGTGTAAGTTTTTTTAAATGTTGATGACATTTCTGGGCTCTTAGGAATTCTTTGTTCAGGCACTGCACTCCACCTTTTCTTTACACATCCAATGTACCCCCTGGTTTTGTGTAATAATTCTATCTATACGATTAATATATATTGTTGCTCACAAATAGATCAGGATGATATTTACTATTAAAGAATCCTTTTCTTGAATACACCATATGTTTAGTTGATTTAACAAGAGATGGAAAGGTGTATTCTGAAACCCAGCTTCTCTCATTTTTTATATGGATAAAATGATGAGCCTATGTTCAACAGCCCCATGCAGTGGTCCTTCATGCTCGCCCACCAGTGTCCCAAATCTGGCGCATGCTCTGAGCTGTTGAGTCATAGGCTCAGATTGCTCATTGCAGTTTGTATGATTGAATTTATGATGTGAAACTGGTCTCTTGGACTGGATGGCCTATCTGTTGTGAGATGCTTATACATAGCTGAACAGGTACATTCTTATGCTGTACTTTGTCCTCTGGTGCTATGTTTGATGCTGACATGTCTTTGTGCTTGTAACAGTCCCTAAAATTTGTGCCAGAAATCAGTGAGGCCAACAGAAAGCAGTGCGCTGAAAACCTGGAGAAGAGCCCATGCCGGGAGATATTCAGTTACTGCCTTGGGTAAGCTGCTCATGTGTCCCAGATAGACAATGGTTATTTGGATGCAGCTCATCACTGCCACCATCTTGTTTGCATTTGATTACTTCCATACTTTATGTTGTAAAGACAGAACTGTGAAATTGTTGTTTGACATGGAAAGGTTGGACTTTGCTTTGTTCGAATGGAATATTGACGTTAATAGAAATTCTTGCACATATATTTGGAAGTTAACTTGAATCATGTGTGGTTTTATTTTCTGCAATTGGAGCCGCTTAAGAATCTAAATTAAACGACAATTTCAAATATTTAAATGTTTCTAAACCCATTAGGATAACTAAAAGCTAAATATTATTTACTTTAAAAATAATGTTTTACTTTTCTGCCAACACATGTACCAATATGAAACTTTCTACTGTGAGGAGTCAGGAATGACACTCAGACACAAGTGCGCTATGATTTTCTATTGAAAATAAAAGGGCTTGGGAAAATGCCTCTCTGACCCTGCCTAAACCAAAAAGTAAGGATCTGTCTGTGTCAGAATGGTCAAAAGAAAATTGTCCTGTGTCCAAAGTTCTTTTTTGACCATCACACTACAAACTCAATTCTAAGCTGAATATGGTAATGTATTTAGCCTTGGTGGGTTAGAAAGTGTTCAAAAGGGTAGAATAAATAGCTACAACACAAAAGTTCTTCAAGGGTGAAAGATCCTTGCTCCAGAGGGTAACTCCCTTCCCTTGGATTCCTAGTTTCTTTCTGATATTTTCAAAGTAACAGTACCTTGTGTCTTTCTTGCCCAGCAATGACACTGACACACAAAAATGTCTGGTTTCGTACTTTTGTCTCTTTCAGGATACCTATACTCTCCTGGCAGGGATTCCCTCCTTCTCTCCTTGTCAACACAATCCTTTTCCCGTACAGATATTCCTTCTCGGACCCCTTAACATTTATACATTTATTGCAACTGCCTGGTATACTCACCTGCCAGGGCTTCCTGTAATCACATGCTTGTAATGACCTGGTATACTCTCCTGCCAGGAGTTCTTGTATTCACACAGACTCTCTGCCCTTTGCCAGACTTGCACATTTGCTTTATTTGATAATGTATCTTCCTGATATATTATCCTGACCGGCTTTCCCATAAACATGCACTGAATACATCCGTATTCTTGTAGGATTTTCACTCGCATTTAATTTCCCCTTTTAACAATAAACTCTCTCGCTCTTTCTCTCATGGTTTCTTTCTTTATCATTGTTTGCGTGGCTTCCGTAGTCTCTGGGTGGACTCACTGGTTCTTGTTGGTGTTCCTGGTTTCTCCCCCGGTGAGCCGGTGATGGCCTTTCAGTTGCATCCTTCTCACAACCACTTCCTCTTGGTTTTTCCATCTCTCAAAGCTTTTGCTGCGCTTCTCTTTGTTCAAGGCTACAGTGAGTCAGACGCTGCTTTCTGACATCTGCGAATGCCCCAGAGTCTTATCGTCAGCTCCTGGCATTTCCGCAGTGTGTCCTCTTTCGTGTTTCTCAGCCTTTCTGTCGGTTGATCCTCACAGTTTGGCGTAGCTCTCTCGCGCCAGCAGCAGACTTCGACTCTCCGCTTCTGCTCTTTTAATTTCCTGGTGACAATTGTGCTTGTGTACCAACTAGAGCGCTCCTTGGGTTTGTCCCCTTCTCCGCTCTGCACTGCTTGGTTCCTCTTTCTTATCCCAGTATTTTGATAATTCTGGGAAAGTAAGTCCATTCTTGACATTGTGCACAATGAACTTGGATAAACATTGTTAATGGTTTTCAATGGCAAGTCAGTCCTGGATGATTGGTAGGTCGAACTGGAGAAGTTGTTTTCATAGGTTCCACAAGGCAGATAAGAGGTTTAAGGTTGGCCTATGGGTCTTGGAAAAAGGTTTTTACTATCCATTTTAGGAAGAAGAGGAGATATAACAACGGGCCATGAGGGTATTAGGTAATTCTCAAGGGAAATGGGGATACCATGTCTCATCCGATGAAGCCACGTCATCTCCCCAGAGGTTGTCTCCCCAATGTGGGGATCCTCCCGCATATAGCTGCCCCCAGGGTCAGGATCAGGTAGCGGCTGGCCCCCGGCCACATGGGAAGAGGTCACCGCCGGGGAAACATTGATGACTCCATCAGCTTCATCACTCTACTTTGTGCACTTGCCTATTAAATAATGGAACAAGTAATTTGGTAACTTAATAAATTGAAAGGCAATTTCTCCTCAGTTTTGCAAATACATTTTTCAGTAGCTTCCACGCCGCAGTTTTCCTTGCCTTTTTTCAAGACCATACATGTAGATGGTTTTTATTAGGCCACTGCACATGGTCTAATTACATAACCTTTATTACTTTGTCACAGTCTCTGCACCCAGCCTGTTGTCTAACTGCCTTTTTATTTACATTTCCTATTTGGTCCAACTACTAGAGATGTCTCTTTGTGTTGCTCTGGAATAGGTTAGAGGCACTGGCAATTTTGCAGTCACCCCCTTGGACTTCTGTCAATATGACAGACATCAGTGGCAGTGGTGCATGGTACCTTAGTGTGGAGATCTGCAGAGAAATAAGCCACAATTAGACAGTGAGATTGGTGTAATTCCGGCTTCATACGTGCAGTGAATGTGCCAAATGCCATGATGGGGGCAAGGAAAAATGTCCCGCAGTGTCACCTCCTGTGAGTCAGCTAATGTATGTGTTTAAATATTTTAAGCTTGTACACTAGTGTATTGTGGCTCATGTGGCTCTTACGATCCATTCATTTTCCTCTAGTGAGCTGGATGACCGATAACGCCTTGTTTAGTGAGTAGATTGGCAGAGATACACCAGCCTCTTTGACTGTCTAACTGGGGATGTGTATCGAGTGGTTCCCGCTTTCAGATCCCATACCTTGGCCACACCTAATTCCTTCCACGCCAGTCCATAGCCTTAACACTGTGCAGACTCCTCTTATCTGGTCGGACAACTTTAATTTGCTACCATGTAATAATTTGTTAATTGGAGTAATAAAACATATAATCCGTATAGATGAAGATGCTTCAGAACAAAATGTTGAAGTTCTTTACACTCGTTTGCTTTGTTCTTCCTTTTCTGCAGACCTCTGCACGAGTACCTGAAGGGAGTCCCCTTCTCCAACTATCAGGACAGCATGTATTTCGACCGCTTCATCCAGTGGAAGTCATTAGAGAGGTGAGAAGATGTCCAGTGCGGAGTATACCGAGGGTTGGAGGCTACTTCGGTTGGGTTGGTATCAGAATTTGGGTGGGGAGTTATGAGTCTTTAATTGTAACTACTATGTTTTATTTGTTCTCTCTTTTGTGCACGCTCTCTCTCGCTACCCCTCTCACCTTACCCCTCCTTCTGACCACTCCCAGTTTTGTTCTTTTCCCCCTTCAAAACGTCTCCCTTTTTTCATTTTTTGCACTCAACTTACTTTCTTATCCTTTCCTCCTTCTCTTCTAGTGTTGCTTCCTCAACATTCCCCTCTCTGCCCCTCCCGCTTTTCCGCCTCTCTTTTCACCCTCATTCTCTTCCCTACCTATCTCTCATTCCCTTACTTGCCTACTCAACCCCCAACTTCACCCATGCCCGAGGATTCTGTTGTCCAAATCAGCATTGTGAAAAGTAGAGGCAGCAGCAGGTCAGCCTGGTCCCCCAGGAACAATCTGTGCTAAGTAATAAGAGCCTTTCAGTGCCATTCCATACCCAGACACAACAATCCAGAATTAGTATCAGAGATCAGCGTGACTAGATTTTAGAAGAAGAATCCAGACTTGGTAACAGTTGATAGCCTTTTTTCCTCCTAGATGTAACAATCCATGTCCAGTCCAAAGCAATCTACTGATCAGTGTTATCTTGTGCCAAATGCAGCAACCCACTTCCCTTAATTGCACATCAGTCTTAGCCGGCCCCAAACATAATGAACCATGACTCGAAAACCAGCGACAGATGGTTTTCATCCCGCTGTAGATAATTACAATTCCAAATCAGGAACAGCAGATAGTCCTCACCCATTCTTGTATGAACAAACTTCACAGTATAGCCCCAGGCCTGTGATGTGCGCCCAATTTATTAGTACACCGTGTACTCATCAAACCAATTGCGACCCAAGTAAATTGAACATCATCTATGTATGTTTAGATTCAAGGGATTTATGCAATACAAATTGATTTTTGTTCCTTGTGGGGTGTGATTAGGTGGCTGATACAATGTTAATAAAAAGACTAGATGGTTATTTTTTTGGAGGGGTCAGAGAGATTAATTTAGTTTGTGCCATTACCAGATTGGACTTCGATTGAATTCTGGTCAATGTATAGGTGGCATCTTGACTGAATAATTTCTTTAGGAATGGGTTCAAGTAATTGCTATGCTTTCATTACAGAATAGGTTCAGGTAATTGCTATGCTTGTATTAGCTGAATGAGCTTCTTATTGCTGGCCACATAAACACAGAGCTCCGTGAGGGGTATGCATAAGTGCCAGGGGGTCACTGACTAATCTAATGATAAGTTGAATATATGGTACACAATGCGCAGTCCAAATTCTGCTAACACGTTACTATTTTATCTTTCAGACAAGCTGTCACAAAAGACACATTTAGGCAGTACAGAGTGCTGGGCAAGGGTGGATTTGGAGAGGTAAGAATGTATCTTGCTGCCATGAACTCATTCTCATCCACACCGCAGCATCAGTCTTTGGGCAGGTTATATTATCGATTCATGTTTCTTATTGTACGGTTGACTTTACTTCTTCAGTGTAGTAACTGGTAAATGCTTCAGTTGTACTGGTTACTTTTATTGCAAAATGTTTCAGGGCCACCCACCCCAAGGCCTTTTCTCCAGGGAAACCCTGGGCTGGGAAATGGTGCATGGCCCTAGATAAATGGGATGCTATGTTTTGGGTTGGTGAAGGTGCATAGCTTGGAAATGACCCCGATTGCGGCTGTCTTAGCAAACACCCTTCCAGTTCTAATATGGCCAATACTGGATTTTGAAGTGGGATGGATATTGCTGTCTCCTTAATATGTGCGTTTTGTCTAAAGATTTCCCTATGGCATGGTGTCCAAGAACAGTGCAAGGATTTCTCAGCTTTGCACCTGGGCAACTTCTTGCATTTAGTGTGTTGGGTTGAGCTGCCGTCATTTAATCATAAGGACCTGTTCAGCCTGCTATCCTCCAGAAATCCACTGCAGAGCAGGCCACCTCTTTATGATTGTCTGACTTAATGGAACAACCATGGTGGTTATAATGTCCGTAAGATAACCCTGGCAAAAGCAATGAAATCCATGTAACTAAGAAATCACAGAGGAGCAATAATGATGGGAGGAGAAAAGGTTACTGCTGACTGTCACACTGGACAGGGGCGTTGGTTATTTTTGCATCATGAATCGGTTTTTGGTTCGTTCACCTGCTGCTCATAAATCACATCTGGTGGTTGGTTTTAGGAGTTTGGAAAAGTGGTTGACATTGCCATATAAGTAACGGGTCCATGGACCTTGCACAATATTCACATATTCACATGTGTACACTTTTTATTCCTGCCATTACCTTTGGTCATTGAAGAATACATTGGAGGACTTTAAGGGAGAGGTCTACAGAACACACAGATACCACCTCATCGGTAGCCAGTTTAGCTGGACTGCGAAAGAAAGGGAGCACAGGTTTTTTGATGGCACAGGTGTTTGTAAAGTATATTTTAGACTGTTCCAGCAATACACTCCCCTGCGCAAGGAGAGTCCAACTACATGGGTTTTTAAGTATACCACGTGAATCTAAAATAGTTTCTCACTGCAAAATGGAAACATGACATGCCTGTAATGGTATTTCTACTGCTTGTTCAGTCACATTCAGAGGTTTTTGTGCTGTATCAGCACCGTAGTAATTTTGCTGTGTCCCAGGATTTTTCCGGGAAGTGGCGTATTGTGGCCCCATCCGGAGTAACCAGATGTTGAGCCATGGAGGAAAAGGAAAAATGTTAGGAGGGAGAAAGCCTGGACTAAGTATTTGCAACAGAACAAACTAACAGTGGGAGTGTTGAGGGAGATGATATGAGATTATAAAAGTAGTGGTGCGTGTGCAGTCATTGGCAGTGCACCAGACAGAATGCTGATCAGAAAGTGGGAAATTAGAACAACTTTTGCATTTTTCCAGTGTCAGCAGCAGTTTCTAGTACTTGAACATAGTACAGAATTAGTCAGAGCTGGGGCGTGTGTGTGATGACCACAGGATGAGCTTGGGTTAGTCCTTGAAGTGGGTAGGCTTGATTGCCAGTTACCACCTGTCGGTATGCCCTGCCATTGGCCAAAGGAATTGATGAGCCACTGCCAAGCTAACCGTTAAATGAGCCATAGCCAAAAGATGGGTATTAGCCTATTTGATCTAAAACATTTGACCTAATTACCAAATTGACCTTTTTTCTGCATCTGGTCCAAATTGACCTTTTTTGATATAGGTAAAATAGGCCAATACCACTTACCTACTTACCTGAACATGAGGTGCGGGGGTTGCGGGGTTGTCCCCCGCTCCTCATGTTCATGCAAGTAAGTCAACAGGGGATTGTGGGAGTGTCCCCCCACATACTTAACAATGGAGGCGGGGGACACAAAAAGGAATAATAATTTATGTGTGTAATATAATTGCACCTATTTATGTTTGTGTTTGAAATTGTTTGCAGGAAAACTTTTTTTTTTTACTGCATACAATTTCAAACCCATAAACATAAATAGTTGCAATTATATTACACGCATAAAATACACATATGTTCTAATCGGGTATGCATGCAAATATTTTTGGGTCAAATTGCTGGGGGCAATTTGCACACGGTCAAGCATACCCAAACCAAAAGGTGGCTGTGTAAAGGAGAATCTGACGCACACTAAGGAAAACAGTAGTATGGAAGAGATGGTGAGCGGTGTCTAGTCAAAGGATCGAATATAAAGGGTCAACAGGTCAAAGGATAGACAGGTCAAAGGATCGAATTTTATTTTTTGTTTTTCACATTTTTTTGGGTGAAAATAGTGGTTTTTAGCAAAAAAAGGGGGGGTCGGGGGAAACCACCCCAACATAAAAAAAAATTCGATCCTTTGACCTGTCGACCCTTTGGTGTCGATCCTTTGACCTCTCGACCCTTTTACTGTCGGTCCTTTGACCTAGAACCATGGTGAGCCCTGGCCCTTCAAGGGCCATATGAGAATGACCTTGCAGTCAGGGTAGATGAACTAAATAGCATTGTGTGTGTAGTGATGTGAGGGTTTTGGGTGAAGTCAGCTATGAGAAAGCTAAATGTCCTTTAACTGCTCATCTATGAGAAGGGCAACCCTTTCTGCCAAAGCAATGTAAGAACCATAATGGAATTTCTGTGGAAAGCTGCCTTTGCGAATCACAGTTTATACCAAGACAGAGGACAGAGGGAAGCTGGGAACAAACAGTGAATTTCTATGCAGGTTAGGCCTGCAAGCGGACAGTGTCCCCTTCATGAAAATTACTCTGAAGAGCTGCTAGAGATGCAAAATGCCTGCCCGGGTAACAGGAAGGCAACATGTAAACATTGCCTTTTCAGCTAGCTCTGATGTACTGTTATCTCTTGAGTGTCTTTGCTTATATTCAGATTGTCAAATATACTTCGTCTCATTCCCTAGATTTTGTTCTGATGCGTGGACCTGACAGACGCAATATATGATTATGCTATTTTTCAAAGTGTTCTGCTTTGAAAATTGTGTCCCCAAGATGTTCATTTTGTTTTGCACCTCCCGTACATAAAAATGACCTAACAGACGGCTGCAAAAAGTGTCAGCTATGGCGACAATACACTCTTGTACCCCACATGAATATATGAGTGCCCCTCCGGCAGGGGAGAGCAAGCAGAAACCAAAGCAAATAGAGGCTAAAAAAACTCCCACAATAGCGTTGAAGGTGGCAAGGGAGACATTGTGAGAAACTTGCAAGGTGGCATGGCACAGGAAGAGGTACTGGTGAGATGGAAAATTGAGGTAAAACAATCTACCGCCTAGCACTAAGAAATAGAAGAAAAGCATAAGATGCAAAGCACTACAGTTTCAAAAACTCAAACCCAAACAGCACCACCAACAACATAACAGGAGAAGCACGAAGTAGGTTTCAGCGGTCTGAAGGAAATGAATAAGCAAAGCACACTATCACATAGCACCATAAGAAACACCAAAGCGACACTGAGCAAGCATCAAATTCAGAAGTCATATGTAAAAGAAAGCGAAACAGGTATTTCACATGCAAATCATAGTGCGCCTCAGCCTTCATGAAACAATCTGTAGGAAACAGTAATGCAGACATGGTGTTCTGGAAATGTGTGTGTACTAAGTCAGAAGCCAGTATAAATAAAGTAAAAAGAAAAATGATCTAGGCCTACCAGATGGTGATGCAGGTCTTCCACTTGTCGGTGCGACATCTCCAAGGCTACAATGATTTGAAGATAGAAAGTAGTAGTGCAGGGCTTCAGGGGTGCCCATGCTGACCTAGATCTCCTTAGCACCCCAGGATGGGCATGAAGTAAAACCCATCTTACTATTGGATGTAGCCCTCACCCCATTTCTTCCTCCAAAGCTTCCAGACTGGCCTCGTTCCCAGACCCCAACTCATAACCTATAGGGCAGATCCACCTGCTTATCCAGCTTCTCTCTAATACCTCCACTGTCCATAAAGCAGAGACAGCAGTGTGCAATAATACAAATCCAACCTGCAAATGTCTTGCCTGTCCCACATATGTTACCCTCTCATAAACTGCTGGGCATACAGCTGACCATTAATCGTTCGTTCAACTTCAACCTATTCACATAATACCATTCACTTTGTCACCACTGGAGTTCTTTGGACTACTTCTACAATATCCTCACAGAACTCTTCTTACCTGAAATCATCTCCTGATTCAGGCAACATCAATTTATAGATGGACGGCATCACCATCTATGCAACCAAGGAGTATATTAGCATTTCTGACCGTGTAATCCATGAGATCTTATCCAGGGGTCTCCCACACAAATATGGTCCCTGTCTGGGCCACCACCCTTCCAACTGGCATCATAACCTCAGATATTATTGTCTTTCCTGTCATCTCGCCTGGCCATTACCTGCTTAGCCCATCATTCGCCACAACTCTAACTCCTCCCGGCCTCAATCAGAAATCCTAACCAACTGCTAACAAAAAGAGGGCCTTATCCAAGTTCAAACAACTCCTTTCTGATTCCCTCTTGTCTGCTCCCGTTACCCCACATCTGCTGAGGATAGACAGAACTTTTTCTTCCATACCTTCTCCCAGATCATTGCCTCTTGCATCACCAAGCCCTGGAAAGCCTGGTCCAGACCACCTTACAATATCTGGTTTAATGATTCCAACACCTTAAAAAGAATTGGGGAAACATTAGAGACTGTTTGGCACAAATGACTAGACCCCCCTGCTGCAAAAAAAGCACTGGCTGATGGACACACTGCCTACGATGAAGCCATACTTGCTGCCTAAAGTTAATAATACATCTCTAAAATGAGAGGCAATTGACATTCATTAAGACCTTTTTTTAACTGTTAGCTCATTCATCTCTGTTGCTTGCAATGCCTCAACAATTCTGCAGTCTCTTGATCTGTGCGGCAACCTTTCCTCTTTCTTCATTCAAATGTTTGAGAAAAATCAAAGATTGTACCCCTTCATCTTTTTCCTCCAACCGACCCACTGACTCATTTCAAACTACCACCTTAAATTGGAGTACACCTGCTTTGACATTTCATCAACAGGTTTCTTAGCATTCCACCAAGAAACTCTTTAAAGCACTGCAGCCAGCTAAGAGACGCTGCAGACCCCTGTCCCATCTCATTTGTGGCAATCCATGCAGACATTCTCACTCTTCCGTTGTCCGAACTCGTCATCGGAATCGGTTCTTAACTCATTGAAATACTCCTTGATTATTGCTCTGCTACATAAAACCCTCCCAAGACTCCAGAGAAACTGGTGGAAGCCCCTGACCAATCACTGGCTTCACTTGGTGAGGCAAAATTGAAAAACTCTCTTCTAACAAGACCCACAAACATGTCAAAGAAAATGTGTCTGCTGGCCATCTCCTTTCTAGATTTTGCCGCTGCCATAGCATGTAATCGGCTTTGGTCTCGGTGTAGGACACGCCTCTGAAGTTGGCAGCCTGTCAGCGTTTATCCTGCTTGACCTTTCTGCTGCATTGTATTTGGTCGACCACTCAGTCAGTCCTATTGAAGATATTTCAGTCAATTGCAGGAGTTTCAAACAACTTAATTACCGGTTTAGCTCTTTCCTTCAGAACAGAAAGATTGTGAGGCAACTTTATCCCCCATCCTAATCCTGCACCTTTTGGAGTGCCCCAAGGTTACCCTATCACTTTTTCATTTGAAAAGCCATGTTAAATAATTAATGAAAACTCTCAGGTAATAAAATCTCCCGTTTTGTTGCCATGTGGGTGCTACACAGATTGACTTTTGCATCTCGGCGGTAAAATAACAATTATCTGCCATCTACAAAAGATTGCTGTACGTTGAGTCCTGCATAATCACCAATATCCTTACGCTTAGTCTATCCAAAACTGTAATTTTTATAATAGGACCAGCGCATCTTCTCGAGCAAATTGATACCCTCTGCATGCCTTCCCTCTGCATGCCTTCCTCCTACTCTGGGTAATCATTCCCCAATAAACCTGTTGCACAAAACCTTGGTCTCCTGTGGGGCGCCGATATGACACGAAACTGCCAAATGGATTGGGGCCACTATTTCGCAGATCATTTTTCTGTGACTTTTTCTGCCCTCCTTCACCTTTACCCCTTATGTTCAGAAAGGATTCCTTGTCACTCCTCCCTCACATTGCACAGGGGACAACCGTGTGATTCCATTTTTTTTTTTATATTCAGGACACAAAATCCTTTACTGCTATAACATTTCTGCAATAAAGTAACACTGCCCGGAAAAATCAGTACTGTGGTCGAAAACTCCTCCCAGCTAAAATGACAGCGCAAGATCCTCTGTGTTCCCCAGGAGAATCGTCTCATGGTGGATGGAGCTCTTGCCAGCTTAAGACTGGATCCCGGTAACTCACTTTACGCAGGTCTACTGGCCTTCAAAGTTATTCATCATCAAGAAACCAAAGACTTAGCTGGTCCCTAGAGGTTTGGTGTTAAATAATATCACATAGTTTCAAACCACTTATCAAAGCCTCACTGGTGGTGGCCAGGAACAAGTTCAAATTGTTGGGATTCATGGACTGCCCCCACTACTTGTAAAACAAATCTCTCTTTACCCACCATGGAAAACTCTCCACTCGTCAGACACCAACCTTCTCACGGTTCTCTCATCAAGCTGCAGGAGTAAAGGAGAAACATGCTTTTCTTTGTTTGGCCCATGCCTTATGAACTCCCTGACTCCTAATCTTAAAGCCATTAACTCCTTGATACATTTCAGGGCCACAAGCCCAATCTTCCTCTCCTAACCTGCCTGCTCACATTCCACTAATGCAGTTTCTTTATATCCCTTACCTTGCCACTCTTTGCCCATTGGCCTTTCTCTGTTCCTTCTCTCTTATTTTCCCTCTCCTCCACCATTGAGTGCCTTTGTGTTCCTGTCACTATCTTGCTAGTGCCAAGAGGCAATTCAGTTTACAGTATGTGCCATATAAATGAAAATAAAGATGAAAGAACAGCTATGCAGATGTGGTTCTAGAACATTGTGTTGTGAAGTGAGCATTGCGTGGAGAGGCGCCCATGAGTATTTAAATGGATTTTCACAGAAAGGGTGCTGAATTCATGGCATGGCCTTTTATTCCAGCAGCACTGTTGTTTCCAGTGTTGTTTTGGAGAGCCAGAATAATATGCAATACCAAGTCAATTTATAGGGATGCCCGTCAGTGAAATGCCACTGTCCGAAACCCTTTGAAGTATCCCTCCCCTTCAATCACACTTAATCTCTTCAAAACACACTTGCATCAACCACATGTACTTACTGAAGTCTTGAGAATGCACAAAACGGGTATCAGATGATGTAACACTTTAAAATACTCCAAAACTACACAAAGAGAACTACTCTTGGAACCTGAATGGAATTCGATTGAATTTCCTTCTGAGACAACAAGGCCTCTCTATACAATGTAAACCATTAGCCAATTATTCAGCAACAACATGGTTAGGAGCGTGAAGGGATCAAGCAACTGGGTGGATTACATAATCTTTCGTAGTGGACTCTAAATCTTGGTTAGATTTATTGCTCAGAGGGCTTTACTTTGTGGCATTACAAATAATCGCTCGTCTACCAAAATATTCATAGGTGTATTTATAATATTATAGAATGGAGGCAGAGATGGACAGCAACAGCCTCAATTTTCTTGGTGTATATGCTGGGAAAAACACTGGAATACACATTGCATGATCCCTCCATCTGCACATACTGATCCCTGCTGCAAGACCATACAGCAACACCGCAAGGGTGTTCTCGCAGAGACTCCACATGCCACAGAGAGTTCCACCATAATGATGTCTACAGAATTAGTATATTTTCACGGATTGTGTGGAGGTTTCCTGGTTTATCATTATTCTTCACTCGTTTAGTTTGTAATTGTTATAATCCTTCTCGCTAAAAGAGAGGGAATTATTCACTCGTTCAATTGGAAATGTCTTATATTTTGGACCAATCTGTGTATTTCTCCCCTCTCTTCATTACGCATGGGGATTTTAACCTGAAGTTGGGAAATGGTCATCTGTATGCTCCATTTGATGACTGGGTAGATGGAATGTTGGGGATTTTGAGAACAAACATGTTGGATAATCGGGTGGACACACAGTGTCTCATCCTTCGTAGCATAATGTACGAATGGGTCTTATATCTATCAATGGGTATCTATTTGCATACATGCTCAGTCATTTTCCCTTTTCTGGGCATCAAAGAAAATACACTGTTGATTACACTTTTGTTTCTCTACCTCATGGGAAAACTATTGATTGATTGAATATAATTCTGTGTTTTGAAAGTGATTATTCCACGTCATCACTTATTTGAACATATCTTGTTTTGACAATGAATAAAACCACTTTTAGGCTACTGGAGTTTGATTTTACATCTAAGGGAAAACATCATGGGGAGAAACTAGACAGTTAGGAACAGGCGCATAGTCTTTTTTAGAGAATCTGATTGCGATGGATTACTGCTTATCTGAATCATCTAGCCCAATCAAGTTACTAGATGAATTACAGTCAATTAGGGCAGGTATTGAGGATTTTATGTGCCGTCCGTCAAAATAACCCAGGAAGCCCTTGATCTCTAGAGCCAGAAAGTATTAGAACTCATGTTTGGCAGCACGAAAATTGGAGTTTGGTGAAATAGGATGGGATGAACTTACTGATGATGTGACTTTTGGCACATGGGCCTAAAAGTAGGAGAATGGCGGATGGTATAACTAATGGTCTGCAGACAGTTAGGTTAGGAATTTCTCTGCCTTTTATAAGAAAGGAAAAGACACTGGGCTTTATTATGAGCATGGTAGCAATCCTGCCATTTTTATGTACCATTGCTGCCACTTGGTCTGTCGGATTGACTGAGTTTTTTGAAGTCCATACGACTCCATGGGGATTTTTGCAGATTTGCAATGAGTGGTAATTCCCGCCTTGTTAAATCCGCTGGTTTTTGGAGGTGAATTTAGAGTTTGGTGGTGCATGAAAACAGTTGTAAAGTGGCAGTAATTTAGTTAACTGTGATTTTCCCACCTTTTTTCCCATACCTGTAATGAGGTCCACTCTCCAGGAGTTGGTTGTTGATGAGGGTACTGTTGAGTGTGCCGAGTTTCAATCAAATACACCTCCAAGATATTACGCACTAACAGAAGTGAGATTATTCCTTGAATACCTTAAAGCTAACAAAAGATCTGAACCGAACTTCACACCAATTGATGTTTATAAGTACAAGGCAGATATTTGGGTTCCATTACTATGTACCGTTTTTAGCACCATGATTCAATTACAAAGAATGTCAGATTCCTGGGTAAAGCCATCGTCCATAAATTCAAGAAAGACAACATATCACTGCCAAATAGTTATAGAACGATTTCTATTCATGTGGTTCTCTTAAACTGGGAAAATAATAACATGTTTACCATAATGGTTGGATTGCAATAATATTGTAGCACCCTCCTAATTGACTTCATGAAAGTATTGATACCATGCATGAGGGCTTCAATTTCTAATTGATTGCTGCTAAATCGCTTGTAACAAGAAAGAATCGATGCATGCTGCTTTTATGGATCTGGCCACAGCCGTTGACTTGTTCAACCGAGAGAAACTATGGTCAGTATTATTGAAGCAGGGTATACTGATCGACCTACCGAGGGTTTCGAGGGTGCTAAACCCGCTCAGCACTGCCATTGTAAGATGAAGTAGGCATGGTACTCTGACTGCCCTCCTTTAGTGTTGAGTCCATCAGGGATATCTATTGGGCCGGGAGGATAGCTCAGGGGCAACTCGTTTGTCTTGAAGCAAGCCAACACAGAGCAACACACGTTTGAATGATGGCGTGTCATAAAAGATTAATTATTATCTCTGTTACTTTTTCATTTTTTTCACTAATTTCTTGTACGCCATTTTAGTTCATCTTTAGGCTGATGTCCATCATGTCGGGGACACTTTAATATCTATTGTCATACGCAAATCAGTGTTTTACCTGCTCGATCTCCCAAAGCTTAACAGTTAGTTATCACTGCTTTTACAGAGAATATGAATGGATTGGAATGAATAGTTAATGCAACAAAGCGGTGGACTTCTCAAACCCCAAAAAGCATTATCCTGTCTGCTCATCTAAATCAAACGAACATCTAATTAAAAATGGAAGGTCTTATCATTTAGGCACACTATACACATCTAACTTATCTACTTCACGACAAATGATGAAATAATCGGCTGGATGCTGCATGCAAAGGTGGCCATTTTTGTATTTGCACAAAACCCTTAAAATGCAACCCGTCAAGTTCATTTTATGAGCTTATGAGGCTAAGGTTTAGTTGCTGGCGCTCTATGGCTCAGGTGTTTGGGATTTCAACCAAGGGAAAGGCTACAAGTGAACCATAGCTCATTCTGAAAAAGTCTACTGGACCTGCCGTCACAGTTTATCTATGTTCCATTCATAAAGAATTGTGTTTAAGTTATTTGATAGATCTTTTGAGCTCGAATCCTATTTTATTATAATTTAATGTGTTGCATAAGCCCAAAGCAACTTCATCCCAGTTCTTTGTGAATGATGTTTGGAAAAGTAATTTGCCTTATCTGTTCCCTGAGTCAATCATATATTTAAGGAGATTAAAGATGTTAATGTAGTAGGCTGCCTTGATAATCGCTTGATAAACCTATGACTGCTCGAATTAAAATGGCTCCCCTGAAACGACGAGAAGACCACAGGACACTGCTTTATGTGAACAAATCAACAAATAAAACATTTGATCTCATCTGGTCTAAGGGTGTCTTTCACCTGTATTTAGGGCGTCTTGCAACTGTATTTGGATGGTCCTATTTTTTTCAAACCAGGTTTTAATCATGGAAATCTGTGCTTTCACAAATCTCTTTCTGTGAAGCAGATAAAGCGCTTTTATAACAGTAAATGAATACCCTCCTTACAATAAGCATAGCTCATGAATGGGGACAATCATTTATGTTTACTAATGTGCTGGCACGTAATACGGAAGTCTGACTAAGGCTTATGTTTCCTGGACACTGCTGCACTTTGTACGATCTGATTTTGACGGTTGTGTTGCGGGTGTTTTTTTTTCAAAGATTACATTTTCATTCTGGTTGCCTAATGCTCTTGTCCTCGGTTTGCACTTACATGTAATTTAGCACTGTGTGCTTATTATTTGAAGGTATTCATCGACCTGCAGGTTAGGTAAGTACATATGAATGATGTCTTCTAGATACATTTATGCTTATCTTTTCAAGTTCCAATTACATTTTATCTGTATTACAGTGTCGAAAGTTCTTTATGGTCTTTTCTGCTATATTTTATGGTTTATTGTTATCCCAAAATAAAGTTATCCGACTGACTAGCATTCCATTCCTTTTACCCTGATCTGCAATTTCTGATCCCAGCAGCATATAAAGTCCACAATGGAGTTCTCACAGAGACCACAGATACCTTCTGGAATTGCATCATTTAAATGTAGAAGGGCTGTGTTAATTTTCACTGTGTGCAGAATTCCTGTGTTAGCACATTCTGTGAAAACTCCTAGATCCTGGTGGCCATCACAGTGGACACCAATGCAGAGCTCTACTGGACATATTAAAACTCAGGCAAGCTCTCCCAAGATTTACAGCATGCTGCGGTAAAAAGGCATGGAAAGTGTGGTAGGTTGTAGGTTCTCTGATGATTCAGAGCTGATCATCCCACAAACCCTGGCCAGGAGCCCTTCTCATGAAGCCAGGGAAAGGCAGGCGCTTCCTGATCCAGAACCTGGGGGTGGTATTCTGCAGGAGGATCACATGGGAGGGTACCCAAGTCAGGGAAATGGGGAAAACCCTTTTGCGGACTTCCCTAGTGATCCCACAATTGTTATGGCTTATTGTAAAATTGAAGTATGTGGCGAAAACAGACCCAAGAACATTAGGGGCTTCAAGTCCCATAATGCCATGGGTACTGGGATGAGGAAGAATGGTTCAGAGGTACAGAACTGCAGTATGCAGTCTGGTGTTTCTGACAACCTACACCTAAGTGGGAATTTCGATTATTTAAATCCCCCTCAGGTGCAGGTCAGGAAGTGTGGCAGTAGAAGAAGTAAAAGAACTTATCATCCGTGCGTGCAGCGGAAGCAGAGAGAAGACTCTGGGCATGCTGCTGCCTTTCCAGAGCATTGCAGCCCTGAGAGAGTCGTAAATGTTGAGACCTTCAGCTGCAGAGACATTGCAGTGGGAAGCGGTGTGGAGGCTGACTCTCCCGCGGGAGAGAGGAGCTCTCCCAGTTCTGTGCGGTGCTTTGGTGGCTGGTGAGCACCGGAGTATGCAAGGAGTGAATCTAGCTCCCTACACAGAAGGCGCAAGCACAGGAGTTGTGACTGAAAGCGGCCAGGCATTTAAATCCTGACACGGGAAGCAGAAGTTGAACCAGCAGTGGGTCGGAAGGAAGCTCAGAGGAAGACCAGCGAGTTTGCCTATGCGAGGTGACCCCGGGGCGCTCTGTGACAAACCGTTGTCTGGAAAGAGACATTTTGAATACCAAACTAGTGAGTTAAAGTACTTTGGGAATAATTCCTACATTAAGAAAAATGTGAAACCGAAAGATTATATTCATTGTTGCCAAAGTAAAGAGAGGGCAATACTTAATCAAAAGAACATGTATTGCCTAAGCCAAAGAAAGGGGGCAAGGTCTGAAAACTATTATACCTACCATTGCCAAAGTTAAGAGGGAGCAATACTAGAACAGGAAAACTAGCATTGCCTTAGCCAAAGAGATGCAATAATAAATAAGAGAAAAATATGTTTTCCTAGAGAAAGAAAACAAAATCAGAGACATTATCGGCAGATAATTGGCAGAGCATAAGAAATCCAAAGGTTGCAGGAAAGAAGCCCTCTTTGTAATCATTATCAAGGAGGGGAGGAAATTAACCTGCATTATATGGGGCAAATAAGTCAGAGGAACAAATGGCATCAATGGGTATTGTGTCCTTTTGAAAGAAGTTATGAAGTTCATTGTTGTTGAAGGTTGAAGATCTTTATGAAGTTTGAAGTTGACCTCAACACTGACTACTGGTAGTAGTAGTAGGAGGGTTATCCTGGCAGGCGAGTATACTAGGAAAGATACTTTTTAGTGGTTAGTCAAGGCAGGTTAGGGAACCAGGAAGAAAATATTTAGGTACTACAGTGTGGTTGAAGGTTGTGGAGGAAAGTGGCAAGGCCACTAAAACGTGATGATTTGAATTGGGATAGAAACTCATCCTGACAAAATCTTATTGTATATGAAGAGAAAGATAGTGAATAATCAAAGAGTGCAAAGATATGTCTTTTGGTTTTGTTGAAGCAGAAAAGTGTGAAGCAGAAAAATGTGAACGTTTTGAACAGTTACCTTGGAAGAGAACATTTTTGTCGCACTTGGGCCAAGTGCCAATTGGATTGAAGAGATCTTTGTGTTGCATTTTCAAACAGACTTTGGATACTGAAAAGAACTTTCTTGACTGGAACTTTTATCTAAGAATCCTGCTTTAATCGTGGGGAAGGTGGAACTGACCCAGATATCAAGGAACCTTGGTTATAAAACTGTGTTTACCAATAATTATTATATAATTGAGTTTGATCAGCCATCTAATGCCTGCCTGTTTTGTTGTATATATGCAGGTGTGAGGGACAGAAACCTTTTTAGAGTGTTTTCCTTTAGTCTTAGTTTCATTGGCAGGGAAAACCACGTTAGGATAGGGAAAGTGAGGTGTTTATCAAACCCTTTTAAGTTAATAAAATGGCTTCTTGTTAAAAACATTTATGCCTCGCTTTTCTGACTCCTCATAGTTCTCATGTCTTTCACCAAACCTATGCAATGAACCTCTTATCCAGTTCCACCATGATCAAAGATAGATTAGAGGCACAGGTAAAGGGCATTGCCATGCTCCTTCCCAGTATGGCGTAGCTGTCTTCAGCCCAAGTCAAAATAGGTCCTTCCCCACCTCAAGTAGGTTCTCCAAGAATGGCCAGGCTGCATATAATGTTGTTTCTTCACTAGATTACCATGTGTGACACACTGTTGGAACATGGTGTCTTTAATAAGATCTCCCCAGTGTCAAGCCTAGGCTGAACATGCTGTATTACACAGAGCAGGTGATGGTCTTCACTCTGTGCTCTTTTCTTTGCTGTTGTAGGTCTGCGCCTGCCAAGTTCGAGCAACTGGAAAGATGTACGCCTGTAAAAAACTGGAGAAGAAGAGGATAAAGAAGAGAAAGGGAGAAGCCATGGCACTGAACGAAAAGCAGATCCTGGAGAAAGTCAATAGCAGATTTGTAGTAAGTACCTTAGAGCAGACATTTTGATATGTGTGATGTGCTCGTCTTCAACAGCTTGGCCTTTTTCACAAGATCCTCCAACTAAGACTGTGAAACTGCATTAGCCATTTCAGTGTATATGAATTCATGATCCAGGCTTGTTCTGAAAGCAGAGGCCATTGTGGCGAACCAGAAGAAGGAGTTTGACAAAATTGTAACATGTTAAGGGTTTTAAGATGACTTTCTTAACACAACTCCGTAATTTCTCACTTGGTGTGTGACACTGTCCTTGTCTTGTTTTTGGACAATGGAACCCTCCAGTTTCCCTCTCCTCCCACTTCTGTTCACTATGTTTCGTGTTTTCAGGACTCCCCAAAGTCCTCGGGCCCTCTGACAGGCTTGCTTTAGCAGTGCCTCGATACGGAGCCTGCCTCTTAGGGTTTTCCATGTTTCTGTAACCCTTGTAGCTCTCCCAGTCCCGAATGTTAATGTCTCTTGATTTCTCAGGGCTCCCCAAAGCCCTCTGGCCATCTGACATGCTTGTGTTATCAGGGCCTCGGTAGGGCGCCTGCCTGTTTGGGTTTTCTTGGCTCCCGTAACCCTTGTGGCTTTCCCAGTCTCTGATTTCACTGTTCGCTCCTCTCAACGACATTAACTCTTCGGGAACATTCGCTTTCCTTCCGCTGCTCAGCTTGGCAGCTTGGGTATCTGAGCTCTCCGATGTGGTCTGGTCTTGTGTCAGTTAACAGGCCCCAGGCCCATCACGGCTTCCGTGTGGTCACACCACCAGGCAAGAAGGTCACTTTACTTTCTGTCTCTCTCCCGACCTTGGCTTCTTGGTAGGTCAGGACGCCAGCCTTCTGGTGTCTTGCTAGCGATTTGCTCACTCTCCTTGCTACTGCCGGCTCTTCAGTCTAGCTTGGCTCTGCCCCTCCACGAGGGCCTCCCGTCAGAGACTTGTCTCTGCGTAGGATTCTCCCTCCTCCATTCCAAGTTTCCTCATGGTTTTATGTACGTCATTACAAACAAAAGGGGTGGGTGAGGGTTGTCCCTCTTTGACTGTGGAGTTCAGGCGGGATCCAGCATTGCCTGTTGCCAAAGAGATTGAAGAAATGTTACTATGTGGTGAATCCAAAACAGAGTTAACAGTCTTTCCGAGTCCCATATAAGCAGACCATGTACTCTGCACAGGGAGTTATTTACAGGAATGGGCGTCTTTATCCCCAAGAGGGCAGTCACTCCAAGTGAGGTCCCAGTTGCCCAGACCCCTAGGAAGGGTCTTGCGGGGCAGGCTGACCTCCCTATGCTCAAAGCGGGTTGCTCACCTCTAGGGCAAAGGGGCAAATTAGCCCAGATTCGTCACATAGTTAAAAGACATTAGTAATGGTGCGGCAGTCACACCAAGTCTGGCATCTTAAAGTGACGTGTTTTTCAAATGGCACCTTGTATATCGAAATAAAATAAAGTTGCCAGGCAAAGCTGTTTTGTGTCTATTTTGCCTAAAAGTTATAGCGTAGTTAGTAATTGCTCTAGTTAGTTATTGCTCGTTCGCATATTTTGGCATTATGTCAAGGTAGTCTACAAGGAAGTTACATGGTATATGGTTCACTGGTTTGGAATTTCAGTGGTTTGTGATATTTTGGTATGGCTGCCATCCGTTTAGGCCAAAACATTGGGAAAATGATCTAGATTTTCCTTCTTACTTCCTCCTATTTTGTTATTAAGTGTTTTTATGGATGAGTGCCTTGGCAGGTGATTCGTAAGAGAATCTCATATCTTACATTGTGTCGAGTGTTTCCAGGAATGATCTAGTGCCTGATTGTGAGGTGTTGAAATGGAATACTAAGACAATCAGAAGACTAACATTTTTGTAGAAATGGCAAGGATTGAGTGAGCATGTTCCCTCCCAATATAATCCTTGTGCCAGAGTTTAGAATTTTCTGATGTCTCTATTTTAGTATCTCCGGGAACCGAAGGTAGAAGATATTACAATTACAGACCTTTGCTTCATTAATTTCTCTCATGATATCATGGGGCCTCATTACGAGTCACCCGGTATGGAAATAACAGTGGCGGTAAACCAGCCGCCACCGTTATTTCCATACCGGGTGATTCAGAGTCCTGCAGGTGTCATTCCCGCCAGGTCTGACCTGGCGGTTTTAACACCGCCCGCCTGCAGGCGGACGTGGAAACACCGGCACCATCACGAGATGGTGCCGGTGTTTCCATGGTCCCCATTCCCATTGAGTCCTGTGGGGCTCAATGGGAATGGGGATTTACCGAATTCCGCCTCCGGAATTCCCCGGTCACCGGGGTTGTAATGCCCCGGTAATTCCGGGAATCAAGGAGGCGGAATGGTAATTCGATTCCGGCAGTAACCGAGCCGGAGAAACCGCAGGTTACTGCCGGACTCGTAATGAGGCCCATGGTGTGTCTGTGCTAGCAATAACATATTTGTATGACTAGTGCATTACAGCCCTAATCCAAGTTTAAAACGGTTGGGTCAAGGTAGCAATAGCGGTTCATAATGGAATATTGCAAACATATGTACAGTGACATCAGTTTGCCAATGGCTTTGTTCACCAGTTTGAAGATATGTGGGCTTTCAACATGAAGGCTAAGTGTTCTGCTTGTTTTTATGTTGTCCTGAAGTTCAGTTATCATAAATAAATCTGTTCTGCGTTTGCTGAGTATTAGCGAATATATCATTAATGTGGAATTGGCACAGCCAGGTTTTAACCTTTATTGTAGAAATAATGGGTAATCGTCTAAAAGCAAATTATACAGAATATTTAAAAAAGAAATAATTTGGTTACACTATAACATTTCTATTTAGCAGCACTTCCCTGCTGGCTCTTGTTTGACTGAGTGACTGCTAGATCTGCATGACACATGGATGGGCGTGGGTGGATGGGGATTTTAGCTTCCAAAAGCATGGAATGTAAATGCCAAAGAACCCCTGGGGGGTTCGAGGGCTGCAGTATAACACGTGAACATTGATTCGCACAAGCTGCAGCACACGTTACACTCAGCAGGTTACATCTGAAAAAATGTCCAATTCAGGATGTGGCTTTTAAAATGCCATATGGAAGTACAGGTGTAGTTTTCAAACCTATAAAGTGACATTATTTAAATAGAAATCCAACTTTGCTTATACATTTGATAGACCGGTAATCAGTGTAGTTATGATACAGGTGGGCTGACCTCAAGCATTAGTATATTTCATGATTCCTTCTTTTTATTGCATAAACAGCACTGATTTCAACGACTGTAACTCATTGTGCCACAATTTTGAATTATTTGCTGCTATGCCTGAAAATGATTTTATCCTGTAATTTGGTGATTTCAACCAATGAAAAACCTACTTTTTTTTATATATTATTGTGCCCTAGCCAATTTTTTTACTTTTAGCACATTCAACAAAGACATATAAAAAGTAAAAAAGTGAATATACACAATCCAATCACATTTGCGAACAATCAAGACACTCAAATTTAAAAGAAGGAAAAAAAAATAGACTACCATTGCATTTGATATCAAAACTTGCGGTATAAAATAGTATATAATGTATTATTTTAAAAGTTTGTGTGCGCACATCATATAGAGAATTGCACTAACACGCCATTTTGTGCATAGAAATGGCTGTGGCTCGTGGGCAATTTGTAAATTGCCATGCTTGTGCAATATGTGTGTTATCACAGATGCAATTGCGCATACCACGGTTTGTGCACACGGTTGTGATTGTGAGTTGGATCTAAAATGTAAGAGCAAATGAGGCCAAGCTGTAGCTGTGCAGAATTTTTGACACTTTGTTCTGGGGTTCAAAAGTACAGCTGGAAATGTATATTCATTTTCCTTTATAGAGTGTAATGCGACCACAATGAGCCACTCTTATTTGTGTCTTTTTATAAATATGTTTACAACACACACTGCAGCTGGTCCATCAGGTTTTGGCAGGCACTGCAGTAATCTCAATGGATCTGTGTGATGGCGGTGTGGAGGGAGAGTATATTTCGCAGCATCCCAATACTTCTTTCAACGTACCTTTAGGCAATGCGTCTATTGGGAGAATGGATATGTATATTTAGGCTATCCCGGACTCCGGAACAGAGAGATTGTAATAATACAAACACCTTACTTATACATTTGTTTATTTGGATGCACTCTACTCTATCCCAGCTATGAAAATGGTTAATATTGTCCCTGTCAATATCTGTCTTTTGGACGAGAAAGCAGAGGATGGTTGCTGGCCCTTTAGTAACTCTTAAATGTGACTGTAATATTTATGCCTCTAGTATTTGATTCAGTTGCATGCCAATTGAAGCGGGACGCTCTTTTTATTTTTCTTCTTTCTGTTTTTAGCTGTTAAATTCAGTGCCACCCCTCCCCAAATCCAGTTTGATAGGGAGGAGGATATTTTTAGAAAGGAGGGTAGCAAGTTATCGGCACACCAACCAGTTCTTTTGATCACATTGATGTGCCGTATGATGTGAATCTCATTACTATTTCTTGTGTTTTGTATATGTGGCTCCATGGCCAGGCTGGACTCCTTCCTCCCAACAATTATTGGCATAATTAGCCATTGAGTCGCACTCTATTCGAGGGATTGGCATCATTTCATAATGTTTAACTAACATTTTCAGAAAACCATACTTATGTATGCCCTTCCCACTAAAGTCCCAGTTTACTAAGGATTTTTCTGTGTGTGAAATGAGGCAATTACTGATACCTCCCGCCTTTTTTAAGAAATGCCAATTAGATGTGATCCCTGTTTGGTGTTGCCAAGGTCTGACTTTCAATCCGTGATTGGGTTCTGCTAGGCGGGGCGTTGTTTTTCAAAGCCGATTTCCGTAGGTCCTTGAGTGGATCTTCCAATCTCTATTTATTCATGCAATAGGTATATATAGAGGCTGGTCAGTTTAGTCTTTCTCTGGCTCCAGAACTAGGAGAACGATGGCTCCAGTCATAGTTTGTTATTCTATCAAAGCGAGCGGAGGATCCTTTGGATACTAGAACATTTATGACTTGCAATTATTGAATGGCCTTCAACTCTATGTAACTTGCTGATCTATATTCTGTTTCTCTCCACAAGAAGCCTGGAGCAAAGATATTTTATCATAATGTTTGTCATAGACTGAGAGGTCCGAGTCCTTAACAAAGAAGAGTCTTTGGTAAAAATCCTGTACTTTGTGAAATCTGTAAATCTTTTAATTCTTAGGGTGTTAAACTTTTGCTTTAGTTCTTTAGCAGCATTTGACTTCTCAAGCAGTGTGACGCAATCTTCTGCCTGACACTTGGGCTAAAGGGAGGGGTTAGCTATGGAGGCTGGGTGCTGTCACCCGCTAACTGATACTGGGCCTTGGGATGGTGTGGGGAGAATTCCCTGGCTTAACCCACGAGACTCATTCATGTGGCAGGGTCTTGTCACACGCCGCAAATATGTAGCCCTGCTCCTTTAAGGGACACTCATTATATGAAGAAGTCAACTGACTAAATCGCCCTTCACAGGTATGGTAAACCCCAAGATACGCTTTACCACAAAAGTGTAAGTTCTCTACAAAACTGCCTGCATCAGGGTTAGTTCCAGTTAGTGTAAGGGATTTTGCTCGGGGCTAAGGGTTGGATATAGAAAACTCATAAACAGTAAAATAGATGTCAATGTTTGTGCACAAGACAATCCGTCCAAAGACTGTTACATTTACCAGCTTCAGTTCGCCCGTGTGGGAAAGTAAGTTGAGACCATGGGGCGCAGAGCTCCACTTTGCTGGCTTTGTCTCACACAAGTCTATTTGAGCAACCAAGATGGCAGAGCCCAGATAAAAGCTCAGTGCACAGGACCACAAAAATGGTAGACTGGGCTCAGAGAGCGACACGGAAGTCGCAGTCGGGTATACAACCAATCGGTTTCTTGCATATAACATTTCCCACGCCTGAGATCAGCTGAGCGAGCGCAGTACCTTGGGCTGGGACTAGGGCCCTACGTAAACCTCGAAGGTGTGGACTTTTGGAGACGGTGGAGGTGCTGTGCAGGTGACTGGAGAAAGGAGGGCAGAAAGAGGTGAAGTTGGAGAGTAGAGGAGGTGGCTGTAGAGAACAGGCCAGAGAGGAAGAGGAGCTGGGGAAAAGGTGATGAGGAAGGAATTTAGAAACATCCAGGAGAATAGAAAAAGTGAGGAGGGGAAGAGGAGGAAAGGTAGGAGGGGAATAAGAAAGAAAGAGGCTGAGAAGGAGTGTAAGAAAGACCAAGAGGTGGTGGAGTAGAATCAGGAAGATAGCTGGAAAACCAGATGGATTGGGAGAAGTTGAGCGACTCCAGAGAAGTAGAGGTAGAGAGGCATGGTTTGGGTCTATTTGATTTAAAACATTTGACCTAATCACAATTGATCAAATTTATTTGACCTTTTGTTTGACCTGAAATGCAGGGGAGACCCCTGCAATACCCGCCACTTCCCCTCAACATAATCTATACCCTGAATCACCCCCATTTATATATTTAATTACATGTGTGTGGAAAAAAAAGGTAAAAAAATGCAATTACATGTTTCAGGTCAAATGTTTTTAGGTCAATTATGCCAATACTGAGAGGGCATTGGCCATCTGGGGTTGAAATAGGTAGGATAGACGAACTGACACACTACAAGCCTGAGTTAACGCAAGTGAGGAGAGGATGAGGACCACATACATGTTGGCGCATCGAGGTTGCGATAGCTCCTCTACTATATCCCTAAACCCTATAATTTGGCAGTGCATACAAGTGGGGATAACAGATTTTACTGCCGCATTTGACCACACCACCAAACTCAGAATCAAGCCTCCTTTACTTCAACTGTACAGCATTTTGGATGAGTTTTTTTGTATTTGTTTGGTATTCAACATGCACAGTTTCCATTCAGTATATTCAAGTTATGTGCTTGGAACTAATGAGCCCAACCCTTGCCTTGTCTGTTGGAGGAATTGGAACGAAGGGGTCCTGATTCATAAGGATAATCATCGCACGTTGTGCTACTATCGATTATGGCATTAAAATCACCTAGCAAGATAATGGGGGTCTGCGCATCGCATTCTCCTAGAATGCAGGCTACCGTCTGGATGTTTATTTTATTATAGACTCTGTTCAGAGGAATATATATGTTAACCACTAAGATAGGCGAGGTCTTTAGCTGATCACAGTGAATGAAGGCTGCCAGCACCATATCTCTGGACCAAACAGTATCACAACCCACCCTGGGGTGTCTGATCGAAATCAGCAGACCTCCCTTTGGGTGGCCCAAAGGCCTTTTGATGGCTAGTCTTTGCACCATGCTGCGGCCGTCTATATCACAGTGCTCCCACAGCCAAGTTTCTTGTAACGCAACCACAAAGAATAACTGCATATTGGCAAGGAGGCCATCTTCTGATGTGAAATGAGAATTGTCTCTAGTGTTCCAAGACAAAATAATGTCAGTGTAATCGATGTTGCTTGCCAAAAAGAGACTTAAATTCGACCAGTAGCCATTGCCAGTATACTTCAGGTGGATCTGAGGAATTTTCCACTCTAGGCTCACAATCTAATTTCTTTACTAAATGTCTCACATAATTACTTTTCTCAAGACGCACTTTGTTAGAGGTCACATCTGATGTCTAGTAGCTCATCACATTGGGGCAGCTGTAAAATGTGTGACACATGGCAGAGAATAGTACAAATTACATTAGAGAAATGAAGTATTAACAAAGTCCCTGGCACTCGGACGCTGGCTGTGTTGATTTTGTGTATTTTGTTCTTGTGAATCTAAAAGCAATCTGTAAACGGTTTATCCCAAGGGATAACTTCATGATATGATAAGTGATTTATAGCCCGCCTGGACACAAATGTTTGTAGGTCTAACAAGACAAGGGGGGAAGACAGAGGGAGGACAAAACAAACAATCTTATTAGACCTTGTGTCATTCAGATCGTGTAAGTGCAAACAACGCAAAGTGCAGGGGGAGGCAGAAGGGGGAAGTGCTAGGGAAAGAGAAGAGGGAAGTGCCATCAGCACAGCATTGCTCTGGGGACAAGCAACCATGGAAGCATGGCCCTGGGTAAGTGTAAGGAGGCAGGGGACTGTAGGGTTACATCCCCTCAGTGCGCGGTGGCCCGGAGGCAGTGCAGGGGAGACTGGTCATGGAGGAGCCTGGTACCCAGTGAGACTCTGAGGGTAACCAGGAAACCAGTCAGCTCAGCGACCAAGAAGGTCAGCAGAGGAGAGAAAGAGAGCGAGCAAAAAGAAATGTCTTAAATTGCTTCCGGAACTTTAGGTGGTAAGGCTCCATTTTGAGAGGGGCAGGGAGGCTATTCTAGAGGGAGGCACTTGCAGAGCAGAGAGAAACTCTCCCCTTCCCACCTCCCACTCTCAGGCATAAGTCTGCTGACAACCAGAGAAATGGCTGGGACCTCAACACCAGTGAAATAGACAGCCGAGGCAATCTTCCTCATCACAGTGGCAGAGACAAGTCCACTGAAACCCAAAGAAGGATTTGAGACTTTGCTAATAATGTGAGAGAGTGGCAAAATAAACATGAAGTTGAAAGATACGGAAAATAATTCTCAAACACCAGGAGAAGGGAGTCATTCTCCTGGTGAAGAAACTGAAGCCCTTTGCATATACTCAAGAGACAACAAGGCAAGGGAGCAATTCCCCCTGGCTTTGTTGTGAACTCTATAAAAGAGTGTGTGGACCAATACCAGGAGAAGGAAGTCATTCGCCTAGTCCCGAAGGTTTGTATTTATTTGTATTTATTTAGATTTATATAGCGCTTTAAGCCAAACCGTTTTACATGAGGAACAAGCAATTACAACAAGCAACACATACCATTGAATCAAACCAGAAAACAGTACAGGGAACAATTTACATTATTGTTGAGGTTAAGTGCATATGGGGGGGGGACTAAGTGAGAAAGGAGGGTTAGGAGGTGAAGGAGGAGGAGGATTCAGTGGAGAAGGAGGAAGCAGAGAGAGCTAGGGGGATGAATGGAAGAGGTAGGATTTTAGAGAGGTGCCAAATGAGGGGTAGGTGGTAGTAGAGCGGATTGGGAGGGGAAGGCGGTTCCAATGGTAAGGAGCAAGAAGTTGGAAGGAGCAGAAGCGGGAAGGGGCCAGGGTGGAGGAGAGGGAGAAAGAAGGAAGAGAACGGGGAGAGCGAGGAGGGGTGTAGAAAGTGAGGAGAGAGGATAGGTAGGGAGAGGCAAGACAATAGAGGGCTTTGAAGACAAGACAGAGGAAATAGAATTTAAGCTGGGAGTGAAAAGGGAGCCATCCTACTGAGTCGAAGGAAGAGGAGATAGTCGTGAGGTGAGAGAAGGCAGAGGGAGCGGATAGCAGAGTGGTAGATGGATTTGAGGGGCGAGAGGTGGGAGGAGGGTAGTCCAAAGAAGAGAGTGGAGCAGTAGAAGAGTCTGGAGAAGATGAGGGAGGAGATTAGGAGCTTAGTAGCATGGAAGGTTATGAGAGGACGAATCTTACAGATATTGTAGAGGTGGAAGCGGCAAGATCTGGCAGTGAGAGAGATGTGGTGAGAAAGAGAGAGGTGGGGGTCGATGTGGAGACCAAGGTTGCGGGCATGAGGGGAGAAGGGGAGTTGGGAGGGGGGGAGGAAATGAGGGGAGGAGGAGAGGGAGGAGGAATAGTACTGGCAGGGAAGAAGAGGAGCTCAGTTTTTTCAGAGTTGAGAGAAAGGAAGTGAGAGGATATCCAGGATTTAATGGCGGAGAGGCAAGAAGAGAGCTTAAGGTGGATGTCAGGTGTGAAGGAGGAGAAGGAAAGGAAGAGCTGGGTGTCATCAGCATAGAAATGGTGTGATACACCAAAGGAGGATATAATGGGGGCAAGGAAGGAGGTATAGAGTGAGAAGAGAAAGGGGCCAAGGACAGAACCTTGGGGGACACCGTGGTTGAGAGGAAAGACAGGTTAGGAATGGCCACCCCAGGAGACTGAAAATTTGCGATTAGAGAGATAGGAGAACCAGTCGAGGATGGAGTCTTTGAGGCCAAATGATGAGAGAGAGTTGAAGAGAAGAGGGTGGTCAACAGTATCGAAGGCAGCTGAGAGATCAAGTAGGATAAGAATAGAAGAGTGTTTAGAGTAGCGAGCAGATAGGAGAGAGTTGAGAACGGAGGTGAGGGCAGTTTCAGTGAATGAGGACATGGAGAAGAGAGGGGGGGTAGAGGGGGGATAGGAAGGGGAAGAGAGAATAGATTGTCAGAGGTTGAGGACTTTGTTGGAAAAGGAGGAGTCAAGGTCAGAGGCAGAGAGAGTAGAGGCAATGGAATGATATGGGGTGGGAGGAGAAAGGAGTCGGGATAAGGTTTGAAAGATGAGGCGTGGATGGGAGGACTGTGTGTGTGAAGAAGGTCGGAGAAGTAAGTACACTTAGCAGAGTTGAGACAGGAGTCATAGAGGGAGTGATAGTCGAAGTATGCAGATTTGTTGGAGGGGTGGGGTGTTTGAGCCAGGAACGTTCAAAGCGCCTAAGAAGGTGGCGCATGGAGGAAAGATGGGGAGAAAGCCAAGGTTGAGCAGTACGGCGGGAAGGGTGAAACGAGGAGAGAGGATAAAGATGATCTAGAGCAGAGGTGAGGGAGGAGGTTAGGGTGGAGGACGCTTCAGTGGCTGAAAGAGAGGAGAAGTGTGAGCGGGGGGCAAGGAAGAGCAGGAAGTAAGGTAGAGAGAAGGATTGAAGTCACGTAGGTCACGGCGGAAGAAGGGGGTGGAAGAAGGGGGTAGGAAGACGTAGGGGATGCGGGGGTGAGGGAGAAGCAGAGTAAGGAGGAGTGGTCCGACAGGTAGTTAGGTAGAGAGGAGATGGGATAGGCAGAGAAAGAAGAGGTAAAGATTAGGTTAATGGTAGAGCCAGATTGGTGAGTAGGATGGGAAGGGAGAGGTGAAAGGAGGTAGGAATCGAGGATTGAGAGGAGAGCAGGGGGAGTTAGTGGAAAGATTGAGATTGAAGTCACCAAGTATGATTAGAGGGGAGGGCTGGAGGAGAGTTGGCTGAGAAGATGGTCGATGTCTTCGTAGAATGAGCCAGGAGGGCCAGGAGGGCGGTATATGATGAGGAAAGATATAGCGTGGGGGGAATTAAAGATTTTATACATGTATTCGAAGGAAGGGAGAGTGGGAAGAGAAGGAGGAGAGGGAGAGGAGGTAAAGTGAGGACGGAAGAAAAGGCCTAGGCCGCCTCCACTACCAGAGGGTCGAGGGACATGCTCGAAAGAGGATGAAGAAGAGGTGAGTGATGCGGGAACAGAGGTGTTATGAGGTGGGATCCATGTTTCAGTGACACAGAGAAATTGGAGGTTGAGATGTAAGAATAGGTCAATAACACCAGTAGTTTTATTGCAGATCGAGCAGGTATTCCAGAGGGCAACTTCAAAGGTGTTGGGGGTATGGGTGATTAGTGGGTAGATAAGGTTGCGGTGCCTGAGTGAGTGGTTAGGGGGTGGGATGGAGTGGGTTTGTGGAGGGGAGGGGAGATTGAGAGAGGAAATGGCCATGGTGATGAGGTAGAGAACTTTGAGTGGGGAGAGGGGAAGGGGAAGAGAGGGGGGGCGGGACAGAAAGGAGGAGTTGCGCATAACAAGGAGCAATAATTAAAGGATAGTTCCGGGACTTTTTTTTTATTGTCCCTACGGTTCGGCCATGTGTTTTTAAGCATAACTCGGTAGATCGTAGAAAACTTTCCTATGGACCTTACCCGACTTTTCGTCCATTAACGCACTCAAAATCAGCCGCCATTTTCTGATAATCCTATCATTTCCCCCCATCGCCCTGGCTCACCTGCTTTTGCGGCACTAAATCAAATCCCCCGCCCCTGAGCCTGACATCAGCAGACGCGTACCGCCCATTTCCCAACGCCAAAGCACGTTTCGTGTCAACAATCGCTGCGCCTCAGCTAATGAAGTGTCGCCATGGAAATGGCAGGACGCCTCTTTCCTCAATAAGTATAAACACACCGTTTCACAACACACAGCAGCAGATTTTCGATTCCATTCCTCTCTCTGTGTTACTTTGAGTATTCTGTGACTCGTTTCTGTGCTCTGGTCAGCTACCTTCGCCGCTTCTAGGCCTTGTGAACACCTGTACCATCTCTGTAAATTATTTTACTTTCTTTACCACACAATGGCTACAATAATGCCGTGTATGTACGAGCCCGACTACACCGAGGAGGAACTACTGGAAAGGCAGGCACGAGAAAACGATGGGGATTCGGACGGCAGTTGGGAGGACCAGTCAACGGATGAAGAGCCTGGACCATGTCGCATGGACGGCGTCTCCACCTGGTGCACGTGCAATCGGTGCGAGCTAATGCCAACTGAGGAGGAGAACTGCTGCTGCCGTGAAAATTCTGGGTGCTTGGCCTACATTTCGGAAGGCGAGCCAAGTCCGCAATGCATCACCGAGCTGCCAGAGTTCAGGGAAGCCTGCCTCTCACGGACGGTGTTGAGGATGATGATGGTGCTTATGCACGAACTTCGCGGCACTGTTCGTCCGCGTAATCCGAGTAACGAGTAAGTATACTCTGGTTGTGATGTCAGTGATGCCACTACTATGTCATGGTCGTCTCCCACATATAAAATGACATCTACATATCATTCGAATGCATGTAAATTGGTTCCATATTGTGCATTTTCTAGATAGAATTTTTTTCAAAGCAGAATGACATTTTTTACCTGAATCGACAGTGATAAGAAAGTTTTGTCATTTTAATACAGTTTGCAACTTTCATTTTCACAGATGGTACAGGCTGGTGGCCTATCGTTGCTTCACTTGGTGGCTTCACGGGAGGCTCGGACACCGCGTTCGGAGAGTAATACCTGCCTGTGCGGTACTTGCCATTAGACAACATTTCCCCAGCGACAGTGGACAATACCGCGGATTTTCCCTGGATGTGCTGCAACCGGAACTTTACAATGTGTAATGTTTATTATTTATGTTCAATTGAAATTAAGATCTAAAATAAAACCCAACATATATTTTA
Organism: Ambystoma mexicanum; assembly: GCF_040938575.1. Classification (NCBI taxonomy): domain Eukaryota; kingdom Metazoa; phylum Chordata; class Amphibia; order Caudata; family Ambystomatidae; genus Ambystoma; species Ambystoma mexicanum. The sequence goes on from NC_090932.1 coordinate 339,148,718, forward strand.
ACAATGGTTGTTTTGATTTTTTAAATGAATCTAGTGTGTCTCCATTGAATAGTCTTCCTGTGCCTTGTCTTGTCACACCACATGTCTCCGGCCAGCATCCTACCCTCACGCTGGCCGCCCACCTTCAATCCACATAACCGTTGAACCCATATGCAGCAGACATACATATGTTATTTTGCGGGTTGGCATCAAGCCTCCCGGCCTTGCCTCCTCCCCCAAAAATACTTACCACACCACTTTGTTCAAGCGTTGGCAATAAAAGGAAGGCCGTTGGATTTTATTGATACAAAACATGGTTATAGGTAAATAATCAATATGGTTGATCATAATAAATCATCCTTTTGGGCACCGGGTACAGAGATGACCCCCTCTGGCCCGTGCCGCCTTGCCACCACAGGCCAGCCTGCTGCTGACTAACTGCCTAGGCATTCAGGGTCTCCAGGGTGAACTGCACCCATATATTCTCCTGGGAGGCTGAGGTATTTATAAACTCACCCCCCTGCCTTCTCCTTGGTGAGGCCCTGCGGCAAACGAGTCTTGTCTGCACGACCAGCGCCCTAATCCACACCCCCCCCCCGCCCTATCAAAGGCAGTTCGCACCGGGGTACTTGCGCTTCCAAGTGGAGCTGTCAGGGAGCGATAAAGGCCAAGAGGTGCCAAAGACCATGTACACTTCAAAGTGGTCTATAGAGCATGGGTTGTTGTTCCCATGTCTACCTCCAGACCCCGTGTCTCCTGCCAAGCATCCCCCCCTCACGCTGGACGGCCCCCTGCAAACTGCATAATGCCACGACATATACACGTCATTCATTCACAAACACACCCCTGTTTCGAATTCTTTATAACCCACTTCATATTTCTAATGAGCACTTCTTTGCGCTTTGCTAGTCAACCCGTGAAGGTGCTGGTTATCTGCTCTTCGTCTCTGTGAACTTCCGTGACCACTTCGAGGAAACTCCTCAGTTTGCAACCTGTGAACTGCTCCCTGTTCTACGACAAGAAACTACTCTGATCCCTGCATCTAACTGTTTGTTCGTCAAGGTAAGGCCATGTACCATAATCATTTTGCGTCCAATTTCTTTTTGTTCAAGACAGTACATGCAAGGAACTAGTCACATGTTCTGAGTTTACATTGGTATTCATAGAGAATTGTTGATCTTTACTTTTCAGAACTTTCCACAATGCCTGCCTGTTCCGTTGGCGGTTGCCCTTCGAAGACCCATAATAAATCTGAAGGTACTATAATGCATGTTTTCCCTAAGACAATAGATCAGATAAGAGAATGGGTCCGATATTGCGGATATCCACCGTCTGAGCTTGAAAGTAGAGTCCTAGAAGTCTTTGCGGACAAGAGGGGTGATCGATACCGCATCTGCAGCAGGCACTTTAGCTCAGACATGTACTCCACATCAATGCTAATAAAGAAGAACACACCGCGAGCGAGGCGAAAATTGCTCTCAACCGCTATTCCCACTCTATTCGTCCACATCCCTCCACTGGTGAGTCAAGTTTATGTATTTATCTCTCGGCCTTGCGGTAGTGTGTAGCATTAGCTAACAATAATTTCCCCATTTATGTATCCACTCAATATGAAGGCGGAAGATTCTCCATCCGTGTCGTTATTGCAGTCATCAGCCACTTCAAGCGCCTATCGGGTAATCTTACTTGGCTATTCTGCCACTGACTTCTTTTAGGCATGTAAATCAATAGTTTTAATTGATCGTGTAATTATTTTACCTAATGGTACACCCTTGTACTCGTCCTCTAGTCTTTGTTTTCAGTTATAATTATTGTTATCCAAAATAATGCAAGTACTGTCTTTCAGGGAGATGCTGAGGAGTCCAACGTATTGACGACAACCGTTGATGTCACTCAGATGCTCGAGGTACGTTTCCGGACAGTTCCATCGATGGAGATCATCAGATCTTGCATTCTTGTAGCGTGATTGTTACGCACAATGTTTCTTTCGTTTTTAGCCATTGATATGTCCTTCTGTCGTCGCCCTCCTATGTGTCTTCTTTTTTCAATATTGTGTTCATTACTAATGAAAGTCCTATGTTTCAGGGAGTCGATGGAGCATTAGTCCAAGAAGAAGGGGGAGCATGCAGTTACGGGTCGGCGCAACAGCTTGCAGAAGTGTGCACCGCAGTTACATCGTCCCTTGATGTTCTTATGCATTTCGAGGTATGGATACTGACAGTTCGATCAAGCGAAATCATATGACCTGATTACATCCGCTATACTTCCTTCTTTATTAACGCAAGTACTATGTTTCAGGGAGATGACGGAGCTTCTTCTACAAGAACATCACCCCTAGTAGTTGATGCAGATCTCTGGGTGGTGACACTTCCAACAATCGAGCAAATCGAATCATATTTACATATCCATTATTTATTTTAGACAACTGATCATTTGTGCAGGTCTATTTAGATGAGCCGTTGACGCCTGCACAAAGTTTATGTTCTTTTTAACAAAATAGAAAACCATACTAATGCAATTACTGTGTTTCAGGGAGTTACTGAAGCATCATCTTCAATAATATCATCAATGGAAGTCTATGAGGAGCCCGAGGTATGGATCTTGACAGTTCCATCTAACTAGATCAACAATGCATGAATAATTGTCGTTTGAATGTTCTACACAAAGCGTTCATTCGTGTTTTGCTATTGAGATGTACGTGGGTATTGGTCCCCAAGTACATTTTGTGTTTTCGATATTATTATACATACTAATGAAAGTTCTATGTTTCAGGGAGTCGATGGAGCGTCAGTGCGTGATGGATGTGCTTATCATGAAAATATAGTCGTTGCAGCGCAAGAGGAAGTGGAGACATGCACACACAAGTCGGAGCAACAGCGTCCTGATGTTGAAGTTCGAGGCAAGAAAGTTTCAAAGAAAAGAAAGCAAAAGAAGGTTAGTGTCCTGGTCACTATATTATGTTGTTTTTCACTGTTAATAGTTCAATACTGTAAGTTGTGTTTAAACTGAACATCCCTTTTCCAATCTGTCCTCTAGTTGCGAGTGGGTGTACGAACTAGATCTACACAGACAGTGAAGCGAACGAGAGATGTTGCTTGTCAAACCTTTTGTCAGGGACTTGAGACTGGGGATGCATCGTGCCAATGGGAAGAATATGAAGTGATTGACAACGGAGCTATACCACATCCAGCCATTGATAGTGAATGTCCTCCTGGTAGTTCGGATGCAGTCGGAGATCAATTCACAGAATCCACACCCGCAAAAACTAAGACCGCGAGAAAGTTGAAGAAATTGTCTTATTCACCCATCGCCGGAGAAGGAACAGATGTTGCAATGGAAGAGAATGAAGTGGACTACAATGAAACACCATCAATATCACTGAACATAGCGGAAGACGATATCAGAGATTCTACCTTTCATGTGAGTGACATGTCCTCAACGTTACAGGCCGAACCAGCTGGGATGCAGAGTGACAGCATAAGGAAAGAGGCCAAATTCATTGTATTCGATAGTTGTTTGATTGATATTATTATTCGGTTGAAATATGGGCATTCGGTAGGTGGGGAAGTATGTGGGGAGCCATTGATTAATGTGACTCGTGCAATTTGAGGCACTAACCTTAAAATACATGCCACCTGTACAAAATATCATCCTTTCTCATGGTCTGCACAACCCATGCTGGGGCAACTGCCAGCAGGCAATCTACTTTGTGCAGCGGCTGCACTTTTTAGTGGTTCAAGTTTTAAAAAGTTAGAGTCTTTCTTTCAGTTTGTGGGAATCCATTTCATTGCGAAAACTCAGTTCTACAAATACCAAACTGATTATCTATTTCCAGCCATTAGCGAAGCTTGGAGAATGGAAAAAATGTCTATTGATAGTACATTCGCGGGCAAACGGTTCAGGCTAGCCGGTGATGGACAGTGCGACAGCCCAGGATTTTCAGCCAAGTACTGCACCTACCACATTCAGGACATGGAAAGTAAGAAAATTGTGAGTTTGGTGGTCGTGCAGGTGTCACAAAGTACATCCTCAGTGGCCATGGAGAAAGTTGGCTTTGTAGCATCATTGCAAGAACTACAATCGCGGGGAATGGTGATCGACCTGATAGCCACGGACAGACACATTTCAATTGCCAAGACAATGAGAGAAGAGTACAAAAATATAAATCACCAATTTGACGTTTGGCATCTTGCAAAAACAATCAATAAAAAAATGTCGGCTGCAGGTAAAAAAAAAGAAATGCAAGGTATTTCACAGTGGTCCAAGTCAATCAGCAACCATCTTTGGTGGAGCTCAAAAACATGTGGAGGGTCGTTGGAAATTCTACTGGAAAAATGGCGGTCAGTAATGCTACACTGTACCAACGTTCACCGTTGGAACACAAACCAACATTTCCACAATTGTGAACATGGCCATTTGTCCACAGAGGAGGCACGGAAGAAGAAGTGGTTGATTCCTTCATCACCCACTCACAAAGCCATTGAAAAGATTGTATCTGATAAAACTATAACAAGAGATTTGAGGGGACTCACGGAATTCTGCCACACAGGAGATTTGGAGGTGTTCCACAATATGTGCCTAAAGTACAGGCCAAAACGATTGCATTTTGGCATGGAGGGCATGATAAATCGGACTCTTCTAGCGGTCTTGGCACATAACCATAATGTTGGCCGTCAACAAAGTAGGACGACCGGAACTTTAGGGACGCTTCGCTACAATAAGGCCTTCACTAAAAGAAGTAAACAATGGGTGATCAAACCAGTGTTTGAGGATATGCAATATGAGTTTATTGAGAGACTTATTGTTGATGTCCTAGATAGGCACATAAATGGAGTTGTGAACGAACCTGTGCAGGGGACAACTGCATTGCCACCCAACATTGCCTCAGTTCAATGTCCACCTAAAGAAGAGCTCATTGAGAAATACACATCACGGTTTAAATGATTGTAATTTGATTGTCTGTTCTCTCGAGTCTCCTCATGTCGCAGGCCCATTGAATATGTGTATCTATGTAATGTGTAAATAAAAGTGATTGCTCAGTGTACATGCAATGTGTCTATCCAACCTTGTTCATTTGCGCATTAAATTAAACCAAACAGTAATATAAATCATTTTTCAAAAAATATAGAATGTCTCCGTATTTATGGTTCTCTGGGGCTGCAAAGCACGCAGACAAAATGCAAAGATGGAGTGTAAATTTCAAGTCCTGTGAGATGGCCTTACACTGAATGTAGCTAACTAGGAATGTGTGCTCGTTCAAAGTGAAGGTCAGCTGCTTTGATTTTTTGCTCGGGTGCCGGAATGGCCCACGACTCCGTATAAGGTTCTATTGTTATTTGACCTTGACAGGCCGGGTCCATCCCGAAAGACTTCTTTTTGGGGGTGTGGGGCAATAACGTAAGAAACGATAATGAATATAACTTCAGAAAAGAAAGCCATTTCATGTTCGTTCATTAGAAGAAATAACGTCGGCATAGAAGGAGTGGTATTTCGGGGCTGCCCTAAGCACAGACACAATGGAAAATGTAAATATAATGTAAGTAACTCTTTAGATGAGTTTATACCGCAATTTAATTACTATACAGTAGCTTTAAAGACGGGTTAAGTTGTACTTGTTCGTTCTATGTGGCATATTGTTTTGTACCGCGCACTATCTTGAGGAGAACCATCTCCTTTTACGGAAGCACCTCAAAACCTTCCTCTTTGCTTCTGCTTTCTCTCTCCCTCTCCCCTGCTACAACTGGTCCACTGTCTGCGACCTCGGTCCTGGGCCCTTCCACTCTCCACCTGCACTGCCTCCCTGTCAACCCCTGCACTGGGGGACTGTCTCAGTATCCTACAGCCCCCCCTTGACGTATAATACCCAGTTGCACTGTCCTAGCTATGAAATAATTTCCTGACCTAATATATAAAATGAATAATTTTAATTAAGATCTGATGGTGAGACTAATTTCATTTTTTATGTTTTTCAAACAGGTACATCATCCATTATTGCATGTGTCACGAGTACCAGACACCGGCGGATGGGTTTTTTAACCGCCAGTTGCTTCTCCGCGTGAACAACGTTACCACCCTGACCATTTTATGGGACGATCGCCAAGTACAAGTATGCCCTTACGCGGTACTAACGGCTAGATGCAACATACAGACTGTTGTGGTGGCCTAGTGCCTCGTTGTTGGAACAGCCATGCGATTATCAGTGCGACCGAAGAGCTTATTTTATCGTAAACCAACACCCTGTATACTGCACACGAACATCGCTTGCCTCAAGACGAACTATTTTGGATCGAGAGCAAATAAAAATGCAAATCGCTGAATATTCTCAAAACATTTGATGTCAAATAAATGTACTTTGCCAAATGTACAATCTTGCCGTTTGCTTTTAAACCACAGTTTCATGTTCCGAATTGTGGCGCTGTATTGTTAGATGATCTAAGACCCTGTGTACAGCAAAGGAACATCGCGTGCCTCAAAACGAACTTTTTGGAACGTGAGCAAATAAAAATGCAAATCGCTGAATATTCTCAAAACATTTGATGTCAAATAAATGTACTTTACCAAATTTACAATCTTGCGGTTTAATTGAAAAGTACATTTTCATATTCCCAATTGTGGCGCGCTGTGTTGTGTGAGCTCATCTGTGTTGATTTCCTGGTTCTGTGTGGAGTCGCGTAGAAGACGCCTGGGCGCGTTTGCCTACGCAGCTCAGTCACGTCACGGATAGAGGCGGGGAATATGAATGTTTTGATAGTCTGTTTCAGGGGCGGGGGATTTGATTTAGTGCCGCAAAAGCAGGTGAGCCAGGGCGATGGGGGGAAATGATAGGATTATCAGAAAATGGCGGCTGATTTCGAGTGCGTTAATGGACGAAAAGTCGGGTAAGGTCCATAGGAAAGTTTTCTACGATCTACCGAGTTATGCTTAAAAACACATGGCCGAACCGTAGGGACAATAAAAAAAAAGTCCCGGAACTATCCTTTAAAGCAGAGGTCAAGTGAGGAAGGACTGGAGTACCAGAGTAAAGGCTGGCAATAGGTGGGGAGGGTTGTAGGGTAAAGTGTAGTCCAGGATGCTCAGGAGAGTAAGAGGATTAATGGGCTGATGCCTAAAGCTGGGGAGGATGCGGTCGGAAGGGTGGGTGGAGTAACGAGGCAGCAGTGGTGAAGGTTGAGGAGGGGTAACGGGAGCAGCGGAGGCAGTGGTGGCTAAGGTGGAGATGGTTGAGGCACGGGTTGCAGCACGGTGGTTGCGGAGGAGATGGATGATGAAGCAAGCCAAGGAGCAGCGGGGCTGCGATGGCTGTAGGGTTGATTGTGATGGAGCAGTACAAGGAGCAGTAGAGGCTGCTGTGGCTGATGCCGTGGATGGAGCAATCAAGGAAGCAGAGGAGGCTTAAGTGGTAAGGGAAGAGGTGCATCCAGGGGTCTTCAGGAGCCGTGATGGGAAGTTGTTGATGAAGGCAGCGGAGGATGGAGAAGGTAGACAGATGTGGAAGGTGCCGTTGATGGAGTAGTCTATTAGGCGGAGGAAGCTGTAGGGTGAAGGAAGAGGTGCACCCAGTAGGAGAGGGAGGGAGAAGCACAATATGTGCAGGGGGAGTAGGGCAGTGCTGGGCTTCAGAGTCACACAGTGGACAATGGAGCTGCAGAGGCCGTGGCAGACTGGTGCAGAGGGGGCGGCAATATTCTGAGTCAGGGGCGGCCTGTGGTAGTCATCTGAGGAATGAGAAGGCAGGTGGATGAAGTAGCCGCCAAGGCTGAAGCAGGAAGGAGACCAAGAGCGACTGTGGAGCTGTCAGGACGGAGTGTGGAGGACACAGTAATGCACGTGGGAGCAGTGGGAGCCAGAGAGAGCCATGTATGGTATGATGAGCTGGCTGAAAGGACCGGTGTCTAGGAGCTGCGGGGGCCGTGGCAGGCCGAGGTTGTGGGTGCCGATGTATGGAGCTGGCTGCGGGGGCCTGGGTGCTCAGGAGCAGAAGGGGCCATTGCAGGCTGAGGCTGAGAGAACAGCCGCGTGGAGCTGCCTGCGGGATCCTGGGTGCCCAGGAGCTGAAGGGGCCGCGCAGGCCGAGGCGGAGAGAGCAGCCGTGTGGGGCTGGCTGCAGGGGCCTGGGTGTCCAGAGGCTGAGGGGGCCGTTGCAGGCAGAAGCTGAGAGAGCAACCATGTGGAGGAGGTTGCAGGGTCAGGGCGGCCAGGAGCTGCTGCAGGCCGAGGGCGTGAGAGCCGCAGAATGGACCTGGCTACGATAGACTGGGTACTCCGGGGCTGTGGGGGCCGTTGCAGGCCGAGAGTGACCAAGCCGCCGTATGCAGTGAAGAGCTGGCCCCAGGAGGTCCCGTTTTGCTGGTTTGATTGCCGGTCCCGTTGCAGGCAGAGGCTGAGAGAGCAGCCGTGTGGAGCCGGTTGCAGGGTCGGGCGCACAGGAACAGCGGGAGCTGCTGCAGACCGAGGCCGTGAGAGCCGCAGTTTGGAGCTGGCTGCGGGAGTCCGGGAACTCGGAATGTGACCTGCACAGTGTTATCATCATTAAGATTAAAAGTCAAACGGCATATAGGTCATCTGGCAGCTTTAAGCACATGGTAAAAACAGCAACCACGTTTGAATGTGTCAGTTCAGGAGACAGGTGATGGAACTTCATTCATGTGCAAATACAGATTGTAGCAAGGATACTAATGCGGACCACAGAACTTACTTGTTTCTCCCTTTTTTTTATTCCATGAACTGACCATAATGTGAAAAATGACAGACATGGTATGTGTTTATTTTCATTTTTACTTATTTTTACCTCTATGATGTTATCAATGTGTGTTGACTATTACATTTTGAATGAAATTGTTGTTAACAAGGGTCGCCCTGAGGAAGGAGTTTTCTCCGAAATGCATAGGCAAATGAACCTAAGAAAGTGGCTATGCTGATTTCTGCCTCACTAAGATGTGATTTAGTGAATTTAATTTAAATATATATTACACTGAAGAATCCTACCTCTCATTTATTTTGTGATTATTCATAATGAACTGTGAAAAACATCAAAGTACTTTTGGATTTCAAGCTACAAAATCAAGGGAACCCTCTTTTGGATACAGACAGTGAGCGACTGATTAGCTCGGTATGGTTACCCAGCTTCTTGCTTCATGGATATTTTGAGTCTGGGTGTCTCTAGACTCCTTTCAGTCAGCTCCTGAAGAAAATGATACACAGGTTATTCTAATTTGAACCTCAACATGAGAATTGTGTTTTTTTGAAAATAGTGTGGTGCCCACTTTTTTTTGCTAAACCCCGCTACATCCAACCCCTCTCTCCCTAAATACCTCCCTGCTAGAGCCCTTTGGTCTTTTAACTCCAACTCTCTGCAGATCAGCCGCTTCTCTAAGCAGCGATTGTCTTATGGCGCCGTGAAACACCATTTGTTTCGTAGGCGCCTTACAAATCTCAAATAAATGACTAAGTGCTCTATTAATTTGCACACATCTGTGATCTAGTCGTTAGCTGTCTCACTCTTCTCAAGGTACATCATTTGAACACTGAACACAGAATGCCATGGCTAGAACTTAAAAAGTTCCCATTGGAAACAACATACGTACCAATTGGCAACATTTTAAAAAGCCACAGTGACATAGAAAGTGACTCACCACCTCATTTCTACACATACACACAGCACAGCATTTCTCATTTGCCAAGCATCCATTATCACTAGCCAATGGTTAGAGGCGAGTGCACATTTTTAGCCCTGAAAATACACTATATATAAGTATGAGTGGGCTGGTCTGAATCTAGGAGCAACATGATTATAACCGTACCATTAACACTTACGTGGCGCTGCTTTCCCAAACCAAGGAACATTGGGAACGGGTTGATCTTACAATTTCAATTAAGGATAATGTCCTAAGAAACGCTTTTCTTGGGCGTTTGATTTTCATTGGACACCCAATAGAATACATATTCTGATAATGTTCAGGCCCTGAGGAAGGTCCTTGGAAGGAGAGAAACATGTGTTGGCCTACCAGCTTGAATTGCTTTAAACATTAGGAATATTGGAATATGTTCTCATTGTTTTTTTATAGACTATATATGTTAAAAGCATTTGATCATTTGTTCAATTTAATATCCGAGTAGCGAAATAAACGTTTCATTATATGATTACAAAACTATTGTTCACTTTGTTTGACGCAGATGTTATGCCCAACTTTTTATCAGCTTCAAGGTCTCTTTCAAATTATAGGAACACCACACATTTTGAATTCAGTCCTCTTGGTTTGCGCATCCTTTCACTGAAAGGATTTAATGTTGATGAAATCCTATTCACTTGGTGGTATACGTGTTTTCTTCAGGGAAGGCTTGCAGACAGCCTCGGTAGGATAACATGCACCGCTCCTTACTGGCGCATATGTCTGATGTGCGCTGCAGCTTCATAATTATATCTAGGAGTAGTCTATACTTGTGCTAAGTACTGCAGTGTCTTATTTTGGTGTGTCTCTGTCTTGGATGGCTGTTTGTGGTCATTCTATACCCCACCACGTTCTTTGATGAAACTCTGTCCCTCGTTTAGAGGCCTGTCTGTGCGGGGTGTGTACTTTGAGGCAGTCCTCAGATGTTCTCTTTAGCTATCTCATTCCTCCGAAGAGTCTGAATCCAGATATTGCCAAATATAGGGGGCCCGTTTTGTTGTCCACCTTCCCTATAAAGCAGGAGTCGACCACCTTTGGCCCTCCAGATGTTTTAGGCTCCAACTCCCATCTGCCCTAACCAGCACAGTCAAAGGAGAGGGCTCATGGCGGTCGCATTCCAAAACATCTGGAGAACCAGAGGTTGCAGACCCTTGCTATAACGCATGGAGGCCCTCTTAGGCTGTATATCTTTGCAAGATGTCAAGCTGCAATACCATGTCTATACTTGCAACTCTTTTATTGTGATGTGCTCATTAGCCTTTTTCCTCCACTTGATGATGCATATTACATATTTATACCATGTATTCCCTTTTGGGGGCTCCATTGTGAAGCATTATAGATGGAGTGTTGAACCATTATTAATGTATTAACCAACTCCATGTTCTTTTGGTTTGTTCTAGGTGAATTTAGCTTACGCATATGAAACAAAAGATGCCTTGTGTCTGGTTCTTACCATCATGAATGGTGGTGACCTCAAGTTCCACATCTACAACATGGGCAACCCTGGCTTCACGGAAGAGCGTGTGATCTTCTATGCTGCAGAGCTCTGCTGTGGCCTTGATCACTTGCATCAGGAAGGGATTGTGTACAGGTGAGTGGTCGTGGGCACATTAATACAGAGACAGTACAGTGTTTATGCTAGCGCAGCCCCCATCTTGTTCATTGCCCTTGTCTCCATTCCTTGACCTTCATGTTACCCGACAGCCATTTGATTGACCGTGCATGAGTATCCTCCCTGTGGACGCTGCCTTCTTTCATCTGGTGGCAGTCTTGTCACAAAGAAAAGGGTTAAAGGAATATGATGTGGTGTTTGCACCCAGCGTGTGAAGATGGGTGGAGCGTAACCACTCTGTCATAGAAAATGAATGTGTGTGGGCAGTTGGTATGTTCAGAGAGTTGTTTTGGGATGGCAAGTTGGAATTCTGTATAGGCAATAAACATTTGGGCACCATAATGACGAACCAAGCCACACTGAAGCAATTACTGTGCATGCCCAGGTTGGTAACAAGATTCTAGGAGTATGTATATTCGGTGTGGCATGTGGCCATGAACGAGCGTATCATTGCAGAATGCTTTTCCCACTTTCTAGAGGACCGATTCCACGTGGTGACATATGTCAATGTGACTATGTTCAGTTTTGCCAAGGGTGAATGTGGGCATCTGACCAGGAGCCCGTTCAGAGAGCAAGAAGTGGCTCAGGCTGGAATCACTGATATGGGCTTGCAGGAGGTAGAAGAGCGTAGAAATCCTGGCCGGCCAATGCGTTAAGAACCCTATGAGATGTTGACGCTGTTTCTGCGAATACAGGAAGTGTTATTGTTGAAGGTTGGCGGTGGGTTTAGCTGCAATATGGTACTCCCCCGCTAAAATGATAGAGAAAGCTGTGAATACTACGCATGTGGACTATTACAAAAAATAGGGCTTCTGGTTACGACCCTGTTCTACCCAGGTAGGTCAATATTCAAAACAACAAATGAACAGGATCACACAACCAGAAACACACACTCCTGTTATGGTTTAACACATTTTACAATAGTCATTGTTTGTGTGATAATTTCAATTTATATTACAACGTGATATGTATTTTCAAAGAGGGAGTATCACAGGAAAGCTCAATTTATACAAAAAGACCATCAACAAATTGTGCATGTAGTGCTCACCCAGGGTAAATTCCTTGGATAGTCATTCCAAAGGATTGTACATTCCCTGACACCATACAAGGGACACATGAGTTATACATAATAAACAAAACAGTACACAGTACACAGTGCTACAAGGCACAATAATAAAACAGTGTGTTGGTTTGAACATTGAGACGTAAAGTCACTTCTGATGCTTGTTAATCTGCTTAGAATCACATGCTGTGCATATAGTCCGACATCCAGTGGTCACTGCGGAGTATTGCATCTTGTCTTTCGAGAATCGAAAGGGGACGTCGACATGGGCGTGCCTGTAACACTATCCCTAACGTGACATGTAATCTACCCAAAAATCCCTCACACGTCGAGGTCCCTCAGATTGTTTTTTTCCACCCAGTATACTGGTCACCTTATGCGGAGCTCGTCCAGAGAAATTGCTTCTTCGACCTTCGAATATATATATATATATTAGTATAATTTTATATTTACCCTACCGTCCTTTCCATCGATGGCTGTTTCAGTTCTCCACCGAAGACGGTTACATGGATCTTCGACGGACAGTGTTCCAGTCGGCACTGCCGACCACGTGGCCGGGCCCTCTGGTCGGCCTACACAGTAGGAAGCGTGGGGTCGGGGTGGACATTTCTTTTCTCTGAGAATGCCTCTCCCTTTCCTCTCTCTTTGTTCCCTCGGTCTCTTCGTCACCATTTATGTCCTCAGCTATGGAAAGGACTCCATTTAGGTTTTGTCCTGTATGCAGGGTCAAATTCCCTTGTAAAGATAAACACTGCAAATGTAACCAATGTTTACCCCTTAATCACAACAAAACGGTTTGTGCGGCTAGCAAACTCCTGCGCCCGAAAACTCTAAAGCCGTTTTAAGCAGTGGGCGGCCTACGGAATGTCGCAGGCCGAGTCTGGTTCTCTCGCTGCCACAACCGCCGATTGTGACAAGGGGCTGAGTGACGAACAAGCCTCCGATTCGGAGGCGATTGACCTCTTGGCGGAGCATTCTCGTTCTGCGTCCTCTATCCCAGGCCGGGCTTGGCAAGACTCTGGTCCTTCTATGAGGAATGTATATCCCGGCGATATAGACGCACATGTTACACACACTAAACACACAACCCCAGGGATGTCTTCGACGAAACAGTCGAAGCTGTCCATAGCGCCAACGGGAACACCGAAGACTTCGGCCTTGCCCGCCGACCGTCAAGGTCGGCAGCCCTCCCCGCAACCGCAGGCGTGTCTTGCGACTGGGCCATCTAAACTGAAGGGTGCTGCCTCCAATATCCACCCGCCCGTCGAGATGCGTCGCAAAAAAGCATCTACAGCCGGAAAGGCCCCGGTTCTGCCAAAAGTAGTCACCCAACCAGAGGCCCGAACATCAGAACCTTCCGATTCTGAGGTGATTGCTGAGACCCTCACCAGGATAATTTCAGCGGATTCCCAGAACAAAAACCCGAGGATTCATCGAAACACAAAGACAAGCACAACGATTCGTCGAGATCCAAGGATAGGCCGAAGGATTTACTGGAGCCTACGGAAAGGCCCACAGACAAACAAAGGGACACGAGTCAACCGTTGGAACCCCGAGAAGACTTTTTGGAAGCTCCTGAAGGGATTTCTTCGGCATTAAAGAAGAAATCTCAATGTTTGTAAACGGATGATCCACTAGAAGAGCCTTTTCCACTCCTGGACCGCTCTGGTTCATCGGTTTGGACCAGAGAAAAAGTTTAAGGATGTATGGACAGGCTAGAGAGGTTTGTGGAACTCTCTGAGAAGTCCACACCCAAGAGGTCTAGGGATGAAAATCCCCCTCTCCCTGTGGCTAAACTACAGAGTATCTTTGACCCTACTCAAGATGAGGAAGAAGAGGAGTATATTTATGACCTCACTGAAGAGGAGGCTCAAAATGAAGATGCCTTTATCGACTCTGAGGAGGTTCATGGAGACCCAACTGGGGGTTGGGGAGTGGACCCGGATTTCATTGATCCTCACCCTTGGCAGTCACCTACTCCAACACCGGAACCTGTTGCCTTGTGCTTGGACTCCCTTACAACCACCCCCACTCAACAGGCCTCCCCTGTGTACGATCAAATGGCTTTCAACGCCATATTGAGGAAAGCAGCGGAAATCTTCAACATTGCTACTCAAGAAGCTGTTCCAGAGGCTGATTTTGTGGAAGACATTTTAAAAGAAAAACCACCTGCCAGCGAAGCTATTCCTCTACTAAATTCAATCAAGAAGAGATTGGCCCCTTCTTTATTAACACCTGCACTTACTAGAACAGTGAATGTGAGGGTAGAGAAACTTTTCCGACTCTTTCCCTCTGACCCCCTTTACATCAGGGGTCATTCTACTCCAGATTCACTGGTTGTAACAACGACCAGGAAAAGAGCAGGGGTTCCCCCATCTATTGGGGATGCACCCCCTGACAAGTAATGTAAGAGACTTTATTCTCTAGGGAAAAGGATCACTACAGCAGTGGCTTACTCCACTCGCATCACAAACAATACAACGTTGTTTTGCCAGCTATGCTGATGCGCAATGAGCCAAGCTAACGGAGGGCCTTCAAGAAGTCCCGGAGCCACTGCGAACCCGTCTACTCTCAACAGTAGCAGAGGACAGGCAAGTTAACCAAAGTATGCTAAAGAATACTTTGGATGCAGCTGGAAGATCTTTGGCTCAAGGTACCCTCCTGAAAAGGCACGTTTGGCTGAGGAACTTTGGGTTCAAGCCAGAAACAAAAGCTTCACCTATAAATAAACCAGTGGAGGAGATTAATTTATTTTGGAAAGCAGTGGATGAAGCCTTCGAAACTGCAAAAAAGGAGCATGACACTCTTAAGACCCTGGATCAGATCACCCAGAGACCTTCTCAAAGAAGGGAAAGCAGGAATAGACGTTCCTTTCGTGGGCATCGGTTTCCTCAAAATCAATAGAGCTCGGGGAATAACTGGTCCTCTTCCCAAGGAACCAGCAGCTACACCACCCCATGCCCCACCAGGGGGCAACAACGTGGTAAAGGAAAGGGCCAGAATTCTACCCCTCGAGCCTCCCCGGCCTCAGGCCAAAAATGACCCGTAGTTCTGGGCCCCCTCCCATGCATCCCCGGTCGGGGACCGGCTAACATAATTTCTTCAAGCATGGGAGGGAATAACTGCAGATCAGTGGGTGCTAAAAACCATCGCCCACAAATACTGTATAGAATTCTGCCAGACCCCACAGTTCAGACTGCCCCGAGCAAGACGCCTGATGCCAGAACATCTGCGTATCTGCTACAAGAAGTCGAGACCCTGCAGGAAAAGGGCGCCACAGAGGTTGTACCTCTTCTACAGGTAAACAAGGGTACTTCCTTGTACCCAAAAAGGATCTCACCATGCGCCCTGTACTAGATTTGCGCCAACACATTTGTGAAGCCCCAGAAGTTTCGTATGGTCACTCAGCAAGAGGTAATTCCCCTGCTCACACAGGGAGATTACATGGCAACATTGGACATGAAAGATGCATACTTTCATATTTCAATGTTGGCGGCGCACAGAAAATACCTCAGATTCTTGATACAAGACGAGCACTATCAGTTCAAGGTACTACCCTTCGGCATAGCCTCTGCACCAAGGGTATTTACAAAGGTGGTGGCATCAGCACACCTGCGCAGTCAATCCATGCCAGTTTATCCTTACCTCGACGACTGGCTCATAACAGGGGACTCCTACGAAACATGTCTGTCAAATACCCAAAGAACTAAAGATCTTCTATTCAGTCTGGGATTCTCAACGAGAATAAATCTAGCCTGGACCCCAGTCAGGTCAAGAAATTCCTAGGGGCTCTAATTCGAACAAAGGACAGCCACATCTTCCCCTCCAACGAGAGGGTCCAAAACATGCTGTTTGAAATCCCTTAATATATAGCCAGTACACAAGGCTATGCTGCTGTTGGGAATGATGGCGTCATGCATTTATTTAGTTCCTCAAGCACGCTTGCGCATGCGTCCAATGCAGGAGTGGCTCAACAGCCAATGATGTCAGGCCAGCGGACAATGGGACGATCTAGTGGTTGTCTTGCCAGCCCTCGTTCTCTCACTACGGTGGTGGTTGAGGGAGAACCTCTTGAAGGGGAAATCCTTCACCACCCCCACAGTGAAGGCCACTCTAACTACAGATGCATCTCTCACAGGGTTGGGAGCTCACCTGCTTCAACAGATAGCGCACAGAGTTTGGTTGTCAGACATAGCATCCAACCACATAAACCTGTTGGAACCGTTAGCAGTGTTCAAAGCACTGAAAGCTTTCCAGACACAACTGCAAGGAAAGACGGTCCTGATCCTCAGACAGCACCACTGCCATGTACTATCTGCACAAACAAGGGGGCACTCACGGTCCAGGGCTGTCCAAATTGTCCCAGAACATTTGGAAGTGGGCTCTCAAACACATGTTCTGTTGTCACAACATGTTCCAGGGGAACTCATTCTTCTGGCAGACATACTCAGCAGAGATTTCCTACTACCCATGGAGTACGAATGGCGATTACACGAAGACATCGTCTCCAACATCTTCACAGAATGGGGCTTCCCAGAGATCGACATGTTTGCAACTTTTGAGAACGCTCAATGCCAAGATTACGCCTCCAAGAACCCCCAGAACCGTTCCAAGGGAACAGACTCTGGATAACATGGTCAGGGAAATGTGTTTACGCTCTCCCCCCCAGGCCCCCGACTCCCCTACTCAACAAAATAGTGCACAAGATGCACCAGGAACCATTCACAATGATATTGGTGGCCCCCGTGTGGGCCCGCCAACCATGGTTCGTTCATTTGATGCAGATGTCCCTATCTCCTCCAATGAAACTGCCTTGCCCGTACAACATGTTGTTGCAGGACAAAGGGGAAGGGGAGACACTTCACCCATGCCCGCAGGCACTGAACTTTGCGGCCTGGCTCCTGAGGTCATAGAGTTTGGGCCCCTGCTACTCCCTCAGAGATGTATGGACATACTCAGAGAGGCAATAAAACCTAACACACGATATTGCTATTCCAGTAAGTGGAAGCATTTCGTCATCTGGTGCAACTCTAAGATCATCAACCCCATTGACTGCTCTCTTACACATCGTTTTGTATCTTTACCCCATGCATAAAGCAAGTCTCAAAGATCTCACCTACAAGACTGCCTTTTTAATAGCCATTACTTCCATTAGGAGAGTCAGTGAACTACAAGCGCTCTCAGTTCTGGACTCCGTTGTTATAGTTCACACAGATAAGGTGGTTCTGCGCACTCAGGTTTGCACCTAAATTCATTTCAAAGTTCCATGTCAACCAACCCATAGAATTGCCAACGTTCTTTCAGAACCCCTCAAACATGGGGGAAAGAAGCCTGCACACACTCAATGTACGCAGAGCAGTCATGTTTTACATGGAAAGAACTCGACCACGAGGAAAGACAAATCAGTTTTTCGTTTAGGTGGCAGGAGGTAGAGAGGGAGACCCTTTCTCCAAATCTACGATCTCTAGGTGGGTTGTCAAATGCATCACACTCTGTTACACCCTCTTGCTAAGAGAGCACTGCCCTTCAAGCCTAGAGCACATTTTACTCGAGGCACTGGGGTTTCCATAGCATTCATTGCAAATGTTCCCCTAGAGTCCATTTGCAAAGCGGCAACCTGGAGTTCTGTACACACCTTTACAAAACACTATTGCCTAGACACTCATTCTAGGTCTGATTCTCAGGTGGGACAAGCAATACTAAGACATCTTTTCACTACTGTTCTTTCTTACAACCCACCTCCAACTCCGGTTACTGCTCGCTAGTCTATGCACAGCATGTGATTCTAAGCAGATTAAAAGCATTAGAAGACATGCATTACTTAACGTAAAAGAATTTCTGATGATGGTATCTGCTTAGATTCACATGCGCCCGCTCGGATGGGAGGAACATAGACGTCTTACTACTTTCTCTCTTTTCTGTACTCGCGATAGTCATAAGCTCGCTCACGGCAGAAAAAATACGACGGGAGGGACCTTGACGCGTGAGGGATTTTGGGTACACTACACGTGATGTTAGGGATAGTGTTACAGGCACGCCCATGTCGATGTCCCCTTTTGATTCTCGAAAGACAAGATGCAATACTCTGCGGTGACCACTGGATGTCGGACTATATGCACAGCATGTAAATCTAAGCAGATACAATCATCAGAAATGCTTTTACGGTAAGTAATGCATGTCATAGCCGACACAACTGTGTTTTTCGGCCTTAAATGGCTGGATTGGTAGCCGTTCTTGCATAGGCCTTCATCAGGATAAAGTGGTAAATGGTGAAAGTTTCCTGTGGGTTCTGCCAAAGAGATAAAACAGAGAAGTGTGTCACAAGTGTGTGTATGGCTCCAGATACAAAGATATGATTATTTAATTAGTCGCAATGCATGATTGAAAAGATGCATGTCTACCGTAGCGGAAAAAATGCAAGTCTTACCGCGTCCGGATGGAACCACGGATAGGAGTTGCAGTCCGTGTGGACTCAGTCAGCGGTTAGAAAAAGGACAGCAATTAATCCTTGTTATGGGCCCAATCTGTAGGAGAGGCCCGGAGGTATTAATATGGTGGGGTGGACTCTGTTGGTTGTTAACATAGTGTGGCAAAATGGTCTGAAAAATAGTCTTACCTAGTTGGAGCGCTACAAACCAGATAAGTCAGTCTGGAGTTGCGTGTTGTTGCTGGTGCGTCCTTTACACCTGTGGTGTAAAGGTAGACACAAGCAGACCTTTGTTTTATTCATATTTATACAGCGCACAACAGCCCGAGGACATCGTGGCACTTGTTACAGTACAAAGCTTAGTTACTTAGTTACATGGTCATTAGCAATATATATACAGGTTGCAATATAGTTGCATAGTCATTAGCAGTATATGTACAGGTTACAATATAGTTATATTACATTTGTGATATATTACAATATACATGGCAGAAGTGGAGGAGGCAGTCCTCCACTTGCTAGTTGAGGAGAGTGGCCTTGAGGTTGTTGCGGAAGACAGAGATGGAAGTTTCAGCTCGAAGGGTGGCAGGGAGTGAGTTCCGGAGTTTCGGTGCAATATAGGAGAAGCCTAGACCTCCCGCTGTGGCTCTCTTTATGCGTGGTATGTGTAGCTGGTTGGTGTACTGAGCTCTGGTGGGGCGAGTGGATGTGGTCCTTGATATTGCTTCAGATAGGTATGCTGGAGCGGTTTTGTTGATGCACCTGTGAGTGATGGTGAGGATTTTCAGAGTAATACGGTCTTTGACCTGGAGCCACCGTGCTTCACGTCTGGCGTGGGATATATGGTCTCTTCTAGGGATGCTCATGGCGGCTCTGGGGGCATTGTTTTGTGTGGTTTGCAGTCTGTGAATGTTTTTGGCGGAGGTGCCAGCTAGAAGGGCGTTGAAATAATCGAGTTTGGCTCCTATAGTTGCTCTAGCTATGGCCAAGCGGTTGGGGGTGGATAAGTAGGGTTTAATGGCATTGATGAGTTTGGTGCTGAACGCTGATGCAGAGGCTATGGCGCTGACTTGTTTGTTCATCGATAGATTTGAATCAATGTGAACATCTAGAGTCTTGACGGAGGATGATACGGAGATGGTTGAGTTGTCTATGTTGAAGTTGTTGTATTGGGGGCTTAGTTTCGATAATGTGTTCGTCTGGCCCAAGATGAGAATTTCAGTCTTCTCCCCGTTAAGACAGAGGCCATTGATTGCCATCCAAGCTTGGATAGTGGTATAGATGTTGTGAAGGGCCGTGGCGTCTTGGTGATAGAGTCCAGATAGGGGTAAAAGTACTTGAGTGTCGTCTGCATAGTTTGTATATGCAACACCCATGGAGTCAAGTAGGTTGAAGAGGGGTTTTGTGAAGAGGTTATAGAGGATGGGGGCTTTACAAGATCCTTGGGGGACACTGCAGTTTGTAGTGGTAGGATCTGCGTTAGCTGTGTCGGAGTAGACCTTCATGGCTCTTCCTTCAAGGAAGGAAGTGATCCAGCATGCTGCTTGATTAGAGAAATGGGCTGCATCGGTGAGGTGGGTGGTGAGTGTTTGGTGATCTACCAGGTCAAAAGCAGCTGATAGATCAAGGAGGAGGAGCAAGGCAGGTTTGCCTTTGTCCATGATCTGTGAGATTTGATTTTTTAGGTCTAATAAGGCGGATTCTGTTCCATGCCGGACACGGAAGCCAGATTGTCTTTTGCCTAGTATGGAGTTAGCTTCTATGTATGATTGGATCTGGATGTGAGCTGCTTTGTCCAGGATTTTTAGGAGGAACGGGACGGTCGTTATCGGTCTGTAGTTGTTGGGTTGCGCTGGGTCAAGTGTGGCCTTTTTTTTTTTTTAGAAGTGGCCGCACCCAGGCTCCTTGAGATTGTTTGGGACAGTTCCTGTTTGGAAAGATGCGTTAATGAAGGCAGTAATCAGGGGTGCTAGGTTTTTGGCGGATTCCTTGATTTTGGGAGGGCAAATGTCTGCTTTGCAGAGGGATGGTTTGAGGTTTTTGATGAGATTAAGGACCTCAGGTTCAGTGATGTTTCTGAAGGAGAATTGAGCGTGATTGAGATTACTACGCTTGTCTTGTGTAGGGCGGTTGATTTTTTGGTTTGGGGGGGCTTTGCAGTGGTTTTGGATTTTGTTCTGGAGGAGTTTTATTTTGTTGAGCATGGCGGACTGAATGCTGGCACACCAGGCTTTGTCTTTAGTTATCTCGTCAGCGGTAGCCGGAGGAGTGACTAATTCATTAAAGATTGCGAATAGTTCTTTAGCTTGGGAGTTGGCCTTTGAGATCCTATCATTGAAGGAGTTGGATGTTGCTGCTAAAATGGCTTTTTTTTATATTGGAGGGCTATTTGTTTGAAGAGGCTCTTATTTAGATCACTCGGATCCGTTTGCCAGTTTTTAAGCGACGAGGGTTTGGAGTTCTTCTGAGAACCAAGAGTTGCAATGAAATGATTGTTTTTCCTTCTTGCTTTGAAGTGGGGCTATATATATATATAGAGTTTATGGCATAGGTGAGAGTATCATTGAAGATAGCTGATAGTATATTTGGGTCCCGAGAGAAAGGTGGTGCTAGGCAGGGGCTTTTAAGGTGGGGACGCAAGTTTTCTGTGTTGTTTTTTAGAACATTTTATTGTGGCAGGTGGTGCATGGGTGAGAGTCTTAGGTTTAGGGTTGGTGGGGATGAGGAATTCGATGCATATGTGTTCTGACCAAGGAAGGGCAGTGTTTGAGGTAATATTGGATGCACAGTTGTGATCCATGACCCAGTCAAGGGTGCAGCCTTTGGAGTGAGTAGGGGTGAGGACTCTTTCGGAGAAACCTAAGTCTGCGAGTTCTTTAGCTAGGGTTGCGGCGGATTTATCCTTAGGATCATTGTATCCTAAATTTAAGTCTCCTAATAGAAGGATTTTGGAGGACTTTTTAATGTTGTTGCTGAGTCGATGGGAGAGGTGCTCTTGGAAGTCAGCTGGGAGTCCGGGAGGTCTGTATAGGATGTGGATGTTGATTAGATTATTGGGGTAGAGCGTAAGCTTGGCTGATAGGATATCAGCATTACCACCCCATGTACTATGGTCTGCTAATCTGATGGATAGTGAGTCTTTGTGGATAAGGGCGACTCCCCCTCCAATCTTATCACATCTATCTTGCCTAAGGATGGTGAAGCCTGTGGGTAGGGCTAGTGCGATGGCTGGGCAGGAGGCATCATTGAGCCAGGATTCGGTGATGCAAAGTAAGTCCAGATTAAGTGTGGATAGTAGATCATTTATCTCGAGGGCATGTGCAGGTAGGGAGCGTACGTTCAGTAGTGCACATTTAAGAGGTGGGTGTTGTGTGCCTTTGATGTTTTTGTTTGTACTAATATGGGGTGAAGTGTGCTTGTTGTGGTGTGTGGTAGTGAGGAGCTTAATGTGAAGTAGTGTAGAGGCATGTTGGGGTGGTGGGGGGAGAGGGGCAGTGCCTATGCTCATTTTAGCATGGGGTAGTGGTGCAGTGCGGATGCCTAATCTGGTGTTGCTAGTTGTGATGGGTGTGGGTGAGCAGCGTAAATACCTAGGAAGTGATCGATTTCTGAGATTGCAGAGTCTGGTGGCTAGGCTAGGTGGCCGAGACTGTATAATGTTGTAGTCTGGTGCTGCGGCATGTGAATTTAGTGCCGGGCGCTGGGTGAGGTGTGCTGGGAATATGTGGGGAGGCGTAGAGGCCATTATAGTGAGGGCTATAAGGATGGCTGTTAGGCTGGCTGAGCGGAGTGTGGCAGGGAGAGTGCGGGAGAGTGAAACTAAGCTATGATTGGGAGGTGAATTCTTGGGCGGTTGCCAGACATTTCGTCGAAAAAAAATTGGTCGACCAGACAAATGGTCGAACCAATTTGGTCGAAAACCAAATGGTCGAAATTTTTTTTTTTATTTTAACCCTTTTTTTGGGGGGGGGGGTCCCCCCCAACCCCCTTTTTTTCTCTAAAACCCCCTTTTTTAACTAAACGAAAACCTGAAAAATAAATATATAAATTAAAAAAAAATTCGACCATTTGGTTTTCGACCAAATTGCAGTCGACCAGTTTTTTTTCGACGAGTTGACTGGACACCTTCTTGGGCATCATGATCGTGGAGAATGGCTGTGTGTGTGTGTGTATGTGTGTGTGTGTGCGCAGCTGGTGTGCGACAGAAATGACAGGGGGATCGTGCGACTAGTGCTAGGTAGTTCAGAGGCAGGGCATAATAGGTGGCAGTTCAACAAAATACAATGCCTAAATTCGATTTTCTAAGTGGGGCAGGCAGAGGCTAAATGGTGGCAGGGCATAATAGGTAGCAGTTCAACAAAATACAATGCCTAAATTCGATTTTCTAAGTGGGGCAGGCAGAGGCTAAATGGTGGCAGGGCATAATAGGTAGCAGTTGGCTGCACAAGAGGATACAGTACAAGCGGATAAGCAATACTGCTAAATGCGCTAAATAGTATAGTGAGATATTATATAACAACAATAGACCAGGTGATAGCAAGCAATTGTCCAAAGTCAGTGAAAAGCAGAGGCACCCATAAGGTGTACTGCATGAAGGGAGTAGGTGGAAAGGTTAGGTTCTGGGGAGGTGTGGGCAAGCTGCAGGGTCAGGGCAGGCTTACCAGAAAATGGGCAGAGTCCTTAGCCCAGGCCTCAGGTTCTACTGTTAGGAGAATGAGCTAATCTCAGATCACACATTAATTGCGCTAAGTAAATTAAAGTGAAGTGTCTGATTCTATAACAGTGGTCGATTAGGCGCGTGGCTGTGTGCCAACCAGGTATAAAATATCCACGCATGATCCAAATTAATAAAGGGTCATATTCCCATGAAGTGATGTATGGAACCAAAATCTTCGAGCGGGCGTTACTGTATTGCATTAAGGATTCTCTGCCCAAATGAAGGACCGCTATGATCATGGCCGTGTGTTGCGAAAGATAACTTAACCACATGTAAGTGTAACAATAGTGGGTCCTGTTACCTAAAAAGTTTCACTAAAAACGTGGTTGTGTCTGAATCAACAGATCTACAGAAAAAGCTGAGTCATGAGCAAGCATCATGTATTACCTGAACTAGGAACTGAGAAAATCCGAAGCACTAGCAGTGCCTCCTGCAACGCTAACCGGTAGTCATGACTACGGCTGTATTTATAGCAGAAGCCATTTTGGAGGTGCTGACGTGGCAGAATACGTGGGCCCTGGTATTCAGGAACCCTGAAGCAATTGGGTTGTTTAGAAATAAATAAAGCAATATGTGTTCCCCAGGGGTGTGCCCCTGGAATTGTGGTTCAGTAAAGGAACATTGTAAGGGGTTGCCCTGGTAACCGTACTTATCCAGCATGGGGTCTGGCATGGATTCACATGCTCATGAATATTCCCCGTCGCCAGGCTGGGAATCCTCGGTAAAGAAAAAACCAGTATCAGTTTCGTTTCTGATCTGTCTTTCGTAGTAGTAACCAATCACTGATCTCTGCGTCATACTGACCACAGCCAATGACTGCCCTCTACCCAAGCCCCGCCTCTGGCAGCCATCTTCAGATTTTTACCGCACGTTCAAGTGTTGGGATCCTCGTGCTATTGCTCTCGAGCGTTAGTGCTATTTTTTCACGTTTTTTTCTCAAAAACTTCGATTTTTCGGTCAAAAGAGCCTCAAGCTCCACTGTTTCTTCATCCGATCAACGGGGACCCGTGTCGGATTCGTCTACGCCCCTCAAGGGTGAAGATTTCGTCGAGCCACGCTTTTGGAGGACTCCAGAAGTTTCTCAGGCCCATCTCGGACATGGCCCAGGAGAAGGGAAGCTCGACGCCCGGAAAGCTGTTCAGGGTCTGCCCTGGATTCCAGCTTCAGAATGTCTTTAAGGAGGACGAACACTCCTTTTGTCTGTACTGCCTACATGAGGACAAGATGCACGTGGAGAAGGACTGTGCGTTTTGCGGCAATATGTCGGAGCGGACCATGACGGACCGCCATCAACGTCTCGCCAACTGGCTGGAAGGGAAGAGCCCGTCAGGCGAGAAGAAGAAGAAATCCGAGCGGTCTTCTAAGACCTTTGAGGACGCCCCGGCGACGGGGGTCCAACACAAGGCCAAGCACCGCGAGTCCGCTGGCACCGGGAGCGCCGAACGGTCTGGCTCTACGAGCGCCAGGCAGGGCGCATCCTCCCCGGCACCATCAACCACGAGCCAACGCTCTGGTTCAGGTAAGAGGAAGGCCGAGCACCCGGCGAAGCTCCTGGAGAGGCCCCGGTCGAGCTCGAAGACCCCATCGGAGGGAGAGCGAGGCAGTGACCCTCCCCCCAAGGAGAAGGCGGTGAGCGCACCTAAGGTGGTGAAAGCCTTAATCCATCCAGCCAAGGCCTCTTTCGAGAGTCGCGGCGGCCCTGGCTCAGCCTGTGGAGGCTACACCAGTGGTGGCGACCTCGGGGCTCAGAGTCTCCCTGCCACCGCGGAGGGAGTCCTCTTTTATGCCATCGACAGGACCCCCGTGAAACCTCCGACGGAGAAGAAAAAGGGGGGGCAGGAGGTCGTCGTGGATTCGGCCTCAACCTCTGAGGAAGAGCTGATCGAAGTCTTAAGCCACGG
The DNA here is from genome assembly GCF_040938575.1 of Ambystoma mexicanum. Taxonomy (NCBI): domain Eukaryota; kingdom Metazoa; phylum Chordata; class Amphibia; order Caudata; family Ambystomatidae; genus Ambystoma; species Ambystoma mexicanum. The sequence goes on from NC_090932.1 coordinate 339,174,085, forward strand.
CGTTGGTGTGGAAGAAGACCAGCCCGTCGGGAGGGACCCCAACGTGGGATACGACGATAACTTCGAGGGTGCCGACGGGGCCCCTGACCGCCCGTCGGAATCCCCTCAACCAGTGCCGCAAGACAACTCGGCGGCCATTTTGTTGGCTATACAGTCCTTATGCTCGGAGATAAGGACGAGACTGCCGTTACCACCAGCGGAGGAACCGCTCCCGACGGGGGACCCGGAGCCAGGCCCTTCTGGGAGCCCTCCCCCTAAGAGAAGAAGGATTCATCCTCCACCTCCTGTTCAGCCCTCCTCCCTGTCCTCGACTCGTGGGGATGATACGGGGACTGACACGGCCGCGACGGGTACGGATGACGAGGTTTACGACGAGGATCTGCCGTCGTCACCTCCCACCCGGGCTTCCCCGCCCGACGAGATTGGATCGTTTCACTCCATGATCGCCAGGGCATCCGAGCTTTTCCAGCTCTGCCCGGAAGAGAAGAAGAAGGAAGGTTTCCTTTATCAACGGCGCGAGGCCAAGAGGAAGACGGTCCTCTCCGTACCTCTACTGGACGATATTTGGGATGAGGGCCTCGCCCTCCTCAAGAACCCATCCACGACGCCGGCTAGAAGGGATCGGTACGAGAAGAAGTACCGGGTCCCGGACGCGGCCCCCTTGTGCCTTCGGGCACAGCCGACCCCGGACTCGGTCGTCTCCGCGGCGGCCAGGAAGAAAGCGGGGGGGCGCGGCCTCTACGTCGACCTCCCCGCCGGACGGCGAGGGAAAGAAATTGGATACGATGGGACGCAGGGTCATCTCGTTTGCAGCGACGACGATTAAGGCGGCCAACGTCTTGGCTATCGTAGCCCGCTATGACAGGGAGTTGTGGTACAAACTGGCCCCCCTGCTGGACTTCCTACCGGACGACAAGAGGGCGGATGCCCTAGAGATCTTGCAGGAAGGAGAGGTGGCGTCGGATCACGCCATTACGATTGCGACGGACATCGCTGACACTGGATTTCGCCAGTTGGGCAACGGCGTGTGCCTTAGGTGGCGTGGATGGCTCAAGGCTACTGACTTCCGTCAGGACGTGCAGACCAGAGTCTTGGACATGCTGTTCCACAGAAACAACCTGTTTGGGAAAACAGTGGACGAATCCCTTCAAGCCATCAAGGCAGACACAGAGACGGCCCGGGCTCTTGGGGTTCTCCAGCAACGGCGGCCGCCCTTTCGGAGCGGCGGAGGCAAACAGGGTGCCTCCAAAGGTTCCGGCGGCGGATTTTCCACCTACCGTCAAGCGGCCCGTTCGTCGTCGCAGGAAGCTTACAGGGGACGAGGCAAGTCAGGCGGACCCCGCCGTCGTCGCCAAGGAGGTCAAGGCGGCAAAGCCTCGTCGAAGCAGGACTGAACCGGCCGTGGGGTCGGGCCCCCACCGAAGCACCCCGGTGGGAGGCCGGCTGGCGAGCTTTGTCAGCGTGTGGGAGGCCATCTCCACCGACCGTTGGGTACTGGACGCCCTAGCCCAGGGTCACGCGCTGGAGTTTCTAAAGAGGTGCCCCCGCGTCCCCCCTGTGGCCAGGAAAGAACATCACGTCCCTCAACTTCTCTTGGAGGTAAAGGCGATGCTCAGGAAGGGCGCCATCGAGCCCGTCCCAAAGAGGCTTCGGGGCTCCGGAGTTTACTCAAGATACTTCCTCGTGAAGAAGACGGGAGGATGGCGTCCCATCCTGGACCTACGACGACTGAACAAATTCATCAAGGCACAGAAGTTCCAGATGGTCACCCTCCAACACGTCGTGGGTCAGCTGGAGGAGGGCGATTTCCTGTCGTCGTTGGATTTGGAGGATGCCTACTTCCATATTCCCATCCGAAAGGGACACCGAAAGTTTCTCAGGTTCGTGGTCCAAGGGCGTCACTATCAGTTCAGAGCCCTTCCCTTCGGACTGAGGTCGGCACCCAGGGTGTTCACCAAGTGCCTCGCACCGGTGGCGGCGCAGCTGCGCCGAGAGGGGATCCACTCTACCCCTACCTGGACGACGGGCTCATCCGAGCGAAGACGAAGGAGCTCGCCGTGGAGCACACGGCAAGGACCGTCCAACTTCTCACGGACCTGGGATTCTCCATAAACTACGCCAAGTCCCACCTGGTGCCTGCGCAAGACGCACTGTTTCTGGGAGCGAAGCTCGACACAGTGTCGCTTCTGGCCTATCCGTCGGAGGAAAGGACGAGGGCCATTTTGGGCAAGGTGCAGCGGATGCTGGTTGCGGACACGGCCAGAGTGAGGTCCATCAAGTCACTCCTTGGAATAATGTCTTCTTGCATTTACCTCATCCACCTGTGCAGGCTCCGGATGCGCCCGTTGCAGGAGTTCCTGGGCGCGCGCTGGATCCAGACGACGGGCAGCTTCGAGGAGAGATCACACTCGACGAGAGTTTCCGACGAGCGATCCGGTGGTGGGGCACCCGCGCGCATCTGACGGCGGGCATGGACTTCCAGACCCCCGGCCACCAGGAGACAGTGACCACGGATGCCTCCCTGGAAGGGTGGGGAGCGGACACCGAAAATCTGCACGCGAGAGGCCTTTGGCTTCCGACGGAGAAGTCCCTCCATATCAACGTCCTGGAGCTCCGTGCAGTGTTTTGGGCCCTCAGGTCCTTCCTTCCGTCCCTCAAGGGCAAGGTGGTGAGGATCTTCACCGACAACACCAACACCATGTTCTACATCAGGAAACAGGGCGGAACCAGGTCCCCAGCCCTGTCCAGGGAGGCGTAGGATCTGTGGCATTGGGCCGTCGCCCAAGGGATGGTTCTGGTGCCGTTTCATCTGGCAGGGATAAAAAACACCATCGCCGACTCACTCAGCAGGGAGCTGCGCTCGTTCCACAAGTGGGAATTATGACAGGACCTAGTGGACCGCCTCTTCCGACGGTGGGGCACACCCCAGATTGATCTGTTCGCGACGGCGACGAACTCCAAGTGCCGGAGGTTCGCCAGCAGGTTTCCCCAGCCGAGGAGCATGGGCGATGCTTTCTCGTTCCCCTGGGAGGGCCTGTTTCTATACGCGTCCCCTCCATTGCCATTGCTGATCCGGCTCATCAACCAGCTCAAGAGGTCACGGTGCAGGATGATCCTCGTCGCACCTCCGTGGCCGAGGCAGATATGGTTCCCGGACCTTCTGGTCTTGTCAGCGTCCCCGTCAATCAAGCTGCCAGTGGACGTGGATCTTCTCTCCAGGGAAGGAGGCGCCATCCTCCATCACGACCCGAAGGCGCTGAACTTGCAGGCCTGGCTCCTGCAGCGTTAGAGTTTGGAGGATACGAAATACCGGCCGACTGCAGAGAGGCCAGGGCGTCCTCAACTCTTAAATGCTACGGACACAAATGGAAGAGGTTCTCTGTCTGGTGCCACGCACAGAAGATTAACCCTCTACGTATTACGGCTCCCCAAGTACTGCCGTACCTACTTACGCTGGCCAAGGCTGGACTGGCGCACGCGTCCATCAAGATTCATCTTGCTGCGATCTCCCGATACACCAGAACCACGGGGCAGACGTCTTTGTGGTCTCATCGTCTGGTGAAAGAGTTCATGAAGGGACTGTTCAGATCGTTCCCGCCGGTGAAGGCTCCGGCTCCGGCGTGGGAGCTCAACGTGGTGCTGACCAAGCTCATGGGACCTCCGTTCGAGCCTCTGCATTCGGCTCCGTTGAAGTTCTTGTCGTGGAAAACAGCGTTTCTTGTGGCCATCACCCCCGCACGACGGGTGGGAGAGATCCAGGCCCTTTCCTGCAAGGCCCCGTACTTGACTTTTCACGACACGAGGGTAGTGCTCAGGACGCACCCCTCCTTCATGCCCAAGGTGCCGTCGGACTTCCACCTCAACGAACCCTTGGTGTTGCCTGTTTTCTTCCTGTCGCCTTCGTCGCCGGCTGAAAGGACTCTGCACTCGCTGGATGTGACTAGAGCGCTGAAGTTCTACGTGGACCGCACAAAGTGTTTTCGGAAGACGTCACAACTCTTTGTGAACTTTGGACCTGTCAATCAGGGGAAGGCTCTCTTGAAGGCTTCCATTTCCAGATGGCTCTCCGGCTGTATCATGTACTGTCATCGGTTGGCAAACCGACCGCTGCCTGGCCGTCCGAGAGCCCATTCCACCAGAGCGATCGCAGCTACCACGGCGTTCCTATCTGGTGTGCCCTTGCTGGCCATCTGCAGGGCTGCTACGTGGAGGTCGACGCACACCTTCACGAAATTCTACTGCATCGATCGGGATTCCAGGGAGGAGTCCAGGGTCGGCCAAGCAGTGCTGCGCAACCTGTTCGCCTAAGGGGAGCCTGGTGAGGAGGTAAGATTTGCTTAATGTTGAGTTTGATGTAATGCTTAATGTTGAGCCTTTGCCACCTCCCGTGGTTGTGCATGTGTGTACTGCTATGTATTCTTTATTCATGAGCATGTGAATCCATGCCAGACCCCATGCTGGAGAAGGAACAAGTTACTTACCTGTAACTGTTGTTCTCCAGCATTGGGTCTGGCATGGATTCACATGCGAACCCTCCCGCCTACCCCTCTGCGGCTCTTCACTTGGTCATACTGCCACTTCACGTGCTACCAAATCTGAAGATGGCTGCCAGAGGCGGGGCTTGGGTAGAGGGCAGTCATTGTCTGTGGTCAGTATGACGCAGAGATCAGTGATTGGTTACTACTACGAAAGACAGATCAGAAACGAAACTGATACTGTTTTTTTCTTTACCGAGGATTCCCAGCCTGACGACGGGGATATTCATGAGCATGTGAATCCATGCCAGACCCATGCTGGAGAACAACAGTGACAGGTAAGTAACTTGTTCCATCGCTTCAGGTAGTGATTGGCAAAGGAGTGATCGAGTGCAGTGAGTATATCAAACATGATTAGAGTTGATCCTCAGGAACTAGTCTGGCGGGACTCGATATTATCACGGGTAATCAAGGACACCAAACAAGCTCACAACTACGAGTGGGTGTATTAAGCTGTAGGAGTGTCGGAATCCTGGTTGTAACTGATAATCTAGGGTGAGGCCGATCGGTCGAATAGGACCTTAATAGAGGGAACCCTGCACACAGTATCAGTTCCCTATAATCGCCCAACATACTCTATATGGTGAAAAACATGGCCTGGTGTCGGGGATAGAGTATCTGGGTGTGTAGTGTATTAAGTATCACGCCGGAAAATCCCAGTGCCAGAAAGATAACACAAGTGATTGGCATGGATAACTGAGAACAATTCAAGCGGTTACACAGTGGTATAGATCATCAAGGTACATTCGGCTGGTACAACAATTATTTAAAGGTACACAGTCATCATGATATGTGGATAAATACTAGACTGCAAATCATAAACATCCATGTATATCCAACGGATGGGTTAAACAGCCAACATAATATGCGACAATATTTGTATATGGCTACCGAAATATCAATATGATACACGTAAATGGATGTCAGAGCTTGCACACATCGTAGCAACAACGAAACTTAAACAACGGTTAGTATAGTGGACAGTGAGTCCTTGGTAACGTCATACCCTGCTTGCGGATGTAGAAATAGATAGGAGTCAACTCATATAGCTGATAGGTTGTGGCATATGTTGGGAGAAACGCACACTCTGTGGTGTTTCAGGGTCCTTACCACTGAGATAACCTGGTGAACATCACAGGAAAGTTTTCTATTGGACTGACACGTTGAGCCCTTCTTTGACCGTATTAAGCCTGTGTACCCATTTTTGTTCCAATTGGATTAGTGTTTTATCAATGTCTCCGCCTCTTCTTGTTGAGGCCAGTTTTTGAAGTACAAACAATTTCAGGTCCATGTTGGTGTGTTTGCGGTTGTAGAGATCTACCGACGGTTTGTCTGGTACTTTGGTTTTAATGCAGGACCGATGCTCAGATATCCTCATTTTGATGGCCCTGATGGTTTTGTCAACATATAGCAAACCGCAGGGACACTCTATAATGTAGATCACTAACTTGCTTATTGCAATTGGTGTGGTCTTTCATAACCCATGTGCTATTCTTGTGTTGGAAAAATCGTTTTAAATACAGCAGTAGTCATGACTACCGGTTAACATTGCCAGAGGCCCTGCTAGTGCTTCGGATTTTCTCAGTTCCATTTCCTAGTTCAGGTAAGACATGATGCTTGATCGTGACTCTGCTTTTTCTGAAGATCTGTTGATTCAGACGCGACCACGTTCTTAGTGGACCTTTTTATGCAACAGGACCCACTATTGTTACGCTTACATGTGGTTAATTTATCTTTTGCAACGCACGGCCATGATCGTAGCGGTTCTCCATTTGGGCAGAGGAACCTTAATGCAATACAATAACGCACACTTTACGATTTTGGTTCCATACAGCCCTTCATGGGAATATGATCATTTTTTAATTTTGATCACATGTGGATATTTTATTGGCATACGGCCACGCGCCTAGTGGGCCACTGTTGTTGAATCAGACCCTTTTCCTTACTGTACTTAGCGCATTAACGCGTGATCTGAGATTAGCTCATTCTCCTAACAGAAGCATGTCTGCTTGTAACTACCTTTACACCACAGGTGTGATGCTTTGAACGCACCAGCAACAACACACAACTCCAGACTGACTTATCTGGTTTGGAGTGCTCCAACTAGGTAAGGCTCTTTTTCAGACCGTTTTGCCACACTATGTCAACAACTACCAGAGTCCCCCCACCACATTAATACCTTCAGTCCTCTCCTACAGATTGGACCCATAACATGGATTGATTGCTGTCCTTTTTCTGACCGCTGACTGAGTCTACACGGTCTGCAACTCCTATCCGTGGTTCCATCCAGACGCGATAAGACTTGCATTTTGTCCCCTACGGGAGACATGTATCTTTTTAATCACGCATTAATTGTGACTAATTAAATACATATATTCTTTATTCTTATATCTGGAGCCATACACACACTCGTGACACACTTCTTTGTCTCATCTCTTTGGCAGAACGCAAACAAAACTCTCACCTTTACCACTTTGTCCTGATGAAGGCCTACGCAAGAACGGATACCAATTCAGCCATTTAAGGCCAAAACACAGTTGTCGACTATATGACTTTACATCTCAGTGTCCAAACCCACACACTGTTTTATTATTGTGCATTGTAGCACTGTGTACTGTTTTGTTTATTATGTATAATTCATGTGTCCCTCATATGGTGTCACAGTATGTACGATCCTTTGGAATGACTATCCAAGATATTTACCTTAGGTGAGCACTACAGGCACCATTTGTTGATGGTCTTTTTGTATAACTTGAGCTTTCCTGTGATACCCTCTCTTTGAAAATACATATCACGTTGTAATATAAATTGCAATCATCACACAAAAAATGACTATTGTAAAATTTGTTAAACCATAACAGGAGTGTGTGTTTCAGGTTCCGTGACCCTGTTCATTGGTTGTTTTGAATGCTGAGCATGTGGGACACATGGATTAATCTGCCACAACGGACTGCTCAAAGATTGATTTTAGTGGCCTTGCATTGGCCAGTTTATGGATCAAGCCGCGAGGAGCTGCACAGCTTGTAGGGACGTTACATGGTCTTAAAGATTGGAGCACATCCAGTGCTGCTGGTTGAGTTGCCAGTTGTGGCCTACAACAAATTGGTCATGGATTCTGCCTCCATACAAATAGTATACAGTTGTCTTGATAGGGGTCACAAAACGTTCACCCACATTTACAGTCTTGGCTAGCAACAATTCACTCTTGGTGAATAAATAAGACGCCTGCATGTTGGGAATTGGCCTTAATGCCAGGGTGGCAGTAACCTTTGCACCTTGCTAGTAGCTTTCAACTTTGCATTTTTGTCACGTGGGGTGATGCTTTATGCTTAGTTTAATTAATTATCTACATGCATGTATTATGTGTATGTATTATATTCAGTGAGAACACTTTGTTAAAGGGACGTTATGGTTAATAACCTATGAAATTCAGTGAAAAAACATACCCACAAAAATTTGCCAGTTATGGTAAGCTAAGCAACTATAACTCGCGCCACCACCATGCACTGCTAAGACTAACACCCAGGACATCAAAGATGACATCACAAATGTCATTGATGACATCACATATCTAGACCACTTGTTTTTGTTCACTGACATATCTAGGCCAGAAGTTTTTGTTCACTGACAGTCAGGATATGGAAATTCAAAAGGTGCTATATATCTAGACATTATACTTGTATGTTTTTAAAGTACTTTACTTAGGGATTGGTCGCAACTCATGGTGCACATACACTGGGCAATAAGCAGGCCCCAAACGCACAATTCATTTGTATACATGAAGATGAACTTTAATGTTATTGACATTTTCTGGTGATGTTACTTTTTCTTTCTTCCTTACTTTAGTTTCCCTGTATGTGCCTCTGATTTGTATGCATTGTGGGTCTTCATATGTATTGTTTGTACTAACACAAGTGTTTAGTAAGTCTTAAATTGTTAGCTATTTATTCCCTGTTTAATATTACTGAAAACTCTGATAAGGTAGCATTCATTATTTTGCTATTCAAAATTAACAGATAAACAATATTGTAATTCTATGGTGCATGCTGCAGCCATTGCCTATGTGCATGTATGATTAGGTTCCTGTATTAACATCAACACTCCCAATAGCAGGACAACGCTGAGCAACACAGGTTCGATCCCCGGGTCCGCGCTTGGAAACCTCTGGGTATTAACCACGTTATAAATAACCAATTTTAATGATACATTAAGTAGTTCATGGTAGGTCTCCCCATTACCCCTGACATCTTGTTATCAACATTACAAACAAAACCCCTTGTAGGGACTTTTTATAAAAATGTATTTCACATGTGATGTCATCAGTGATGTCATCAATGCCATTTGTGATGTCATCCTTGGTGTCTTGGGTGTTAGTCTTAGCTGTGCACGGTGGTTGCATGAGTTATGGTTGCTTAGCTTACCATAACTGGCAAATTTCTGGAGGTTTTCCGTTTTACTTGTAACCATAACGTCCCTTTAACAACGTTTTTTCTTTGACTTTCATAGGTTTCTATGAGTGAAAATGTTTCATGTTACATCACTTTATATACGTTATTAATCATTCCTCTTTTAACATATTTGAAAGAACTGTAAACCTCCTTTAACAAACATAGTTTTTGCAGCGCATACTGATGTGTGTCATTATCGGCAGCGCATGTTCGGGAGGCAAGTCATGGTTGTATTGCCTAGGGCATGAGGCTCGATCATGACCCCAGCCCCACCACACCACCCCCTTTATCCACTGCACTTACCCTGCATCCTAGTTCACTGTCCACTATGCCCTCATAATGTGACCAATGGCCAGTGCCCATGGCCATTCTGCAAAATCCATGGGGCTTGGGTTTTGGCAAAAGGCAAATCAGAGTAGTAATTTGTCCTTGCTGAGGGCCATGCCCTCTGCTCAGGCAGAAAAGTTATATCACTATTGTTTTGTACTTACTTTTTGACACTTTGAAAAAAGTAAAACGCAGGACAGATTTGCAGAAGCATGCTTTCAGGTCCTTGCTGATACTCCTTGCGCAAGTTTGCTGCAATACTGTCCAGCACTTTGGGCTGCAGCCACAAGCAGAATATTTTTTCCCATTAAAACCCAAGGCTTTGGCCATTCCGTATGCCTCAATAAGCAAATCAAAGTGCACATTTGTCCTTGCTGAGGGCCAGGCCAATTGGCCATACACCAAAATTATATCACAATTACTCTCGCGTCCCGTCCCCTTTCCTCCATGCTGCATGGGTGTCCCCAAGGGACGGGAGACAGAACCTTTTTCACCAGAAAAAACCTCCTTCCCCTTTAAACGCGTGGGTGTGGCCCTGGGAGCATGCGCTGCCCACACCTCAGTCCCCTTTTTTCTGCGTTGACGGAAACAGTCCGACGGAAACAGCGCTCCTGGATTTGGTTTCGGCCATGTCCACTAGCGGATTCTTCTATCTTTTTTGTCTTTTTGTCATACAGGTACTCGGTACTCGGGCGCCACGCTCCTACCCGGTGCATGTCAACTTCCACAGGGTTCAGCAGGTTTTCATCCTGCAATGGACTCTTCCTAACTTCAGACCGCCACGCCTGTTGCCTACGTTGCATTGGCCCAGACCATGGTTGGCAAGCTTGTACAGCGTGCAACGCCCTGTCATCAAGGTCTCTGAAGAACAGGCTAGCCAGGTGGAGGGAGCTATTCCAGAAATCGCCTCCAGAGGACCTGAAGGACTTCGTCAAACATCATTCCAGGCCCAAGGTAGGGCCTCTGTTCTCCATTGCACCCCTCAAGGAAGACTCCATCCCAAGGGCTCGCCCGCACTAGAGGGACCGCCCAGGTTCTACTACCAGCACGTGCACCGAGGCCTCCCCAGCTACCGGCCTATGGGCCGAGGGATCCTCGGATCCTCCCGGTGACAGTGTTGAGGGACTGGAAGGTTCTTGTACTGGGTCTTCACCCGAGGGGCTATGCCCTTGTACCGGCAATATGTCAGAGGGGCCACGCCCTAGTACTGGCAATATGGCCGAGGAGGCACCTAAACGCAGCTCTACCGGCCCCCGGGCTGAGGGTGTTAAGCCTACCAGGCCTCGGCCTGAGGAGCAGGGTAGGCCTCATGATCCACACTCAAGAGCCCTGAGGAGTCTGGCCCAGCGAGCGGAGCAACACAACGCAGGCATGTGGAAGGCTGCTCGATAAGATGGCCGCCCTGCCAGACATCAACACCCGTCCGACGCCGCACCAGGAACGTGAATTTGGCAAAGAACAAGTGACAAGGTGGGACTGGTGTCAACCATGTATGTGGCCTACAGCCTATCCTTTATTTGTGCAGGGCAAGTTCCCGCTGCGTCCATATGCACAGGGTATGCAGTGCCTCCAGCAGCCGCCCGCTACTCCGTCTATATCCCCTACCACCCCTCCAGCCTGTGAGGACAGGTTATTTGAGAGGTTCCTCGGACTCATGAAGTCCCCTCAGATGGGGGTGATCCTCAGGGATGCCATCAGGGAGGTGCTTCCGCCAATGCTTCCAGCACCTCAGGCTCCACCGCCGGCGCCCCCGGCAAAGCCTTTGCCACCGGCTCCGGCCCCCCAACCGATTCCTCAGGTGGTTCCGTACCAGCCTCCGCCACATCCTCCTACTCCGGTCCCAGTACCCCAGCCTCCGGCTCCCGCCACTCCTCCACAGGTGCAGGATCCTCCTGACCCCAGGCAGACACAGACGATGAGGAGGACCATGACATGCCATCGTCAACCAAGGCCTTCCATGAATATCTTGCAGGGCTGGCTGAGGGCCTTCCTCAACCCAAGGTCGAGCAACTAGCAGAGGGGGTCCTCGCAAAAGTCCTCAGCGATGCCCCTCTGCTAAAATGGGAATTCCACTGCAAATCGATGTAGTCGCCCTGGCCAAGAAGGGTTGGCTCGAGCCCCACTCTGTCCAGCCGGTCAGTCGACGCCTGGACGCCAAGTACAGGCAGATGGAGGGGGATACATTCTTGCTATAGGCCCATCCTCAGCCACACTCCTCGGTGATCGCTGCAGCCTCACTATACCCCAAGCCTCAGTCGTCCTCAGCCTCCTCCTCTGCAGCGCTGCTAGGAAAGGAGGAGAAGATCTTGGAGGTGTACAGGAAGAAACTCTATTCCAACACATCCTTGCATTTTCGTCAGGCCAACGCCAATGCCATGCTGGCGGCCGCCAACCAGAGGTTGTGGCGGGAAATTGCGGATTTCCTCCCAGAGCTTCCTACGCAGAGCCAATCACGTTTCAAGGCAGGATTGGCTGAGGCCAAGCTTGTGGCACAGGACATCATGGAGTCCACTGTGGCCCACATTGACACCTCTGGTCGGGCCATCTGCATCGCCACGGACATGAGAAGGACAGCCTGGCTCCGTGCAACTAAATTTAACCCGGACATCCAGGAACGCATATTAGACCTGCCGTTTCGAGGGGAGTGACCTCTTCCACTCCACCCCGGATGAGGAGCTGGACAAAAAGAAAAACAGCTCACAAACGGCCAAGTCTTTATCCATCCTGACAGACCACGCTCAAATCGTACACCCACTCACAGCAGCGCTTCGACAAGGGACGTTCATACGGAGGGTTCCGCAGCTTCCAAGAACGGAGGTCCAGGCAGCGGGACTGCTCGCCGACTTCACATTGGCGCAGGCAACAAAAAGTGGGGGAGTAAGGGCTTTTTCCAGTCCCCCTCCTCTGCAACAGCCTCTGAAGCAAAGAAGGCATGACACGCCCCTCCGGGCCCACGTGTCTCCAGTGGGGGGCAGGCTTGCTCTCTATTTAAATTTATGGTGCCAGAATTTCACTGACCCCTGGATCCTCTCCGTAGTATCCATGGGGTACTGCCTACCCATCCCAGCCTCCTCTCTCCTCCCCTCCCTCAAGTTGGGACAGCAACTCTTCTGGCAGAGAGCTGATCGCTCGTAGAGAGCCAGGCTGTGGAGAAGTCCTAGCCTCACTGCGAGGCCTGGGCTTCTACTCCAGGATTTCAGCCATTCAGAAAAAGAACCAGGCGGGCCTGCGAGTTATGCTGGACCTTTCCACCCTCAACCTCTCCTTACCTCTACAGAAATTCAAGATGGTTACGCCAGCTTTTATAGCAGAGAGATTGTGCAAGGGAGACTGGATGTGCTCCCTGGATCTGAAAGACACTTATCTACACGTCCCGATATGACAGCCCTATCGTTCTTTCCTACGGTTCAGGATCATGGGCTACCATTTCCAATGCAAGGGCCTTCCTCTTGGCCTCAACTCGGCCCACGGGGTCTTTACCGGACTCATTAATACTGTGGCTGCCCTCCTGAGGGCTCAGGGCCTCCACATCTACCCATACCTCGACTACTGGCTCATCAGGGCTACTTTGCCGGAAGCAGTTCACCACACTTCCCAGGCTCTTATGAGCACACTGCACACTCGATCTCAAGAAGTCGCAACTGCAACCCACGCAGACTCTGACATTCTTGGGCCTAATCTAGGACATGTGCTCCGAGGAGGTGTTTCCGTCGGAGGACAAGATCACATCCATCAAGAGGGCCAGTACTCACTTCCTCAGCAGAGAGGTGACCTCGGCCTAGTCGTACCAGCACCTCCTGGGTCTCTTGGCAGCGGTCCTATTAGCCGTCCCCCACACGAGACTCAGGACGAAGAGGATACAGTTGCACTTTGCTGCATCATGGAACCAGGATTGGGTCTCTCAATCCGAGAAGAACAACGTTCCTCCATCCCTCCACCAGGACCCCAGATGGTGGTCCTTGGACTACATCCTAAAGATGGGCAAGCTCTTCCGGCCTCCCACCCCGCAGGTCTCCATCACCACAGACTCCTCTCTCGAGGGATGGGGAGCCACCCTGGACGATTTCTGAGTCCATGGCACCTGGACCCGACAGGAGCAGGAGTACCACATCAATTGGTTGGAGCTGAATGCCATCTGTTTAGCGATCAGACCATTCCTCTCACTTATCAAGGGCAAAGTTGTCCTCACCAAGACAGACCACTCCACCGGCATGCAACACAAACAAGTCCCAGTTTCACTGCGCCAAGTATAGCAAAATAAAAATCGGGAGTCCAAGTGATTTGTATGGAAGAACAGCCTTTAAAGTCCAAGGTTTAGTATAAGCAGCAGCGCATTGATTTTTCAGTCTGTCTAAGCAGCCGACCAGCTTTAACCGCAATTGCGAAGCCTTCAGAGTACTTTTTGGGCATTGTCCCTTCAGCTTAAATTTCAGGCTCTATCCCTATCAAGCCTCAGATAAAGAGCCGTGGAAGGCTCGAAACATGTGTTAGGCTGTTGCTTGTACTAAACCTTGGACTTTAAAGGCTGTTCTTTCATACTAATCACTTGGACTCCCAATTTTTATTATGCTATACTTGGCGCAGTGAAACTGGGACTGGTTTGTGTTAAATTTGTACTTACCTCAGTGGAATCATACTGGCAGTATATCCACACTACCCAGATACCTGCAGCCTTGACGCTCTTTGTCCAATTTATACTTAAAAGCGCTGTGGATCGTGACTTTTTCTGCCAATTTGTTCTTTCCTCACTCCACCAGCATGTACTATGTCAACAAGCAGGGAGGCACCAGATCCCCTCCACTGTGCAGACTGGCAATCAGGATGTGGGAGTGGGCCCTGGAAAACGACATCTACCGCACGGCAGTACACCTTCCGGGGCAATCCATCCTAGAGGCGGACAGGCTCAGCAGGTTGGGAGCGGACAACTACGAGGGGCAGCTAAACAACCTAGTTACCCAGGAGATATTTAGCAGATGGGGTCACCCCCAGGTGGATCTCTTTGCCACCTCGCACAACAAGAAGTGCCCTCAATTCGCCTCCTGGCAGGGACAGGGCACGACTCCCTGGGCGACGCATTTCGGTTTCAGTGGAATGGCATGACAGCTAACACCTTCCCGCCCACTCGCTGATTCACAGAGCGATTCACAAGATCAAGGAGTCTTGCCAGCTCAACATCATTCTAATACCTCCATGGTGGCCAGCCAGGCCATGGTTCTCGGAGCTTCTCAGCCTCTCAGAGATGCCATCGATTCACCTTCCGACAGGCCCAGCACATCTTCTGGCGCCGCAGGGGGGGCTGAGTTACCCACCCCGCGACACAGAAGCTAGCCCTCACAGCCTGGTTCCTGAATACGTGATGCTAAGGGACCTCAGCCTCTCCCAGGCTAATCTGGAGATCATACAAGGAGCAAAGCTGCCAGGGCCCAGTATAAAAGTAAATGGACCAGGTTCTGCCACTGGGCAGCCTTCCAAGGAAATCGCCCCCTGGCATGTACTCTGGATGATGTGCTCTCCTTCTCGGTGCACCTCACCCACTCAGGCGTGCAGGTGGACTTCTGCTGCACTTACCTCGCAGCCATCGGGTCGTACAGAAACTCAGAGGAAGGGGGTCTTCTCCTCCACTAATCCGATTGTTAAGAAACATTTGATGGGGCTCGCAAGACTCTACCCGCCCATCAAGAGGCCCCACCCCGTGTGGGATCTGAACATAGTCTTGGGTGCCCTGGCGCACAAACCATTCGAGCCAATGGTGTCATAAAATCACACTAACGCCCCCTTTTGGACCTCCAGGTCCATTCAACAACGTGCCAGAATGCTCCCCACACCCTCCCAACATGGCGGACGCTGCTCCTTGATCAGCAGTATAGTTTCTAGCACGCCTAGATAAGCGCCCCGCCCCTGCGGTTCGGCGCGTGTCAATGCGCTCACAATTCTTTGCTCGAGTGTTGTTCATCGCGCTTGCTCCTAGGAATTCCCTTCGCTTCATTGTGTCTTCCTGGTTCTCCACTACCGTGTCTTCCTCCTGCCACGGTGCTCTCGCGGTTATCCTTGGACCGCCTTACCTCTGCCCAGAATTTACGGAACCTTCCAGACCTTGGTTGCGGCTGCGACTCATGGCCTTCCACGGCTGTCCATCCAGGACTGCTCTTGCGGTTGCCTCGGACCGCATTACCTCTACCCAGGATTTCCGGAGACTTCCGGATCTCGACTGCGACTCACCACCTTCCACAGTTCTCCCTCCAGGACTTCTGCAGTTGCCTTCGGACCGCCATACCGGCCCAGACAATTCATCAGTTGAACACTGAACTCTAGGTCAGCTGCCATAGACAGAGTGGCATCTGAAGAAGCCCGTCCTTGCCTCCACGAGACCTGTACCTCCAGGAAACGCGGGCAGCCAGATCCAACAAGAAAGAAGCTTCCAAAGCCTAAAAAGGTGAGCCCTCAAACCAGTCGTGACAAATGGTGTCCGCGGACATCAGGCTGGTACCATCAAGACGGCCTTACCAGTCGGTCTCACCTCGGCTCGCAGAGTCAGCAAAATCCAGGCGCTGGTCACCTCAGAACCATATACTACCTTTCACAGGGACAAAGTAGTCCTCCGGTCACACCCAGCATTTCTGCTTAATGTGCCGTCTGCTTTCCATTTAAAGGAGGAAATAGTCATTCCTATGTTTTTTGCCGATCCTAAGGATGAGGCACAGAGAGTTCTGCATTGCCTGGATGTCGGGCCTACCCTGAAATTCTACCTGGACAGGACCAAGGGTTTCCACAGATCAGATGCCCTATTTGTCACTTTTGGAGGTGCAAGACCAGGCTATCGGGCCTCCAAGGCCACAGGCAGTCACCAAAGGTATATCACAAATCTTTGTACATACATTATGACACTTTTAAAGAAATAAAACAGACACATTTGAAAAGCCAATGCTCCTTGCATGAGTTTGCTGCAAATAGGTACATGTTTTATTTTTTGAAAAGTGTCAGAATGCACGTACAAAAAAATAGTCCTGTAACTTTGCCCGCAATTGACAAAATCCATTCAGACTTGCACACGCATTCAGTGTTGAGTCCATAATCTTTCTGAAATCATTTGTGCAGATTTGTCAAACAGCAACAAAGTTATAGGCCATCTAAAATGTTGAAACCCCCCTCTAATTTTTCCCCTGCTTGACACAATCCCACCAAACTTTGCAAATAGATCAAAATCTGTGTCTAAAATCTTTTGGCAAACTTGTGTTCACATTTGTCAAACGGTACCAAATTTATAAGCCTTTCAAATATTTTTGGACCCCCCCAATTTTGCCCCCTACTGGCGAAACAGCACCAAACTTTACAGAACAATTCAGGATTCGGTTTAAATTCATATTGCAACATTTCATGCAGTATCACTGAGTGGCGCCATCCAAAAACTGCTTTTTACCAACCCTGTAATGCAGAAATATGCATGGATCTCCCTGAACATCTGAGACGTTTGCGGACTTCAGAGATGAAAAACCACCTAACCTTTGGCTTTTTGTGGCCATATCCCATCCCATCCCATCCTCATCGTTCCACACCTCCCCAGCAATCATTTCATAAGTATGACGAGTGCAATGTTGTTTTTTTCAAATATGTTTTTACCGCAATGTGAGCAGACTACGGGCACTGTTTGCAAATCCAACACGGCGTTTCAAATGTTTTGATGTACCTCACGTTTTTAATTGACCTATCAGCGAGCACGTACGATGTCGGGAAGTGAGTTCGCGGACCGGACCTAGATATCACACATTTTTTTAACCTTTGTTTTGGCCATTTGAAAAAAAAACTACTGGATGGATTACACCAAATTTCCAAAAGCATGTGTTCGTGACCAATCCGCCGCTAAAAATCACTCCAGCGGTAGAAGTTACCCAGATACCGGCAGACCTCATACCGCAAAAATATTTGTTTGGGGATATAGGAAAACGGTCAGAGGTAATCAGAAGGCTCTTTAATATTGCATGCGCGATGGCGAAAAAGTGCATTCTGCAGAAGTGGAAGAGCGCACAGGCACCACAAGTGAACCATTTTCTCAAGGAACTAATGTATGTTAATGAATGTGATGAACACTATGTAATGTCACTCCCGAACTCATGTAAACCAAAGGACATCTGGGCCCCGTTCAGAGTGTATCTATGTGAAGTGGACTCGACCAACAGTAGCCCGGCGGGGCCCAGTAGTACGTCTTTTCTGAAATACCACTCATGTTATATTACTGAACTGAACCTGTCCGATATGGAAATGTATGAAATGTCGTGTTGTTGCAATGTTGTGTACCACAACCATTAAATAAAGTTATAAAAAAAAAAAATCTCTCCAGCGGTTTCGCCTCTTTTTTTCCATTGCAGCCATGAGGATTTACACACATTTTTGGAACCCCCCCTTATAACTTTTCCCCCTGGATGAAACCGCACCAAACTTCCCAAAATCATTTTCAGGGGGCCATATACTTTTTTTTGCAAAGTTTGGTGATGATGCGTCTGGGCGGGGGGCAAAGTTATAAGCTGCCCAAAAAGTGCTCTTTCTATGGGTTGAGCAATTTAACCATAACTAAAGGGCTGCTACCGTAGGCCCTGTAATCCATTCTCCTCTTAACCCAACCCTCCCAGCTTATCCTCCCCATTTCATTGGTTTACCGATTCTTTTTTCGGTTTCATCAGCTGTGTAATTTGTAGTGATGGTCGTCATTCAAAGGGGTAAGGGCAAAGTTCAACATGGTGATATTTTTAGGCATTCTTATAGTAAGAGATCAACAGTCCTACAGTTGCTGTCACTTGCGTTTAGAAAGATACTAATGGCCCTGGACCTGGTGTGTGTGAGCTCCTGGCCCGCTCATGTTGAGAAGCTGACAATTAACAGGGTGTAGTTGTCAGCCGAGTAATTGGAGCCGGGCGGTTGGCAGTGCAACTCGTTTTCACACTGAACTGTCTGTTCTTTCACAGGGACCTGAAACCAGAGAACATCCTCCTGGACGATGATGGTGAGTAGTTGACAAGCACTTTTCACATCACCTGCTAATTTGTTGGACTTGGTCTGTGTCTTCTCCGTTTCCCATAAGGCTTGGCAGGGCACCACAAAGAATGCAGGCCATGTGCGCAAATTAAACTTTGGGGCTTAATGTCTATTTTGTGTGAAGTGCACGAAGGAGACCATCAACATGTCATGATATGTTAATGGTCCTTGTACCTCGAACTGTTGCCACCTTTGTAGTCTGTTGGTGCTCTGGGGGAACTGCAAGGAGGGTGAAGGGGTTTGTTAGTCGGTTTTGAGCGGGAGAAGAGCAAGAGAGCTGGGACGTGCTGTTGACAGCTTCAGTTTGGTGAAAATTGTCACTGAGTGTACCTTTCGGTTGTTAGGCATCATGCAGTGTTCTGGTGAGATTGTGTATGGTTTATTGGCTTGTCGGGATGATGTGAAGTGTGCGGTTGTGTGTAGTTCAGAGCTTGAGAAGTTGAATTCAGAGGGGTAAGTTAGTACTGTTTGTGGCAATACATTTCTCCAGCATGGGGTCTGGCATGGATTCACATGCTCATGAATATTCCCCGTCGTCAGGCTGGGAATCCTCGGTAAAGAAAAAATCAGTATCAGTTTCGTTTCTGATCTGCCTTTCGTAGTAGTAACCAATCACTGATCTCTGCGTCATACTGACCACAGCCAATGACTGCCCTCTACCTAAGCCCCACCTCTGGCAGCCATCTTCAGATTTTTACCGCACGTTCAAGTGTTGGGAGTCCTTGTGCTTAGCTCTCAAGCTTTTACTGCATGTTTCGCGCTTTTTCAGGTGATTGTTCACATTTTTTCGGTTAATCGAGCATCAAGCTCCACCGTTTCTACTCCCGTTAACGGCTACCCGTTGCGGGATTTTCCTACGCCCCTCAAGGGTGAAGATTTCGTCGAATCAACTTCTTGGAGGATTCCAGAAGATTTGCGGCCTACTTCAAGATGGCCCAGGATGCGAGTTCGTCGCCTGGACCCAAGCTATTTCGCAGCTGCCCTGGATGCGGGCTGCAGAATGTGTTTAAGGAAGACGAACATTCGCGATGCCTCTACTGTCTTCATGAGGACAAGACTCATGTAGAGAAGGACTGCCAGTTCTGCAAGAACTTGTCGGAGCGGACCATGAGGGACCGTCAATCCCGTCTCGCAAGCTGGTTGGAGAAGGGCTCGATGGGTGAGAAGAAGAAGAAAGGGTCCGAGCGGGCTTTTAAGTCCTGTGCGGGCGCCCCGGCGACGGGGGCCCAACACCAGGCCAAGCGCCGCAAGTCCGCTGGCTCCGGGAGCGCCAAAAGGTCGGGCTCTTCGGTCGCCAGGCAAGGCGCATCTTCCCCGGCACCGTCAACCACGAATCAACGCTCCGGTTCGGGGAAGAGAAAGTCCGAGACCCCGGGTAAGCTTCGGGAGAAGCCCCGTCCGATCTCGGAAGAAGGGGAGCGAGGCATCGCCCCTCCCCCGAAGGAGAAGGCCCGGGACGCACCTAAGGTGGTGAAGGCCCCTACCCAGCAGGCGAAGGCCTCTATCGAGGCTATCGCGGTGACTCTGGCCAAGGAGGGAATCCTCTTTTCAGCCCATCGTCGTGGCCGCCATGATGGAAGAAGCGAGGGGGGGGCACGGTGCCCTCCTCGAGCTCGGAGTCAGCCTCGGAGGAGGAACTGACCGAGGCCATGAGGAACCTCGAAGTCCAATTCGAGAAGGTTCGATCCCGTCAGGAAGATCCTCCGGAGATAACCGAGGAAGACGACGATGGTGAGGAAGAGCGGCTTTCCCTTCCGGCGCGGCCGGACCCTAGGCCTCAGGATGGCTCGGCGGCCATTTTGTCTGCCATCCAGTCCTTATGCTCTGAGATAAGGACGAGATTCCCACGGCCCAGGCCGGAGGACCCGCAACCTGGCCCGTCGGGAAGTCCTCAGAACAAACGACGGAGGACCCAACCCTCTCCTCCGCTCGCCCCCGTGAGGCCTACAGTTCCCTCCTCATCCTCCCACGAGTCGGGAGATGACGGTGCGTTGGGCTCGATGACGGGTTCTGAGGGCGACGACGATGGAACGGGTCTCCCGTCTCCCGTCGCACGGGCCTCGCCGCCCAAACGAGATTGGCTCATTCCACGCCATGATCGCCAGGGCGTCTGAATTGTTCCAGCTCTGCCCGGAGGAGCAGAAAAAGGAAGGTTTCCTCTATCAGCGGCGGGAGGCCAAGAGGAAGACGGTCATCGCGGTGCCCCTAATCGATGACATCTGGGAGGAGGGCCTGTCGGTTCTCAAAAACCCCTCCGCGGCACCAGCCAAACGGGACCGGTACGAGAAGAAGTACCGGGTCCCCGAAACCGCTCCCCTGTGCCTCAGGGCCCAGCCAACGCCAGACTCGGTCGTCTCGGCGGCGGCTAAGAAGAAAGCGGCGGGGTCAGGAGCCTCAAAGTCAAATTCCCCGCCGGACGGCGAGGGAAAGAAGTTGGACGCCATGGGGCGGCGGGTCATTTCGTCGGCGGCGACGACGATCAAAGCGGCCAACGCCCTGGCGATCGTGGCCCGTTACGACAGGGAGCTCTGGTTTAAGCTGGCCCCCATATTGGACTTCCTGCCGGACGACAAGAGGTGCGAGGCCCTGGAAATACTGCAAGAGGGCGCGGTGGTGTCGGAACACGCCATAACGGTGGCAACCGATATTGCCGATAACGGGTTCCGCCAGCTGGGCAACGGTGTTCGCCTACGACGACGGGGTTGGCTTCGGGCGACCGACTTCCGTCAGGACGTCCAGATCAGGGTGTTGGACATGCCGTTCGACGGCAGCAACTTGTTCGGGAAGGCGGTGGACGAATCCCTCCAAGCCATAAAAACAGAGACGGCCCGCGCCCTAGGAGCCCTTCAGCAACGACGGCCCTTTCGGAGCTCCGGAGGCAGACAGGGTGCCTCCAAGGGATCCAGCGGTGGCTCGTCGTCCTACCGCCAGGCGGCACGCTCCTCGTCTCAGGAGGCCTACAGGGGTCGCGGCCACCAGGGAGCGCCTCGCCGCCGTCGGCAGGGTGGCCAGGGCGGCAAGGCCACCACCTCCAAGCAGGACTGAACCGGCCGTGGTCTTGGGGCCCCACCGAAGCACCCCGGTGGGAGGCCGGCTGGCGAATTTCATCGGCGTGTGGAAGACCATCTCCACCGACCGTTGGGTGCTGGATACCCTGGCAAGAGGACACTCTACCGAATTCCTGAAGAAGTGCCCTCACGTTCCACCTGTGGCCAGGAAGGAAAATCACGTCCCGCAACTGCTGTTGGAAGTACGGGCGATGCTCAGGAAAGGCGCCATCGAGCTTGTCCCGAAGAGGCTCCGGGGTGTACTCAAGGTACTTCCTCGTCAGGAAGAAGACGGGCGGCTGGCGCCCCATCCTGGACCTTCGTCGTTTGAACAAATACATCAGATCACAAAATTTCAGGATGGTCACCCTCCAGCACGTACTGGGTCAGCTGGAGGAAGGCGACTTTCTATTGTCGTTGGACCTGGAGGATGCATACTTCCACGTTCCTATCCTCAAAAGTCACCGAAAGTTCCTCAGGTTCGTCGTCCAGGGACCCCATTACCAACTCAGAGCACTGCCGTTCGGATTGAAGTCGGCCCTCAGGGTCTTTACCAAGTGCCTAGCACCATTGGCGGTGCGGCTGCGCCTGCAGGGGATTCACGTCTACCCCTACCTGGACGACTGGCTCATCCGCTCAAGGACGAGGGAACTCGCCGTCGAACACACTGCGAGGACCGTCTAGCTACTCACAGACCTGGGATTCGCCATAAACTACCCAAAGTCCCACCTGGTGCCGTCGCAGGTGGCCCTGTTTCTGGGAGCGAAGCTCGATACAGTGAGGCGCCTGGCGGCCCCGTCGGAAGAACGGACGAAGACCATTCTAGGCAAAGTGCAGCGCCTGCTAGCCACGGACGTGGCCAGGGTGAGGTCCATCAAGTCCCTCCTGGGGATGATGTCCTCTTGCATTTACCTGGTGCACCTCTGCAGACTACGGATGCGCCCTCTTCAAGAATTTCTCTATGCCCGTTGGATGCAGGCGACAGGCACCTTCGAAGACAGGGTCCCCCTCAACGAGGTGTTCTGGCGGGCGATCCAGTGGTGGGGCGTTCGAGCGCACCTCATGGCGGGCAAGGACTTTCAGACGCCGGCGTACCAGGAGACGGTGACGACGGACACCTCCCTGGAAGGTTGGGGCACCCACACCGGAGATCTCCACGCAAGAGGCCTCTGGCTCCCGGAGGAGAGGCTCCTGCACATCAACGTCCTGGAACTCCGAGCCGTGTTCTGGGCTCTCAAATCGTTCCTCCCGTCGTTCAAGGGCAAGGTGGTGCGGATCTTCATGGACAACACCATGACAATGTTTTACATACGGAAGCAGGGAGGCACCAGATCCCCAGCCCTATCGAAGGAGGCACAGGATCTGTGGCACTGGGCGGTCGCCCAGGGGATGTTCCTGGTTCCCTTTCACCTGGCAGGAGAAAGCAACACCATCGCCGACTCGCTCAGCAGGGAGCTGCGCGCGTGTCACGAGTGGGAACTGCGCCAGGATCAGGTGGATCAACTCTTCCGACGATGGGGCAAACCCCAAATCGACCTGTTCGCAACAGCGACGAACTCGAAGTGCAAGAGGTTCGCCAGCAGGTTTCCCCAGCCGAGAAGCATGGGCGATGCGTTCTCGTTCCCCTGGAACAGCCTATACCTGTATGCGTTCCCTCCGTTGCCGTTGCTGCTTCAACTCATCAGCCAGCTCACGAGGTCCCGGAGCAGGATGATCCTCGTCGCACCGGTGTGGCCGAGGCAGATCTGGTTCCCGGACCTTCTGGACTTGTCAACGTCCCCTCCCATCAAGCTGTCGGCAGATGCGGACCTTCTCTCCAGAGAAGGAGGCGCCATCTTCCACCACGACCCGGCGTCGCTGAACCTGCAGGCTTGGCTCCTGCAGCGCTAGAGTTTGGAGGCTACGAAATACCGGCCGAATGCAGAGAGGTTCTTGCAAAGGCCAGGGCGTCCTTGACTCTCAAATGCTACGGTCATAAGTGGAAGAGGTTCTCTATCTGGTGCCGAGCACAGAAGATCAACCCCCTTCGGATTACGGCCCCTCAAGTGCTGCCGTACCTGCTTTCGCTGACAAAGGCTGGGCTAGCCAATGCCTCCATTAAGATTCATCTGGCGGCGATCTCAAGATATACCAGAACCACAGGACGGACGTCCCTGTGGTCCCATCGACTGGTAAGAGTTTATGAAAGGACTGTTCCGGTCGTTCCCGCCAGTGAAGGCCCCGGCGTGGGAACATAACATGGTCCTGACCAGGCTCATGGGGCCCCCATTCGAGCCGATGCACTCCGCACCGATGAAGTTTGTGTCGTGGAAGACTGCATTCCTGGTGGCCATTACCTCCGCACGACGAGTGGCAGAGATCCAGGCCCTATCCTGCAAAGCACCGTACTTGACTTTCCATGCCTCGAGGGTGGTGGTTAGGACGCACCCCTCCTTTATGCCCATGGTGCCGTCGGACTTCCATCTTAACGAGCCCTTAGTGTTACCTGTTTTCTTCCCGTCTCCTTCGTCGCCGGTCGAGAGGACTTTGCACTCGCTGGATGTGGTGAGAGCGCTGAAGTTCTACGTGGACCGCACGAAGAGTTTCCGGAGGACATCACAGCTGTTCGTGAACTTTGGACCTGTGAATCAAGGGAAGGCTCTCTCGAAGTCTTCTATTTCCAGATGGCTCTCCGGCTGCATCATGCACTGCCACCGGTTGGCTAACCGACCGCTGCCAGGCCATCCGAGAGCCCATTCGACCAGAGCGATCGCTGCTACTACGGCGTTCTTATCTGGTGTGCCCCTGCTGGACATCTGCAGGGCTGCTACGTGGAGGTCGGCGCACACCTTCACGAGATTCTACTGCGTCGATCGGGATTCCAAAGAGGAGTCCAGGGTCGGCCAAGCTTTGCTGCGCAACCTGTTCGCCTAAGGTGAGCCTGGTGAGGAGGTAAGAGATGCTTAATGTTGAGTTTTTTGTATTGCTTAATGTTGAGCCTTTTGCCACCTCCCGTGGTTGTGCATGTGTGTACTGCTATTTATTCTTATATTCATGAGCATGTGAATCCATGCCAGACCCCATGCTGGAGAAGGAACAAGTTACTTACCTGTAACTGTTGTTCTCCAGCATGGGTCTGGCATGGATTCACATGCGAACCCTCCCGCCTACCCCTCTGCGGCTCTTCACTTGGTCATACTGCCTCTTCACGTGCTACCAAATCTGAAGATGGCTGCCAGAGGCGGGGCTTAGGTAGAGGGCAGTCATTGGCTGTGGTCAGTATGACGCAGAGATCAGTGATTGGTTACTACTACGAAAGACAGATCAGAAACAAAACTGATACTGATTTTTTCTTTACCGAGGATTCCCAGCCTGACGACGGGGAATATTCATGAGCATGTGAATCCATGCCAGACCCATGCTGGAGAACAACAGTTACAGGTAAGTAACTTGTTCCTTCCTGCCCCTGACATTCTGAGTACCTGCTAGACATATCCCTCTCCCTGTCGTTCATTCTAGTGCAAAGCAATTACCACCCCCACAAATTCCTCCAGGAGCGATGCGTTGCCTGTCGCCCAAACTCATTCCATGTGCGGTACGGTTTCTGTCCCCAAACCCATTCCTTTATGTGTGATGCGTTTCACACCCTCGACAGTCCATTTAAGTGTGATATAGCTCCCTCCCCTGTTCGGCTACCTTACACACTTAGGTTAAATGCAAACTTTGTTCGCAAATATGACTACCTCAAACAATTAGGCTAAATGCAAAATATGACTACCTCACACAGTTATGCTAAATGCAAAATATCACTACCTCACACAATTAGGCTAAATGCAAAATATGACTACGTCACACAACTAGGCTAAATGCAAAATATGACTACTTTGTGCAATTACGTTAAATGTCTGTGTAAATGACAATAGGTAATATGAGTGGTCCGGTTTTACTGGAGTACAGTAATGGCTGTACTCCCCGCCCAGACCACACTTATCAGTCGCTGTACGTTTACTGCAGTATGTGTACCTGGCAAACATGGGCAAACATGTATTGTAGCTGCTTAGTCGGGGAGCTGCCCTTTGCAGAGGGCTGCCTGGGCAAGGCTGCCCTAGTTCTGCCAGTGAAGAAGGAACACTGCATAATAGTGGACCAATCAGCATGGGAGGGAGCGGGAGCTGGGCAAGGAAGGCAAGGAAGGTGAACATCAAGGGCCGCTTAGGGGGGGATTGGAAGTTTTTAACTAATGTGCTATGGGGGCAAAAAAGGGTTGCTACGCCTTACCTGATGCACCCTACACCCAACTCAACCCTGGGAGCTTAAGTGGTTGAGTTGGTGTCGCACTGGAAGCTACACTGCGCTTCCTAGATAGGAAAGCACCACAAGACAGCCAATAAGCATTGGGGGGGGGTGGGATCTGGCCAGGGAAAGTGGAGGTGAGGAAGGCTAGATGCAAGGGCCGCTGAGGGAGATTGGACATTTTAAACTAATTTGCTACGGGGGCAAAAAGGATTGCTATGGCTTATCTGATGCACCCTACACCCAACTTGACCCTGGAAGCTAAAGTGCACGTAACGTTTGCTGAAGCCCCCTTCTATTCAATTTTATTTGTTTGCACTATGCAGTGCAGGAAATTCATGCACATCCTTGCTGACCATTAGTTGCAGTTTTTAGAGCAAACTAGTATAAATGCCTCCTACTGCATACGCATGGTGGAGGGTGGCACTGTCCATGGACTCGTAAGGAATCTACCAGATTTTAGCAGCTGAAAGCTGACGGATTCCACAGGAACCCAGTGCATTTACACCAGCATAAAGATCAGATGTTGGTGTCTGTATATCTGTTTTTTGGTAGGTGGTGCAAATGGGGGAGGAGGAAACAGTAATCTCATTCCATTTCCTCGTGTCACTTGCCAAAAACCTCAAAATCTCCTAGTGGTGTAAACCGTCAGCAAATTTGCATAAACTGTTTTACTCAGTTTTTACACCTATCTTTGCTGGTGTGGAAAATGACTCTCTTTGTGTCTTTTTGAAACAAACTAAATAGTACCTGGGGGAACATTTTGGGGAAAATTGGCATTTAAAAGTACATTGATATAGTAAAATGGTAAAACCTACAAGCTGCAGAGAGCATCAACTCACTGGCCCCAGTTGGCTTGTCAGGTGGTCTGTCAGGCATCAAGATATAGACCAGTCTGAGTGTGTTTCCTGTGAGTGGGAGGGAGCAACACATGCTGATAGCAGGAACGTGAGCTTGGGTCCTGCAAGGTACATGTGATTTTCATGTTTAGTATTTGCTATGCCCAGCAGAAAACTGTAATTCAGATGATTCTGCCTGCTTCTTTAGTCATATCTGAAACATGTCATGAAAAGGTGATGTTTTGTGTTTATTAATGATCAGCACTGTCCATCTTCCACTATTAAACTGTGCCTGTAGAAGATGCGACCATGGCTAAGTTGCACTTCTGTGCAGAGAATCCAATGGCAAGGAGCACACCTGAGTCTCAGAGATAATGTATTCCTACTTATGACAGTAGAGGGTGCTACGAAGAGTTACAACCCTGGCACTGGGTTGAGTACAATGAAAAACAACAAAATGTGTCCACACACTGTGGAACATTCATCCCCCTGTACTCCTACTGATATTGTATGACATCAATCGTTCTGAGTGTCAATTTATAAATGGTCCTCTAGAGTGACCAAAGTTAGTTCAAAAGTGCAAATTATTCAACTATTGTTTAAATAAATGTATCTGTATGTTGCATAATAAGAGAATGTATTCTGTTAATCACAAAATAAGCAAGAAAATATTTATCATATGCATAACAGCCATATGTGATCAACAGCTTTGTGTTTCAGGATGATGTGCTTCCTCAAGTAATCAATCCTGCTTTTTTTTCATCTCTGTACATCCGTAGAGAAATCTACAATCTAAACATAAAGTAATCCCTTTTAGTAGGGTGTAATACGTAAGAATGCTTGCAGGATAATAATATGTAGTAAGTCTGACATGGTGTCACCCATCATCATTCACCTTGTGTAAGTTAGCCCAAGCTGTTCACATATATTTCACAGAAGCAAGAAGAACTGTATTCACCGGTGGGGATAAAAACCCTGGTAATTGAAACAATATATCATTTTAGCTACACTAAAAATGTGCTCATAAATTCCTGTCATGAGGTGTGTGGGGGCAAGTGGAACGTCACTGCGCTCCTACGTTAGAAAGGGTCTTTGCCACGGCTCACAGATTAGAAAGTGGGAATTTCTAGGATGTCTCTTGCAGTAGTCTGTGACAAACCAAACATTGTCTTACTTGCTAGTCCATTCTGATCTCTCGCTCAGGTGGCCAGGGCACAGCCATCGCCTTTGGATCCAGACCCTTGGGGTGGACCACTGCGGGGGGGGGGGTTACAGGAGGGAGGGATCACCTTGGTGGGGGATCTTCGAGGATTGGGGTGAGGAAATCAGTGGTGAGACGCGGTATTCCCCCCCTTCCTGTGCCGATAACCCATGCTATATTTTAGGATTATCCAATGTTCCAACTCCCCTTGCTACATAAACACTGGGCCGAGGAAGAGGGCAACTGAGAGAAAAGGGCTAACCCTTACATATTTCATTGGAGATGTCCCGTTAATAAGGCCAGCCAAAGTCAGGCACCTGATCTTAATCACTTGCTTCTGAGACCCATTAGCTTCCTCACACGGATAAAAGGCGGAACATAGAGGCAGACTCTGAGTAAGGAGAGACACGAGAAGGAGCAGATCTTTCGGGACAAAGGTGAACCAACTGGAGCAGGATGAATGATCAAGGGACCAGAGCGAGGTGTAGGAAAACCCTGAAGTTCCCTGCAGGAGGGCGTTGCCTCTGAGAAACCATGACAGAGATGCAGAGAAAGCCAAATCCAAGAAAAGAAGAAGCCTGCATTGTGTTTCAAGGATGCCAGTGACCCTCCTGTGTGAACAACAGAGGCCATGTCTGTGGTATCAACCTTGACTCATGAATCAAAGCTGCAAAGACAAAGGAATGCACACAATCTGTGAGTTAGCGAAAGAAATTAAAGACTAGTTTGTGTCAAAAAAAGATTGAAGCTGCAACAGTTTATCAAGGTTGTGCACGTGTTGATGAGGCACAAAAGAAAGCAAACCAGTAATGAACTTGGAAATTACGGTTAATGTGTGAAGACAGTAATAGAGTAGCGGAGTGGTCTGGCTAAAGAAAACAGCCCACTTGAAAGTCTCCGCAAAATGTTTGATGTCTTGTTATAAAGCAACAAAGTGAACAAACTCTGAAATGTGCAATAGTGAAGATTAATTCAGATGAAAGGGGAAGTTAAACAGTGATTGCTTGAAGAGGAATAGTTCTTTGAACGTTTCTGATTGAGGTACAGAACTACCAATACCAAGAGACATTGCAGCAAATAACATTAAGCGAAAGCTGAAGTGAATGTCAAAGTGGTCCTGCGGAGGTCTAAGGTAAAAGCCTTGCACATTCGAAAGTCTTCGACATCCGTGAAAGCTCTGAGCCTGGCTGAGGGAGACCGGAAACATGAAATAAGTTAGGGGAAGGGAACCTCTAAAGAATGTGAATGAAGCTTGGGGAAGGGAACCCCTGCAAGTGCTGTGATTGCGAGGTCTGATCCCGGCTGACGGGGATCTACATTGAATCAGGTACTTTTTGATTGAAAGGTCTGAGTTGGACAAAGGGAGACCTATCTGAACTTTTGTTGAACTGTGAAAGAACGTTTGGAAAGCTTGAATAAGTGACTTTAGTGTAGCAGGCCAAGCGGGCCGCGACCCACATTTTGAACTGCCTTTTTTTTGATAACCTGAGCCAGAGTGTTTCATCCGTTTTATGGGGCCACCATGCTCCGTGCTGTCCAACGTGGGAAGGAGAGCTAACTCAGCCACATTGATCCTTTATGTTATAACATTGACTTTTCTCTGCATACACATTCCCCTTTATGCACTTTTTGTAAAGGAGATAGGGCGGGCATTAGGTTTTGTTAGTATAGGCCTTTTTGATTTGACATAGACTGACTAGGACTGTTTTTTCTTTATTATTTGATGGTAGAGACCGTTCCCATTATAGTTATATAGCAACTTAGGAGTTTTTCCAAACCCCAAGAATCTAATAAAGGTTGTGAAACTTGTAACTCTTGTGTCAGTGTCATACTTGTAATACCATTCCTCCCTTACAAGTCACAGCTAGTAGAAGAGCCCCATCGGGGTCAGAAAGGTAAAAAGAAAAAACGGACTGTCGGGAGCCTAGAAGAGAATTACATGGGCATCAGCTAAAAAGCCTGAACGTGTCATGCTAACAGGTGTGCTGCAGGATCCATATTGTGGGGGGTCCTAAGCCAGGAATCCCAAAAATAGTAGAGTATAATTACCTTCACTTGGATTTTTCAGTGGAAATCCAGTGTGCGCCTTTGAACTGCCACGAGGCAGAGCCATAATGGCTGCCTTATTTAAGCCTGTCATGCTGTCGCATATGCGCTGTGATGACATCATTTGTACACAAACTGCTGATGGTGCTTCACGTTTAACGAGCGTAAATGGTGTCATCAGTTGTTTATAGTGCGTACGTAGCGTAACTCATCCGAAGATTAAATCTTGCTCATCCACGTTATCGAGTACTAAAAAGAGTACTACTCCATGCTCAAAAAAAGTATACATCCTCTTTGCAAGTGTAACGAACAAAGCACGGGTAGAAAAAGATGGAGCTTGATTTATAGTGAGTAGAGATTGGGGATACTCCGATCTATTAACTCTGTGTTGGATAAACCAGGGTTGGTTAAAGGAAGTAAATGAAGTAAATCCGATCTGTGAATATTAGTGGGGACTAGATATTAAAGTGAGAATGACATCCACGTAATTTTCATGCCAAGTTCAGTAGAATATATGGAAGTACAAAAGGGGTTGTCACAATCCCGTACATATGCTCTAGGGTCTCACAGTCCTACATGGGCAACTCTAATCTGTATTGGTTCTACAATGGCTACATTTGAAAGGAGGAATACAAGCTTTCTCCAGTTTAGTGATTATCAGGGGGAGCCATGTTTACAATCTAATGGTCTGTATCATAATATTACATGGTTGATGGTGGCAGTTTAACTCGCACATGCAGTTAACCAGTGGGATAAAAATACTTCCCAGTTGAATGATTGCCAGGGGAACCATATTCCCAATCTGATGGTCTGTATCATAATGTTACATGATTGGTGATGACAGTTTGAGCCAATTAAGCAAACATATCTTACAATGCACAAGCTACAACATCACTTTAGTGGTAAACTCGGAGAAAAGCTCCCAAGTAGAAATCCTCATTTGTTCCATTGGGTTCAAGCTGTATAGTGTTTATATCCAGTACAGTCCCCTCTGGTCCAGTCTCGTCCCTAAGTTGCCTCCTCTCAGTGGTCTGTGTACCAACAGTGTCCTGTCAGTATGGAGAATGCATTTTTTCGAATGCAAAAATGTCAAAAACATTATGTCTTAAAAATATTTTGGAATGTATTATTTTTTTATTTAATACATTTTTTGGGGTTTTGGTAAGTAAAATAAAGTGTAAAAAAACGGGTTTGTTGGGGAACCCCCCCATTAAATTTTTTTTTTTTTTTTAAATGAAACATTCGGGAAAAAAAATTCAACAATGTTTTCGACATTTTTGCATTAGAAATAATTGAATTCGAAATATTAACTATAAACCCTGTACCACCTCCAGAACAATGGGTTTCAATTGTGTGATGGTCTGTTTTAGTGCATTAAAGGGTCTTGCCACCGGTGATCAGTAGTTTTTTGTGCTTATGTTGCTTTTGTGTTAATTCTATCTCTCTTTGACTTTACGTGAAGTTTGTCCTACATAGAAAATTCTACATAGGCAACTGAGACTGTAGATAACCAAACTGGAGTCCCATGTTGTGAAGTCCCTCAATATGATATTAGCCCCTGAACAGGGATGCCTCACGTAGGTGCCTTTCATAATGTTATTTCAATCGTTACATTTCAAGCAAAGGAAAGTGCCACTCTTTGGGGTCCTGGTCAATTGTTATTTATGTGTCTGTGTCACTCAAAAGGAGCACACACTGGGTATCATAGTAGCTGGTGTCCATTATTACAATTGCCCCTCCTTTGTCGGCTGGTTTGATAGTCAGTGTCTTATCTGCAATGTCGCTAATTACTCTACTCTGATATTTTCGAATGTTGTGATGTGTAGTCTTTTTTTAATTAATCTTGTTAAGATTGTGGTCATCTGTTTTTCAAACATATTAATAGCCAGGTTCTTTATCTGTGGGTCAAATTTGCTCTTAGGATTAAGTTCAGGTAGTCAAATGTGACCAATGGTTGCTACGGTGGTGGTTAAAGATCGAAAAAAATACCTTCAGCCTCATCTTTCTGATTAATCTAAATAGATTGGTTCTCTCTTCTAGGAGGGTGGAATGTTGGGTGGTTGCAAAGGAAAGTCATAAGTTCAACAGATCGATTTGGCTCTGGGTCAAGTGTTTGGAAGAAATTTTCTCTACTAACTGTTGGTTTGCTCATTTCTTGGCTGCAGGTTTCTTGGTGCCTTGTCTTCTTTTTTCTAGAAAAGAGATAGTAGGGGCGGAAGAAGTAGTAGTCACAGTTTCTGATGAATGGAGACCTATGGTTGGTAATACGTTTGGTGTTGTGTTGCCCTAACAGTCTTCCTGTTGTGTCATGGGGGGGGGTGTAGCTTCTCCCTGTACTTCTTCACCACGTAAAGGTGCATCGCTACTTATGTCACTACCCTCCTGTCTGGGGGACCCTAGGCTGTGGTCTGTTGGTCCGTATCCAACACGGGGTTAATAGATCGGCATATCCCCAATCTCTTCTCACTAAAACTCAAGCTCCATCTTGTTGTACCTGTGCTTCGTTTGTTGCACTTGCTGAGAGGTTGTATGCAATTTTGGAGCATGGAGTAGTACTATTTTTAGTACTTGATAACCTGGATGAGAAAACTTGAGTCTACGGATGAGTTGCGCTACGTACACACTATAAACAAATAATGACACCATTTGTGTTCGTTAAATGCAAAGCACCATTAGTGCTGTTTACTAATGATACCATCACTGTGTGCATGCTATTGCATGACCCGCTTAGATATGAGAAAATTGTAGTCCTCGGACGAGTTTCTCTACGTGCACACTACAAAGGATGACACCATTCAAGTTCTTTGAACGTGAAGCACGATGAGCAGTGTGTATACACATGTCAACGATGCACGCCTGCTACAGCAAGACAGGATTAAATACAGGAGCCATTGTGGCTCTGCCTTGTGGCAGTTCCAAGGCAGCATGCTGGATTTTCATTGAAAAATTCAAGTGAAGGTTATTATCCCCACCAGGAAATCTCAATTCTTTTGCATCTTGTGCTATTTTTGGGATTCCTGGCTTAGGACATCCCACAATATGGATCCTGCAGCACATGTTTTTATTTATTTGCATTTGTATAGCGCACTTACAGCCCAGGGGCATCGAGGCGCTGTTACAAGAAATCTTACATGAAAGTGTCATTGATTGAGTATAGGTGACCAAATAGGTCTCTTAGGTACAGGAGCATAGAAAATCAATGACTTGGTAACTGGCAGCAAAGGGTGTTATGCTCTACCAAGTCAAAGACAGCTGATAAATCAAGGAGCAGTAAGAGCGCAGGTTTGCCTGAGTCTCGATGATCGTCCATTTGATTATTTGGGTCTAGAAGGGCCGTTTCCGTGCCATGTCGTGGGTGGAAGCCAGATTGCCGCAGGCCTAGGAGACGGTTGTCTTCGAGAAATTTCTGGACTTGCAGGTAGGCTGCTTTGTCAAGGATTTTTAGGAGGAACGGGACGGTAGCAATGGGCCTATAATTCCCTGGAACTGTTGGGTCTAGGGACGGTTTTTTGAGGAGCGGGCGAACCCAGGCTTCCTTAAGGTCCTTGGGGACAAGGCCAGTTTTAAATGAGGAGTTGATAAAGGCAGTTATGACAGGGGCGAGGAGGTGTGCAGAGTCTTTAATGAGTTGGGCCGGGCAGGCATCGCCCTTACAATTGGAGGGTTTGATGGTTTTGAGCAAGGCAGTGACTTCCGGTTCTGTCATTTCTTTGAGGTCAAACGGGGTGGACGGGTTAGGATTAGAGGCTGCCGGCGTGTTGTCATGCAGGTCTGATAAGAGAAGGCTAAGGGCTTTTTGATGGCCTTTGATTTTGGTTTGGAGGGTATTCAGCTTGTCTAGCATGGCTGACTGTATGTTGTTGCACCAATTCTGGTCCTTGAGGAGAGTGGGAAGAGGGATGGAGGGTTTCTCAAGCTTGCGGAAGATGGTGAATATTTCTTTGGATCCTGATTTGGCATTTTTGATCCTGGAGTTAAACGAGGCAGCTTTAGCTTGCATAATTTTGGTTTTGTAGTTTTTTGGGATGGCTTTAAAGGCACTCCTGGTGGCCTCCGAAGGGTTGGCATTCCAAGCAGAGAGTGCTAGCCTTTTTTTGGCCCCTTCGTCTAGTAGGTCCTTTGAGAACCAGGTATTAGAGTGTTTGGCTTTTTTGGCTTTCTTGAGAGAGAGGGGGGCTATAGAGTCGACAGCTTGAGTGATGATGTCATTGTAGGTGGTTGCGAGAGTGTGAGGGTTGTTGGAGAACGGGGCTTGCAGTGCAGGGACCGATGAGAAGGGTGCAATGTTTTCTGGAGTGAGCTACCTTGAGCTTCTAGCGAAGGCAGCTGGGCATGGGGTGGTAGACTTCAAGGAGCATTTTTGGAGAGGAGGTTGAATTGAACATAATGGTGGTCCGACCATGGGATGGGCGTGTTGGCAATTACTTGGAAGTTATGCTGGGCAATCCAATCCAGGGTGCATCCTTTGCGTGTGGGTTCATGGATGTTCTGGGAGAAGCCAAAGGTGGTCAGGGCTTTGTTCACGGTTTGGCATGGGAGTCCTTGGGGTCTTTAAGCCCTAGATTCAGATCACCCAGGAGCAAGACTCGTGAGGTCCTTTTGATGTTGTTAGACAAAGAGAGGAGAAGGTTTTCCTGGAAATCGGCAATGGGCTCTGGGGGGCGATATGTAATGTGCATAGAAAAGGTGCAGTTGTGAGAGGTGTTCATTTTAAGGGGGAGGTAGTCGCAACTAGGACTGATCTGACCTTCAACCACCCTGATGGAGAGGGATTCCCTGGCAATAAGGGCGACACCACCACCTCTCTGGTGAGTGCTGTCTTTTCTGAGTATTGTGTAACCTGTGGGGATGGCAAGAGCTAGTGCAGGGCTGGAACTTTCGTTTAGCCAAGTCTCAGTGATTATTAATAGGTCCAGATTGTCCTTGATAATTAGGTCATTAATGTCAAGTGCATGCGCCGGTAATGAACGTGCATTGATAAGTGCACATTTGAGGGTGTGGGTGGGAGGAGGGGTGAGAGAGAGCAGATGTAGGGGAGCTGGCGTTGTCGTGCAAGGGTTAGTGGCACAAGTCGGTAATAGTAATGGCCATGCCAGAAGTATTACCTGGTGCGTGGGCGTAGTATGGCTGGAGTTATATTGATCAACTGGAAGTGCCATGAGCAGGGGCATAGCATTAGCAGTAACAAGTGGTGGAGTAGACATTACAGCAACATCAACAAGTAGTGCCATAGGCAGGGGCATAGCAGTTCCAACAACATGAGGTGGAGTAGGCATTACAACAACATCAGCAGGTAGTACTGTGGGCAAGGGCATAGTATTAGCCGTAACAAGTGGTGGAGTAGGCATTACAACAGCATCAGCAGGTAGTACTGTGGGCTAGGGCATAGCATTGGCAGTAACGTGGTTGAGTAGGCATTACAATAGCATCAGCAGGCAGTACTGTGGGCAGGGGCATAGCATTGGCAGTAACATGTGGTTGAGTAGGTATTACAACATCAGCAGGTAGTACTGTGGGCAAGGGCATAGCATTGGCAGTAACATGTGGTTGAGTAGGCATTACAACAGCATCAGCAGGTAGTACTGTGGGCAAAGGCATAACAGCAATGGCAGGTAGTTTGATAATATTAGCTATAGCGGTAAGGGACTGGGGTACGGATTTGGCATGGTGCGTACGCAGTACTGAGCACGCCAGATCTGGAAGCGAGGTTGTGGACACAGGGCAGCCTCCAACTGTGTGGGCAGGAGAGCGAATGTCCGACATAAAGTTATCAAGAGTTGGCGACGGGGCTTCTCCTGTATTTTCATTGAGGCAAGTGTTGTTGGTGAGACAGTGGCAAGAATCATGTGGCACGTCACAGAACTTAGCAGTAGATCTTAGTGGAGATAGGCATGGTTGATGTCCCATGTGATTGGACAGGTGTGGGTCTGTGATGTAAACAGTGCCGGCAGCTGCCCGAGGCATAATGAGTGTGTGAAGTGCAGCGTTCCTCGCTCCAATATTGAAATGCAAATGGGTGGGCACGCCAGAACGGAACCTGGCTCCAAGCCGGTGGTTGCGGGTTGCCACGCAAGGGGCGTGAGTGAGGGGTTGGGCAGGGCGCATGCGCGAACGGAGTCGCACATTTCTAATGAAGCACGGGAGGGATGGGAGGAGAGGCGAGTGATAGGCTTTCCCCAGTGGCGAACTTTGAGGCAAGTTATGACACATGTTTTAGCTTGACACAGGTTAAGGCTTTTTAGCTGATGCCTGTGTAAATTCTCCTCTAGGCTCCGAACAGTCAGTTTCTCTACCTTTCTGACTCCGACTGGGCTTGTCTACTAGCTGTGACTACTGGGAGGGACACCATAGGAATTCCTACATTCTAATCTGTGAGCCGTGACGAAGACCCTTTCAAAGGTAGGGCCAAAGTGACTTTCCACTTACCCCCACACACTTCATGCCAGGAATGTATGCGCAAATGTTTACTATAGCTAATATTATATATTGTTTCAATTACCAGGGTTGTTATTCCCACCAGTGAAAAAAGTTGTTCTTGGTTCCCTGAAATATACGTGAACAGCTTGGACTGTCCAACCCTGACTTACACCAGGTGAATGATGATGGGTAACACCATGTCAGACTTACTACATATTACTATACCGTATGCCTACTTATTATACTGATTACACCTTACTCTGTTTAGATTGTAGATTTCTCTATGGGTGTGCACATAAGAAAAAAAGCAGGATTGATTGCTCCTAAGGAAGGGAGTCACCCCGAAATGCATAGAGCTGTTGATCACATCTTGCTGATTTTGCAGTTAAAAGAATGCATTCTCTTCTTTTAATGAATGTTATTCATACATTTATTTAACTATAGTTGGATAATTTGATCTTTTGAACTTTCTTCCCTCTAGAGGACCATTTATGAATTGACTGACTCATTCAGAACAAACGATTGACTGTCATACAGTATCAGTAGGAATGTGGGGAGGAGGGGGGGTGAGAGTGTTCCACAGTGTGTGGATATCTTTTGTTTAAGTTGAGCTTCTAACCAAGTTGTTGGGTGTGTTTGGCACATCACCGCAATCTTTTAGTAAACACGGCTGGCATCTACTGGTATGTTGCAGACATGGGTCTGGATGCTTTTCAGTTAGGAACTTAGCATTACATTATAGGGGCAGCATATCGGACCTTCATCTAAGGATCGACACCATGTCCAAGTTAAGGGTTCACTGCTTGTAAATGTTTAGTGATTCTGAGGTTTTAGTCAATGGGGATTGTGTTAGTCTTGTTCCACATTCCAGGACATGGGTCGGCAACCTTTGGCTCTCCTGATATTTTGGATGCGACTCTCAACCGCCATAGCCAGCAAAGTCAATGGACAGGGATCATGGAAGCCAATATTTTCTCACCAATGCACTAGGACTTGGACTTCAATGTACTTACAACACTCAAACAATATTTTAATCCCCAATTATTTATTTATTACATGTTTTGTTACCTTGTGGTGTGAGACTTTCAGGGCACACCCACATACTCCATGTGATGTTCCCCCTAGATGTGTGGGTTACACCTGTATTATTATTCTCCTAGGCTCGTGTTCCAAGGTTGACTGAGCTAAATATTGAAGCCAAGGCGAGAATTCAGTTTAAACTAGTTTTCTTTATTGTTGAGAATATGACACAAGATTGATGCAAACAACAACATGGACACTATAACATAACTCTGAAAAATGTAAGGTCGTTGTGTTCCCTAAGGTCTACGAAGGTCAAATACTGGGCCACCCAAGTTTGGGTTTAAAGGGGTGCCCGCACTCTGGGTTCCCTTCTCTTCTTCAGTGTTCTCTCTAATGTCTCAACATAGTCTCACCTTGGGCTTAATGCTTTTCTGCACCATTCTAATCTCAATTCCTGCCTGCAGATTTCCCAAACCCCTCTTATCATTGCTTCTTTGAATCTTCTCTCTGCTGCATCTCAGTTCAGATGTAAAGGGCTTCACTTCTTTTCTGATCTTCTTGGAATCTCTTTTCCTCTATTCTTCCCAGAGTTGCCTCCCATCTTCTTCTTGGCTGGCGGGGTACCAGGTGTTACGTCCTTTGAGTTTTCTATCGGTTGGATTTTAAGACGGCGTCCATCACTTCCTTGCCTTAAGATCCTATCTGCTACCTCTTCACCTCCCTTGCCCCGTTCTGGTTCTACACCTCCTCGACATCAGGCCATATGCTCAATCCTTGTCCCACCGTGGGCTTGACCCATTCAGATAGGGGTTTCAGCCCCGTGTCCTGCTTTGGGTCAAGCGTTCCTTCTTGTTCCTGCCTAATTTCAGTGGTTCTCAGTATCTGCCTGCTGTTCTACCAGTGCTTCCTATTGACCTTCACCTCGTGAAACTCAACCCCTTTCACCTCCATGTGATATCTTTCTTTGACCTGATGACCTCCTCCTTTTAGCCCTGATGGTCTCCTCCTTTCAAATCCTGATGTTCACCAATCTCCTCCTTCTGATTGTTCGCCAACCTCCTTTTCCTTTTTCCGCAAGACTCCATCCTTCTTTTCTTCCACCTCTTCCAGCTTTCAAGCTTCTTTGTGCTTTCAATTTGCCACCTACTTTGGTACTATCTCCTAACTCTCACCTCCAGATCCTTCTTCACATACCCACACCGCCTGAACACAGCACTGTACTTATGTAGCCCATTAATGTGTCCCCTTTTGTTGGGTTGAGGGAAAGAGTTTGCATTTGTGCCGGTAGATGGGAGAGGGGCCAGGATTGGCTAATCTTAAAATGCCCATATGTGTTTAATGAGGGTTTCTGTATGTGGAGCAAGGCTTTAAAAGGAGGGTCTGCCATTTTGGATTTTACTTTTCCCGTGGGTAATTTTTCTTTATGGCTGCTGGAGCCCTTAGTGATTGTGATATAAACTGGAAAGAAGAAGCCATTTTGAATCGGACGCTCTAGCGAGAAAGTGGCTCTGGAGAAGGTAATCTGTTTTGGATGTCTTTGTGGACTCGCTCAGCAAGCCCAGCAGAAGATTTCAGAATGCTTCTATATGCTGACACAGGCATGCTGGGAGAGTCAACGAGAAAGACTCAAAAGGCCCCTGATGTCTGGGTAGGCTGTGGTTAGTGGTACTGGAAGAAAATATATGGTGTACTACATTATGTGGTTGTGGCTCCAAGCTTTGATCCCTTAAAGGGACAGCGTAACCCCTCTTCTTAGGTCCCTAAACAGAGTGAGAGTCTCTCTTGGAGGATAGGGGTCACCGGATGTTAATGTATTAAGCAACCCTCATGCATGTTCGATGTTTCTTAAAGCAACAATGCCAGTGACTATCCCTTTCCTACATAATTGACTGGCCACAGTTGGAGAATGGAGGGACAATGGTATCACTAATGTTATTCAAACTAACGCTTCCTGTTAAGGAGCCAAGTGTCTTAAAGAGACCGTAATACTATCTCTGACTACGTAACATGCCCTTGACCTGTGCCAGGGTCTACCTGGGGGACACCAGGGGGTCCTCTTCCAACCATCCCGCCCCACCTTGTGCTAGCATGTTTCATTTCCCCTGGGGACATAAACTGGTTATATTTTGTTTCTTTTGCAGTACTTGCATTGGGTAGGTTTTATTTCTCTTGTGGAAGTGTATTTTCTAGGTTTTGTACTCGAGTAGTTATTATTTTT
This sequence comes from Ambystoma mexicanum, assembly GCF_040938575.1. NCBI lineage: Eukaryota > Metazoa > Chordata > Amphibia > Caudata > Ambystomatidae > Ambystoma > Ambystoma mexicanum. Next base: position 339,213,485 of record NC_090932.1, read on the forward strand.
TATGTTTATTTCTCTGGAATAATGTTGGGCATTTCACATTTCGAGGATTTTCGTCTCCTGGTGTGTTTTTTTTCTTTTAAAACTTATACGTGGCATATTTTTTAAAGGCAAGACTTTATGTAGTGTCAAGTTAAAACCCTGAAACTGTAAACAAATGTGTTTTCTCCCACACCCAAACACATTTAACATTTAAATAATTAATTTCTCAGACCCATACCAATCTCTTCATAAAATAATTACTTATGCAGCAAATTGAAGATAGGAACATAGCTTGTAATCATAATTTTAGTCACTATCTCCACAGTACTTAATTATTGGGAAGATTAGTGATGATGAAATGCGGGACCATGTGACACAATTTCAGTCTCAGACAGTGGCGGAAGTCTACCTCCTAATCTGCTCAGCTGCACCACTCCCAGGGTGAGCGTGTGCCCACCGGCCACCCCACATTTCTACCAGTGGCCCATTAAATGCCCTTTTCTTGTTTCATTGACCGTCTACTCCTCTCATGGCCCAAGTAAGGTCCTTCTCCACAGCGGCCCTTTTTCTACTATCCTGTACTATATAATGTTCTTTTTCACTATCCCATTGCCCTTAATGCACAAATACATGTAATACTTTGTGTTATTTAGTTGGCCAATCACCGTCTACTATCTTGACCCTTCTAATGCCCTTTTATACTTTACTTCATGAGATATAATAGTTTTACCTTTTATTTACCACATTGCAAATAGGCATGACTGTCAGTAAGTGAATGCTTTTATGATTATAATTTGAAATTGAATATAGTGCTTAGAGGCTGTGTAATCACTGGTGTGACAAAAACGACATTACAAATGGGTACATGATATGCTAAAAGAGATAATCGATTGAGGACACATAAGCAAACCCTTCAACTGATAGTCTGCAGATTGGATACATGCATATTATTAGCTGGTATTACCAATCGTTTCACAAAATTAGTACTAGTATGCAGTGAACATGCAACAAAAAGAATGCACTTTCTAAGTGGTAGTGCCCACAATAGCAGGCTTTATGGAATGGTAACAACCCAGAGACCAAGTGAAAGGCCTGAGCAAAGCAAGGACATTGAACAAGGTTCTCCAAGATTGTTGCCGACCAGCAAAACCAGCCGGTTGGGCTCTTCTAGCTATTACCACACCAGCATGCTGTCTGGGGTGCTAACTACCTCCCTTTTTAATGTTGAAAATGGCTCAGCGGCCATATCTCCAGTTAGGAAAATACACAAGGATGGCTGCTTTGGAAATGGGAGAAGGAACTACTAGTAGTCCCGCCTCTATTTACACACCAGGCTTGGTAGCGGGCAGCAGGGCGAAACCAGAGTCAGCTGTTCATCTTAAGGTGATGGAAGCCTAGGAGAATTAAGGTGGAGGGTGGATTGTGGTAAGCCCCCCTTTCCCCGAGCCCTCTGATCAGCTTGGACATACAGTGACGTCACTGCAAGAGTGCTAATTATCAATGATCTAATATCCACTGTTTTGAAGTTTAGTGCCGATAATCATGTATTTCTGCAAGACTCTTGGACCGCCTCCCTGTCTACCTCCAACTCGCCCCATCACTTCTACAGTTCAGGAAGGAGCTCAAGACCTTCCTCTTCAAGGAATGGCCCCCAATAACACCTAAGTCCAAACACCTTGCATTCCCCACCCTACCTGAGACTCAGTGATCTGCTCCTCACTGTCTCCCCCCCACATCCCCGGTTGCTTGTAGATCCCTGGCTGCCAATTGGCCACCCTCGCCCTCCCCTGTTGGCTACCCTCTCCTTTTTTCTGTGCTTCCCTCACTGTGTTCTTTCCCCTATGATTGTAAGTGTTCCATTGCTTCCCAAAGCTAGGCCTGTGCTCAATAAATACCACAATAATAATAATAATATTGCATGGATGAATTCCTCTTATAGACTTAATTATCCCCCTTCCTTTAATGCTTCCTAATGGCAGTTAATGACCCACCAAATATCTTACGATCAGCTATTCCTTTAGTGCAGCAGTGGGGAGGGGATTGGGGGTATCGTTGCAAGGCTCTTCATCACAATTCTTACCACTGAGATGAACATTTTCACTTGGGCTGAAGTGGCCATCATAAAAGTGGGCCATTAAGAACTTAATGTTGACATTTCGACTGAGCTAATTGTGTGCTATCCGTACCATTCTGGTGATCATTCCCCAGATCTTCCAGTAGAAATTCCATATCCTCCAGTGGACCAACAATGTTCTTTCCAGGGCCTCCTGATAAACTTTCTACCATGAATGGGCCAACGAGGATCTTTTGAGCACCATCTTGTTAACTTCTCTGTTTGCCCATCAGAAACCTCTGCTCTACATTACCACAGTTCTGATCTTGTGATTATTAAGGATCTTCTAGCATTTATTCCCGCTGGGCCACCATGGGCTTCCTCATGCAGTTCTGTTTTATTTCCACAGGACACATCAGGATCTCAGACTTGGGGTTAGCTATTAAGATACCAGACGGTGATAGCATTCGAGGAAGAGTGGGCACGGTCGGATACATGGGTAAGTGGCACACACTATGTGAGCTTGCATCTTTTGGTTGATAAAGCATGTGCAGGCTGGAATCCGTCTTTAAATCTGCTCTTATGACGGATGCCCTCTTGCCATGGAAAGCAGTTATCTCTCTAAAATTAACAGCATCAGTGAAATTGGGGTTCAAGTGCTAGGAACAATCCCTGGGCACCCACGTTTCTAAAAAATGCTGTAACATGACCTAACACTGTGAGTTGAATTCATGGAGTAAAGCTTGCCTTTACTAAGGCGAGTAAGGGTTGGAAGAAAACTCATTGATGAGCAACTTACAATGTGCTGCAGACAATTATTTTAGGGGGTTTAGGACACATTCTTTTAAAAGCTGGCTTTGTGTTTTTGTAGACTCATGCTGTTGGGTCGGTACTAAACCCCAACTGTGCATACATAAACAAGCTACCAGAAATACTCTGTATTTACCAACTAATGACTGTTAACTCAGACAAATAAGCTCGGAAGAAAGGAAACAAACAACTATTTGCAGCATTAATTCAGTGTTTTAGTGTTACCTAGAATTCTGCTAAAAAAGCTGTCTATCACACTTTGGGCCGGCGCTGGTAGCTGGCATTGGTACAACTGAACTGTAATAAGAAAAGGGCTGTCGTGTTCTTAGTGCGGTCCTAGACTGTAACAAATGGGATAAAGTGTCCCCTTTCGTAAATTATAAGGCTATTGCAAATAGCATGGGGATTTTGTGACCCTATAGAGGCACAATGCTGCATGCAGAAAACCTTTATACGGTTATAAAACACTGAGGTGACTTGCAATGTTTCTATATTCTATAGTAGGGGGGTACCTTATCTCTTATAATATTTACTTTTGTATTCGCTTTGGCCGCTGCTGAAAAGAGACTGGTGACGGGAGCACAAGCAGTTCAAATTCGTTTCACTATTTTGCTGTTTTCTGTGAAGAGGGTCCGCAATTACAAGGCTTTTTTTTTTACTCATTTGAATTTTTTTATAAAGTGCTTTATACTGCAGTGTTGATGTTTAGGAGTGCTAAATAACAGTTGTTTCTGTACTCGATATAAGATCTGAAAGGATGGTGTGCTGAATCATCTTACCTTAATATGCAAGCGCGACCCCATTGTGACATGCATGACATGCACAGACATGAACACACACAGAAAAGATGATCTGAGCAACCAAAATTCTGATAAGAGGTCAGAGTGCCCTCTCTGCATCAGAGACAGTGTTTCATTAGATGATGTTGCATACTAGCGTATGTAAACATGTTCCATGTAAAGCACTTTGGATAAAAGCGCTATATGACTAACAAGTTAATATTGTTTGTAAGACGAAAAGCAACTGTGATGAATCTGATGATGTCATCACTTCTTTCCCAGAGGTAGCCTCTCCTCTTGTGGCAAGGGGACGGCAGCCGCTACTTGATCCTGACATTGTTAGTTATAGGCACATACCCCCCCCTTTTAGGGATGTTGCTTCTCTTCCTCATGATATGATATGATAGGTTATGTAATACCCAGAGCTTTCTAAGCGTGGACCAGGGGATCGAACCTGTTGTTAAGGATTACAATCAGGCAATACACCCTGGTCTCAGCCTAGTATGTAGTGCGCAAATGAAATACATATTTATTGTGTCTATAGGTTTAATATTCTGAGTGATATACCACTCATATTACACCCTTCTCAAAGTACCCCTCCCTGACCCCCCAGGTTACAATGGACCAGGAATCAGGTTGGTTGGTAAATGTATTATTTATTTATTTAAAATTCAGATCAAACACAAGTGAATATATATGTGGCAGCAATCACCAATGTGGTGACAAAACAATTCAGAAAGTAGATAAAGCAGTAGAATTCACTTTTAGCAATACAGAATATAAAACACAGGAAAAATAACAGATTTGGCTTGTGAGGAGATAGCGCTTAGGTTAAGGTCTCCCCCCGCGCAGTTCTTAATTCACAAATAGGCAAATCTACACAGTCATAGTTATGCAGCAGGTATTCAGGAATGTAGGACAGAGTACAGTGTTCGAATATAAGCTTCCCTCCCCACACAAGAGAGAAAAACGTTTTGAGAAATTTTACACTTTAAAATGACAGTTGAAAATGGCTTTGTGAAACAATGAAAAGTGTGCAAAAAGTTCTTAAATTGATATAAATTCCTATGGGAGCAACACTAAACAGATTCTAACAAACCTAAGGTATCATATGAGCAACAGAACACACTTTAAATCAGAAATGGAAGTGTGGAAATACTTTGAATGGGAAAATAAACTTTTGCAAAAATGCGAATTTCCGCCTAAATTTCACTGTGCGATTTTTAATAAAAACGGGTCAAATGCCATTTGGTTGTGGATGTAGCTACAGGTCTTAGGTTTAACTCAGAGTTGAAATTAAGTCTCTAGATATAAAATTGAAGAAGTTATACAAGTTTGAATGAGAGGTGTTTTTGAAAATAGACGCAAAATTGAAAACAGAAATCAGTTTTTACAATGACAATAATGCTCTAAACTAGGGTATTCAGGCTGGTTACCAGTTTGAAACACAGTAAGCTCCAGAGTGGTCTGTGGAAACCAACTCCAGCACCTCTGTGTCCTCCTTGGAGGACTCAGTCGTATTACCCATGGGATTATTTTAAAGGTTTGGGATTTTCACAAGACAAAAGGATTTTCAAGAAATTATCACTAGCACAAGAAATCAAAGCAAGGTTTCAAGACTGGTGTGACACTATAACAAGTTCTTACGTTAAAGAGAGGATGAGTTGACATTGGGATAGGACAAGGCAAATATACTGTGGGTCACTATGATTCCTGTTTATACTTAGTCAACTTTAAATTTAAGGTTGGACCGTCAGGTTCTGGTCAACACGGATCGGGTCTACAGGCACCAGGCACTTCTGGCGGGATGGTCATCTGGGTGGTTCTGGTCAATTGGACTGCACCTCAGATTGGATTGCATTGGATTGGATTGGCTTTTCTGGTCACTGGACACTGTAGATTAGCGGGATGGTGAGTTTTAGCAAGCAAGCCTTAGTGGTAGTAAGCCAAACTGGACCAGAATTATTTTTTTGATGGTTCGGGTTTTGGGCCTAGCTGGAACGAGCTCAGCAAATGCTGAGGCCTTGGCTTGGTAAAGAAATCCGGAACAGGACAAGATGAAGAATTCTGGAACAGGGCGTCACGCGGAAATCCGGATGGAGTCAGGAATCGGTGTGCCTGTGTGTGGTGAAGTTCCCTTATTTATCATGCCAAGTGACATCACTAAGTTTATGGTAGGGGCAGAATTAGAATGCACACCCACAAGGCTGTGATAGGGCCAAAACACTTGCCTTTTTCTGGTTAGAAGCCAGAAAGAGCTGTCATATTTTATGATGTGACTTGGGAACTCGCACAATGATTTGGACCACAATTTAACTTTCCCACAAATACGCATTTCAATAATTATGCCCTGTAATAAAATCAGACACATACATTACATATTTTGTGGGTTACCTTTACATCTAACTCCCAGGTCAGTGAGAGCTGGCTTTGTTGTTCTGTGGAATTTTGTCAATTTTAATCATAAAGGTTTGGCCTAAGAATCGCTAATTCAGTACATATCTGTGTAATCACCCTTAGAACACAGGTATACAATATCATATATGCAGCATCAATAATCTTGGCACAATTATTCCTTCTGTGTAACTTTTGTTCCTTATGTAGTACAGGGTTCAATCACATCTTCAAAGAAAGAGCGTAAAATTAGATTTACAACTACCAATTTTTAGATTTGTCCTCCTTCATGTGGCCAAGTTAAAGGTTTTCAAAGCTTAATTACAAATAGGTATTTAAACAACAAAAATTCATTAGCAGTTTTTTTTCTCTTCTTTCCACAGGCAACAGCTGTCAAATTCCTTTGATCAGGGTGGGGTCCAGAGGGAAGTTTCCTGCCCCTCCCCTGCACGGATGAGAGTTGAAGCCTGCCATTGTCTCTAGCTGGGCCACAGATGAATGTCTAATGAGTTCTTTGTTCTGTGTATGCGAAAACCTCCCCACAGCAATTAAGCCTTCCTGCTAGCAGTGGAGTGTCAACCATTCTCAGGCTGAGGCAGTCAGCCCAGAATTAAATATTTAAATTAACTCAATACTGGTGGTTACCTACATCTTTCCTTAAAACATATAAATGAACACAGTTTCTAGGCGGATTTTGACATTTAAAGAATTAGACTTTTCACAAAAACATGCTTTTAAATGGGTGATTTTTGCACTTCCTTCCTGGAAAAGCACATAAAACGGAGTCCTTTACATCAGATTTCCTCTGCAGCACATACATCATATTCAGCACCAGTTGAGTGCTGGGATTTGTATGCAGTCTGGATGTATGTATCCAGCCTTTGCTTGGAGTTCTCCCTGCACAGCTGAAATTGTTACATGTTGCCATTTTTAGTCGCATTTCTCCCGTGGAACTGAAAACAAAATGCTGTTGGGCTGGTTTTTCATGAGATACATTTCTTAGCTGCTGTCAATCAATGAAGCCCGGCTCTTCTGAGCCACCTGGATGATCTGTATGATCTGTAACCCTTTTAATTTCACTGGTTCACTGGAAAATAAATGGATCTTGCGCCAAAACAGCACTTTGAAGGTTACAAAGCTGCATTTTAAAAGGCATTTTCGGTTTTTAGCCCAATTCTGCAGCCTTGCTTCATGTTGAATGTAACAGCACCCACTGGTATGCTCCTGCAGTGAGAATTCTGTTTCCACCCCCAGTTTGACTGTGTGTGGCAGGGGTGTGCAGCCTTTTGTGATTGTGACCCACACGCAGTTTTGCAGATTTTTGCAGGGGTTAGTGCATCCATTTTTGGCTGTTTCTTTCCCCATTTGTAAAGTGGCGCAGTGGGGCACATTGGCATGGGCCAAAATATCCCACACTGTGGTGCTCCGTGGTGCTCTGTGTCGTCTTGCGTCCAAGGCAAGCATGTTGCCCCTGAACTATCCTCCCGAGACGAATATGCCTCAGTGGCATACTCTAATCGTCTCCCTCAAGCCCTTACCAGGTTTACTTCATACAGTCTGCAACATCAGACAGGGAGTGTTATATTAATAACTGAGACAAGGAAGAGGCAGGGAGCAGTAGAGATTACTCCCAGTGAGATCCATTGGCAACTTTCTCAACATTATACTAAAGACACTGTGACTGTAACTGAGACGAGAAAGAGGAACAACAATGAAGATGACTGGGACCGATAAGCGAACTACACGGTCTAGTCTTTGAAAGCTACTCCCTTCTGCCGGGAAGTTTAAATTCATGGCAGCTGACAGGCAGCGTCAGAGAGAAGTGCAGAAGCTGGGTAATGCCACAAGCCATGCAGAGACTGGACAACACGCTACGGGAGAGCAAGCCGTGGGCAGCAAAGAGTGATCGAGGGCTCGCCACCAGTGTCGGAGAGGCAGCGGGAGCCGCTCAGAGTTGAACCAAATGCCGCGAAGCTACAGCGGCTGACGGGACATATGTGGAGCCAACAAGCTGCACAGAGAAAAAACGAAGAGGCGCAGGAAGACCGACCGCTTACCGGGTTGCCTAAGAATGCATGCCACTCCATGAAAGTAATGAGAGAAATGCTGAATTAACCGTATGAAGGGTTTAGCATGGTCTTAAGCCATACCATGAACAGCTTGCTGGGCCCAGACCTGAAAAGATGAAATGCATCAAATACAAGTGCAATTGTTGAAATGAACTTTGTGAAACCGGAGGTGATAAACCAACAGTGGGCAAAATGAAAGATAACTGCACATAAGTCCTGGCAGAAGAGTATACCAGGCAAGGTCAAGTGTTGAAACCCTTGCAGGAGAGTATACCAGGGAAGGCTAAATGTTTGAAAGACTGCATCCCAGACCTGGGAGTACACCAGGCAAAGTAAAAAGGTGGTTAATAAACTACAGTGTAAAAGAATCTCAAGGAAGACCGATGCCATTAGGATTGTGAGTTGTTTTCAAGGTGGAGAGAAAACCTGGCGGGGGATTATACAAAGTGACCTACGAGTCTGGGACCAACACCTAAATTGCAAATATTGGAAAGAGAAACCCAAAGAGGATTCATGTCTTTTGGATTTTGAGTTGTCTTCAATATGAGCAGGAATATGTGTAAAGTAGCCATTCCCTGGAACTGGGAGTACACTGAGAGGAGGAAGTTACCCTCTTGGGTTACAAGGAACTTGTTTATTCGTTGTTTGAACTTTTGCATATTGGTGAAAAGGAAAAATCTGGGGAAGGGAGGCATCTCCTGGAGCTCTAAACCTTGTCCATTTGGAATGGTTTGAATCATACCTTTATGTTGGATTTCAACACTTTTGGGAATCGGAGACAATATCCTTTGCACATTAGAGTTAGTTTAGAGTGTGAGGGCCAGAATAGGATTACGGACACAGGACATAGCTTGCTTTGGACATCTTGACAAAAGAAAGACCCCTTTGTTTTTGGTTGAGGTAGGGAAATTACTCCTAGTTTAGGGATAGTGAGGCATTTTCCAACCGCTTCTTGATTTGAATAAAAGTTTATAACCAAAAACCATTGATTCCTCTGTGTCTGCGTCTCTTTCCTGGATCTTCACACAGCAAACATGCGTGTTAGGACATAATTCAATGTTTGGGGTTATTTTGTCCCACTTTATGGGATCTATAAACAGTTTGCTTTTTCCCTGCAGATTTTCTTGGAACTTTGCTTTATTTTTGTGTTCAGAGAGACTTGTGCTGAAGTCCCGTTGTTGCGGTTACCCCAGGTAGCCCATATGACTTCCACCTTTTTTGTTCACACTCTGTGGCCATTGTCACCATCGCTGAACTAACTACAAGAAAATATTCTACTTTAATTTGTTAGTGCAACCCACTTGGGTTGGATGCACTTTAGTTCCTCTTTGAATGTTTCGCGCAGTGTTTTCTTTGTTGCACAGAAGTTGCCTTTTGGACTTCCTTGTGCCCTCCCCAAGATGGCCGATGCATTCTACATATCCATCCAGGCATCTGCTGGTGCATAGTGACCCACTTACCGCTGCCCGATTGGCTGGGGCAGCATTCTTGTGGCCTATCCGTGGAGCTGGCAGGCAGTAGCCGGCCCTTTTCCAAAGGCCCTCTCCTAAGGTCACGGGGCTTCCCTGTCTGACCCTGTCTGGGCCTGAAAAGGCAGTGAGGAGCCCCCTACCATGATGGAGGATCCTGCCTACCTACCACCATCATCGTGACCATCGTCCTGCACTCATAGGGAAGCTCCCATCCTCCATGCCTTGCCACATTCACTTTCTAACCCCGGTGGCCTTGCATGCAACTCTTGATCATTCTCCTTCCCATATCTAGGATTTCCATAGCCAGCTGTGACCCACCCTACCCAAGACCCACTGGCTCACTCGCGTCCAACGCTGTTGCCATTACACAAGTTGCCTGGCCACGCTTTCAAATTCGGCAGCCTTTATACTGGTCTTGTGGTTCCTCACACTGTGCTACTTGACTTTTGTCTCTGGAACAGATCGGCTCTCCGTTGAAATCTATCCAACCTCATCTGAGCTATCATATGGAAGCCAGCACTCTTCTAACTGCGTCACACTGTTCCTATTATTTTATGTGCTCTTATTCTACTGATTGCTTCTCCACTAAAGCGTCACTCTGTTCCACCACATGCATGTTAGGCGCATCTTTCTATTTGCCAACTCTTAACTGTGTGCTGATTGTTTTTGCTTTCAATCCATGTTCAGTAAAGTCAACGCTGCTCACCCATTTCGCAGTCTGTGGCAAATAGTTCCTTCTTCTGACTTTACTAAAGTTGTCGCCTTTCCTGCTTTTCCTGGATACACCATTTTGGTTACTCATAACCTTTGCACTGTTAAAATTCTGCGATTTTCCATGTGTGTTTGATTTTCTAGGTGTGTTTTTTACTCATCTGTTCCTGGAGTGGCTCCCATGACACCATCACAAGCTGCCCACACTATACCTGGTGTGCTCCTCTCCTATAAGTTGCAAAGACAATCCTGTGTACAACCGTGTTCCCCTTTAACTACTGTACTGCCCTTTGCAGCAACATATATTCTGGTTGCTTACACATCTGGCTTCTTCAATGTTTCTGTAATTGGCTGTTTGCTTTTTAAATTCAAATCTGGCTGTGCTGGACTTTGGTTTTGTGAGTTAACTGCTGCAAATAGCCTCATGTCCTGAATGTGACTAGCAACCTGTAAACTGCATTCTGCTGCTCTCCAGTGCCCCCGCCCCCTTGTGTGGTCCTGCCCTGCCCCTTGTAACTGTTCCCATGTGAATATTGCTGGTGTTTAAAGCTCCACCTCCATCTGTACCTGCTTAGCTGAGAGGCTTTTTTGTGAGCTTATTTGTGCACTGTGCAGCTCCCATGTCTGTCTCTCTCCCTCCCCCCACCACTAACATGGCACTCTCCATCTCCCCTATCAACTCTAACTGCTACTCTATCACCTATCCTATCTCCCGCATGAAGTCTGGAAGAAGAAAGCTTAAAAAAGCCCTTCTGTCCTCTAATCCAGCTCCTCTGCCAGACAAACCCTCACTGATATCCTCTTTCTCGTTCCTTCGGCAGATCTCTGGACCCCGCATATGATCTCTGTATTCTGTCCTGTCCCTCCTCTCCCATTAATGGTGGCTCCCACTGGGAAGTCCTCATGGATTTCTTTGACTCCTCCAGAGTCATCATTAATGTCTACCTAAATGGCACTGTCATGGTGCAAGGCCCTCAGGCCAATCTCCTCCTCTTTGATAGGCGGTTCCCTTTCCTCATCAACTTCCTCTCATCTCCAGCTGTCTCATACTCTCCTCCCTTGGTTACCTTACCCTCTTTTCCTTCCTCCTCTGCCCCTTCTCAAGCCACCTCCACACCTCCGCAGGGCATACCTTTGATTTGTACCTCTCCCCGGAAGGTCTTTAAGGCTGGCAAACTTCTCCATCTTGCCTCTCTCAACTCTTGCTCGGCGGTCAAACACTCCTCTGACATCTGCCACCTCCTAGAAGAACTTGACCTTGGTGTCCTCAGTCTTACCGACGGTATACAAGAATAGAGCTGTAGAGTCCTCTTTTTTTAGGGGACTGTGTGGAAGAGGACAGGTAGTACAAATGTATACAGAGGGGGTGTCCACAACAGCTTCCCACCATCACACGTACTAGACATGTCTAATTGCAAAAGCACCAAAAGGAACTGTCATTGAATATATTTAGACAGAGTAATAGAGATTTTTTACATATTTTAATTAATAAAGGACAATTGCACAACAATATGAGGACACATGAAATGGTTGAAATGTTTTCCTCACGTCCCTACTAACCACACCACCATCTTGTGAGGAGACTTCTTTCAACCTTATTAGGGGCTCATTGATGCTAGTCATATCTGGTTGATTTCACAATGCTTTTTATGTGATGTTTTTGTTCTTTTTAACAATTTTTTTGTACTTATGTGTACACATTAATTAAAATATGTAAAAAATCTCTATTACCCTGTCTAAATATATTCAATGACATAGTTCCTTTTGGCGTTTTTGCAATTAGACACCCCTAGTACGTGTGAAGGTGGGAAGCTGTTGTGAACACCCCCTCGGTATACCTCAGTCTTACCGAGACATGGTTCACGGCCAGCTCTGTCACGAGCTTTGACACTCTCCTCCCTGATGGCTACAAGATCCTCTCCGCCCCAAGATCCACCCCGCTCGGAGGGGGTGTGGCCCTGATGTTCCCTGAGTGGATTCCTGCCTCTATCATCCCCACTCAGACTTTCAAATGCCTTATCCGCATTGTCTCTCTCTCTCTTTCTCACTCTTTCTCACTCTTTCTCACTCTTTCTCACTCTTTCTCACTCTTTCTCTCTCTTTCTCTCTTTCTCTCTCTTTCTCACTCTCTCTCTTTCTCTCTCTTTCTCTCTCTTTCTCTCTTTCTCTCTCTTTCTCTCTCTTTCTCACTCTTTCTCTCTCTTTCTCTCTCTTTCTCTCTCTTTCTCTCTCTTTCTTACTCTCTCTTTCTCACTCTTTCTCTTTCTCGCTCTTTCTCTCTCTCTTTCTCTTTCTTTCTCTCTTTCTCTTTCTCACTCTCTTTCTCTCTCTCTCTCTCCCCCTCTCTCTTTCTCTCTCCTAGCCACTCTCATATAGTTGCTGCTCTCTACTGGCCCCCTGGTAAAATCACCTCCTTTCTCTCTGAGTGGGCTGACCTTTCCTCCTCACTCCTGGCCTCAACCACTCAACTCCTCCTCCTTGGTGACCTCAGCAACCATCTTGATTCTCCCTGTCCCTCGTCTGAGCTCTTTCATGACCTCTGCGATTCACTCTCTATCCTCCCCTCCGGCGCTACTCACTCTGCTCGTCACAGACTGGATGTCTTGATTTCCTCCCCTTTCATCTTTCCATCTCATCCACCCAAGATTGCCACCCACCTTCTCGGACATCCGGACTATGAAGCGTGTGTCAGTTGAGGCTTTAGCTGCCACCTTCTCCCCCCTTCCTCCAGCCCGGGCAGTTCACACCCTGACACAACTCTGTCTCTGCTCTATTTCTGCTACTCCCGATGCTTTTACCCCTACCATGAGGATCCATTTGAAGTCCAAAGCCAAGTGAAATTCTTGGTTTGACTCTGACCTAGCTACACTTAAATGTAAGTGTAGGATGGCTGAGAGGAAATGGAGGGCTTCTTGCTCATCCTTTGAGAAACTGGCCTGCAGCCTGCTCCAAAGGCAATACCAACTCTCTGTCCGCACCAAGAAGAGAGTCCACATTCAATCCCGTGTCTCTGCGGCATCTAACAACTCGACCACACTCTTTATAATCTGTAAGGAGCTGGCCAACCCAGCTGCAGTCTCCACCCCTCCTCTCCCCTCCCAGGCTCTTTGCAATGCCCTTGCCTCCCACTTTATCTCTAACTCCCAGGATATCCTGTCCACCCTCTCCTCCACTCCCCCTCCTCGCCCCTCACCCATCACCTCCTCTGCTTAATGACCCTCTGTCAGCTTCCCACCTCCCTTTTTCTCCTCCTTTCCACTTTTCTCCCCTGAGGAGGTGGCTAGACAAGTCCGATCTATGAAAACCTCATCAAAAGAGGCCTATCCCTGTTCCTCTAAAACCATTAAGGACCAAATCAAGATCTTCTATCTCCCTCTCTACCTGTGGTGTTCCCCAGGGTTCCATCTCTCGCCCTGGCTTTTTAACCAATACCTGGCAACTCTCGCCTATTGCAGTTCCATTTTCTGCTCAAATTTCCAGTGATATGCTGATGACACCCAACTCATTTTTAGGCTTCCTTCAGCCACCTCCTCTCCTTCCATCATCTCGGATTGCCTATTCGGCATTCAAAAATGGTGTGCCACCAACAACCTTTGTCTAAATGCCAACAAGACTGAGATCTTCCTCATTTGTACACCTTCACTTTCCTTTCCCTTCACTCCCTTGGCCCTCCTCCTACCCCTACCTGCGAAGCTAAGAACCTCTGGGTCATCTTTGATTCCACACTTTCCTTCTCTGCACACATCTCTGACGTCTCTAAAAAGTCAAACTTCTTACTTCATCTCCTTAGAGGTACTCTGCCTTTTCTCTCCTTCCCTCAGAAGCTCACTGTCTCCCAATTCTCTCTAGGTTGGACTACTAACAGCCTCTTTCTAAATCTACTTGCCTCCACTCTCGGCCCTTTACAACAAATCCAGAACAGAACTGCAAGACTTGTCCTTGGCCTCAAGCCCTGGGATCGTACCTCTCCAGCTCTGAAATCCCTTAATTGGCTCCCAGTGGATGCAAGGATTAAATCTAAAACCCTCTGCATTGTCCACAAGGCTTTCTCGGGCCTGGGTCCAATATACTGTCAACTTTCCCTCCGTGAATACCTACCCTCTCGAACCCTCCATTCCTCTAACTCCCTCAGGGTCAGACGTTTTTCAAAGAAATGAGCTGGGTGTAGAGCTCTGTCTTCGGCTGGGTCCTCCCTTTGGAACAGCCTCCCTGCCATCTTGAAACTTGAGGAGAACCTTCTCCGGTTCCGGAAGCAGCTCAAGACCTTTCTCTTCACTTCTGCCTTTGCCCCTTTTCTCACATACTGATCTGCTTTGATCTCTCAGCACCGTGCACCTGGCTACCCTCTGTCCTTCGGGCCCAGGTACCTGCTCACCCTGCCACCCTCCTTCACTGCCTCTGGGCCACCCCTGGCACTGGGGGTCTGTATCTGTACCCATACAGTCCCACTCCCACTTTTCCTCTGCACTTATCAGATAACCCTATCTGACTAACCTAGCACTTTGCCGCGTGTTGGCTGCACTACCCCTGCTAATCACCTTTATTTATTTATTTATCGCTTTATTCATATTTATTCTGTTCTGTCCTCTGTTCCGCACTTTCAACTTCTCCCCCCTTCCCCCTTTCCCATGCACTTGCATGCTCTTGATGTCACTGGGCCTAGTAAGATCGTTGTTTTTGTTCTCCCCTGTTCCCCGCCCTTTGCCTGGTCACGCTCTGAAACACTTGTGTACGAGCGCGATATAAATAAAATATCATATTATACCTATTGCTGACACCTATGTCAATGCTACTTCCAGGCAGACTATCACTGACATCCTCTTTTCTGTCCCCTCCCCAGACCTATGGAATCCCCACTTGGTCTCTACTCTCTCCCCCCTTTCTCCCCTTCACCACTGCTCTTGACACTCCCTTCCTAAGGGCTACAAACTCCTCTCCAAACCTAGGCCCAACTGACCCAGAAGTGGAGTGGCCCTGCTTTTTCCTGAGTGGGTCCCTCCTTCTATCATACCTACTCAATCCTACTCCTCTTTTGAATGCCTCGTCTGTAGGCTCAGAATCTCTCCTACTCCCTCACTCACTCTTGCTGCCTCTACAGGCCTCCCGGCCATATCTCTTTCGTCTTCTCTGAATGGGCCGACCTCACCTCATTCCTCTTGACCTCTATTCCGAACTCCTCCTCCTCAGTGACTTCAGCATCCGCCTTGAGTCTCCTGGATCAGCCATTTCACTTTTCTGTGACTCCTCCTCTCTTACTATTCTTCCTTCCGGTTCGACCCACTTAGCCAGGCAAACTTTGGATGTCCTTGTCTCTGGAGACACCCCTAGCTCTAACCCGCTCACCACCACCTCTCCTGGTCCGACCACTCTCTCCTCTCCTCGCACTGTCTGAGCCGCCTCCAGCACTGCCAGCCTCCTTCGCCGTCATTCGACCGATGGAGCGAGCGTCAGTCGTTGCTTTTGCTTCCATTTTGATCCCACCCCTGCCTCCGACTCTTCCTTTGACTCTGGTCTTGCTAACCTTCAATTCTCCATCTCTAACACCCTTCACATTCTTTCCCCTGTCATGAGGATCCGCTTCAAGCTTGCCTCCAAGTGCAATGGTTGGTATGACTCTTATCTAGCTTCTCTGAAAGTGCACAGTTGCTGACGAGAAGTGGTAGAAGTTGGGGTCATCCTCCGACAAACTGACCTGTCGCCTGCTCCAAAGGCAATATTATTTTTCTATCCGTTCTAAGAAGAGGGCCGCCATCCAAGCCCGCATCTCCGAAGCTACCAACTTCACGGCTGAACTTTTAAAAATCTGCAAGGAACTTGCCAATCCATCTGCAGTCTCCACCCCTCTCCTTCCTTCCCAGGCTCTCTGCGCCGCTTTGGCATCCCATTTCACTTCTAAAACTCCACCACGCTCATCTCCACTCCCACCTCTGCTCTCCTGCCTCCCTTGGCTCACCTACCTCCACCCTCCCCTCACTCTCCTCCCTCCTGCTCATTGCACCTGATGAGGTTTCTAAAGTGCCCGGCTCTGTGAAGATCTCATCCAACAGGTGCTCCCCTGCTCTTCCAGAACCATTAAGGACAACATCTCCTCTCTCACCCCGGCTCTTGCCGATTTCTGTATGTCACTACTTTGCCACTGGCTCTTTCCTGCTATCCCTCGAGCACTCCCTTGTGCACCCTCTCCTAAAAAAGCCATCTGCTGTCCCCTCCTACCTAGCTAATTGTTGCCCTATTTCCACCACCTCCCTTCTTGGCTAAACTCCTGGAGAAGGTGATCCTCCCCCAACGAATCCATCATACTGAACTTGTCGGTTGCCTTCATGACCAATCTGGATTCAGGGCATCCAGGGGCACGGAAACTGCTCTCCTGAACACCCGTGATGGCGTGCGCACAAATCTTGATTCCAACTCTCCTGCTGTTCTCATTCTCCTTGATCTCTCCTCTGCCTTAGACACAGTCAGCCAGTCTATCCTCTTAAAACAGCTCTGTGATACCCTTGGCATCATGGACCGGGCACTGGACTGGCTGACCGCTTTCCTCACTAATCGCCCTTCCCAGCTGCAACTGGGCTCTTTCTCCTCCACCACCTCACTCTCTACCTGCGGCATCCCCCAGGGCTCTATCCGATCACCGTGTCTCTTCAATATCTATCTCACCCCTCCTGCTCATCTTAACTCCGCCTTTTCTCCTCATATCCAGTGTTATGCTGATGACACACAGCTCTCCCTCAAACTTCCCTCTACTACCTCCTCTTCCCTCCTTTCTCATCCCCGATTGCCTGCCGCCTGCTATCCAGGTATGGTGTGCAGCTAGCAATCTCTGTCTTAATGCCAGTAAGAGAGAGATCCTTCTTAATGGGACACCTGCGTGCTATTTCCCTCCTATCATCTGGCTGCCCTCTTTGGGCCCTCGACCCTCACCATCCTGTGAGGCCAAATACCTTGGGTTCATCTTCAACTCCTCCCTCTTCTTCACCCCTCACATCTTGGACCTTGCTAGCCCACTTCCAGCTTCACCTCCTTAGAGGCATTCTCCCTTTCCACACATTTCCCCAAAAGTTCATTGCCTCCAGAGCTCTGGTTCTCTCTAGGCCGGACTACTGCAAAAGCCTCTTCCTCAATCTCCCCCTTTCTTCCCTACGCCCCCTTCAGCTAATCCAAAATGGGGCTGCACGACTTATCCTGGGCCTCAAGCCCAGGGACCGTATCTCTCCAGCCCTAAAATCTCTCCACTGGCTGCCGGTGGCCACGAGGATCAAAGTCCAGACCCTCTGCATCATCCATAAGGCTTTCTGGGACCTGGGTCCAAGCTATCTACTTTCTCTCCCTAAATATTTTCCCTGCTAGAGCCCTCCACTCCACTAAGTCCAACTCTCTGATTGTCAAATGCTTCTCCAAGAAAACGCTTCTCCAAGCAGAGAGTGGGAGGCAGGTCTCTCTCTTCGGCTGGTGCCTCTCTCTGGAACAGCCTTCCTTCCCCTCTCAGACTTGAGCCGTACCTCCTTAAGTTCCGGAAACTTCACAAAACTCTGCTTTTCACTACCTCTTTCCCGGTTTCCCTTCCCTGCTAATCACTCCACTGCCACTGGGACTGGGGGCCTGGTCCTTCATGAATCTCACAGGTTACCTGGCCCTCTGCCCAATCAACACCAGTACCATCCCCCCACCCCTAAGCACTACCCTTGTGGGCCCCCTGCCTGGCAGCGGTGCATCCCACCCTTGGGATCCCTCTGCCCAGCAATTAGCCGGTGGCCTCCTCCCCTGGTATCCCTTGGCACTGCTCTCCCGAACTCACCGGCCCATACCTTGCTCCACCCCGCCCCCCCTTCCTTATCCTCTGCACTCCTCCTCGCTGCGCTTGCATGTCCGAATGTCACAAGACCAAGTAAGAACACGTTTTTATATTTACTGTTCTTTTTTCCATTGTATTTACTCCCTTGTTCCCTCCCCCACTTGCCTTGTGGTGCTTGGAAACACTATTTTGTTGTATAAGCGCCTAACAAATGCTAAATAAATAAATTAAATAAAATGAGTGGTGCTATTTAAGCTGGCCATTTTGGTCCCATGGTGAGTTTACCCGCATGTAAGTGTTCTGTGGAGTGGGCTGGTGGAAGCCACATTTGTTTTTTGGCATTACATTTTTCCCACCTTAGTAGCCAAATTAGTCTACATGGTAGCCATATGGGTACTAAGGAATTTGTTTAAGTCATGTTCCTATCCATTTTGGTTTGTGGGCTTCTTTGTGTGTGGGGAACACGAGGATGGCTCAAAATGACCTTTATGCTGAAATGGGATCACTCTGGGCCCAGCCCTGCACCCTCTAATGTGGTTTAAACTGGAGTAGCCTGGATTCCCCCAGCACCCTGTGAGGGAAAGCTTATCAGCGGGAGGCCATATACTTGCATTAGATTCTTACTAGAACTCGAGTAAGACTTCTTCTAGAACATGGGCTGCTGCTAAGGGTCTTGTTTCTGTCATACTGGTGGAGTGAGGTCCTGCTTCCTTTGTCCTCTGCATCCTGCTCTTGCATTGCTGTTTGGAACTCCTGGTTTGGCCCTTCCTTACCTTCCATTTAGTCCTCCTTACTGGCCGGGCTGGCTGCTCTTTGTTGTGCATTTTTCCTGGCCTTTTGCTGTGCTGACTTGGGTATGGAGTCTCACTGACCTGAGTACTTTTCCCTGGGTCCTGGACTCTCGATATTTATTCATTGGAATAGTTGTCAGGAGTCCTCTGGGTCGAGGGGGTCAGAGGGGGGCCGGGTGGGCGGGGTAGTAGGATTTTGCAGGTAATGCATTTCCATTGACTTGCATTGGTGCCGAATCCTCCTTTCCTTCCATCCTTCACTGGCTGGCTGGGTCTCGAACCCGAGCTGCTGCTCCTCATGGGGAGGGTCGCCTCTCGGGTTCCATAGAGTTGCTTGTTTGGCTGCAGCTTTGGGGTAGATCTTGAATGTACCTTACTTTACCCTATAACTGAGGCTTGCCCTTTGCACTTTGTCTCATTGTTTACTCGGGGAGGGGGGGCGCTTGTACAAACTTATAAACTCTCAAGTGACTAAAAAGGGTATTTATCCGAACTTGGAAATGTGTTTGCGGATCCCAGGAGTTTTACACCAGTGGCTCGATTTTTTAGATGATCCCTATAATATTCTGGGGAATTAAAAATCATAAGTCACTGCTTTGCACTCCTGTCAATAGACAATGTATTATTGGTTATTTTGTTTCCACCTATTTCTAATAGTGTATTCCGACCATGTAGTTCTAGCATTATAAGTCTGATTGTGAATCTAACTTTTGGTTGCCCTCTGTGGAAAGTTGTCAGCCACTGTACTTTCCATAGCCAGCTGTGACCCACCCTACCCAAGACCCACTGGCTCACTCGCGTCCAACGCTGTTGCCATTACACAAGTTGCCTGGCCATGCTTTCAAATTCGGCAGCCTTTATACTGGTCTTGTCGAGCTACCTGTGGGCTGTCTGCCTTACTTTATTTTACAGGATGTGGGAAATACTGTGGCGGGGCATGTACTTGCACCGTGGGATCTGAACATGGCTATGTGATGCATATTACTCTTGTCTAGAGATCCCCTCCCCTGATAGGAAAGATTTACATTTCATGTGCAATTTTCCCTCCAGTTGTGTACCTCTCAATTTTTTTCTGCTGTTTAATACCGTAGTCTGACTTTGCCACTGGAGCACAGCCTTCAGCTGCACTCCCCTGGGCTTTTCTCTCGCATTGTTATGGGGAAACTGACATGCCCTTAAAGACAGTCAGTACTGGAAGACTTTGTTTCCCTTTGTCCTTGTCAAAGTTGCAACGTTTCTGCAACATGTTGCAAGTGCACAATGTACCTTACAGTACAGGGCACTTGGGTCTTCCTGTCATTTCTAAAGGCCCTAGACACTCAAAGGATTTGTTAGGAGAAGTGTGGATGTGCCTTGGACAGGGCTGGTGGCAGCTTATCTTTTCATATATTTGTAACCCTTTCCTGCCAGGTGAACCGAGTTTACCGCCTTTGGCACAAATAGGTGGCCTGGCTCCAAAATGGCCATGCCACAAGGTTCTTTGTCCTGTACTTTGGCAATATTGCCCCTTCACCTTCCCCAGGTCGAGTCGACCCGGGTCAGTCCTTATTTGGGCATACATTCTCCTGCAAAGCGTCAAGCTTTCTCTGGCTTCTGCATGCCTTGTGTGTGTGTGCTGCCAGGATGTGGTTGGACTGTCTGGTTCTAGTACACATCCTGGGTGCCAGAGTGCCTGGTGTGCTGTGAATGCTTGGGACCACTGTGGTCCGTGAATGGTCCACGTATGGTGTGCCTATATGTGAGCAGATATCTCATTGCATCCTCTTAGTTTTGGCACGAAGGAGATTCTGGAAAAGAGAAGGCACCAAACACCCATACCATGTCGATCTCTTGAGTTCTCACTGAATGAAGGGTAGGATCCAAGTATCCTGAAATTAAGAAGCCGAGAACATAAACCGCTGGAAGGTTTGGCACTCTGAGCCCGCTGTCGTCCCGCTGAACTCCTCTGCATCAACTAGAACGTCTGCGAAGACGCTTTGACCCATTGGAATAGTGGGACCAACTAGTCTCAGCACCTTCATCAAACCCTGCAAGTAAGCCTTCTTGGAAGTGTCCCAGGGCCAACCAGTAGGCTGACCAGCTTGCGCAGGACTTTTGGTCTGATACCGCCACCGTTTCGAGGAGGCCCTTGAAACTTGGTGCATCGCAAGCTTTGTATTCACGGCACTCGCACCGAATTTCATACCCTTGGCGTTCCCAGGTCTGGAGTAAAGAGAGAGCACCCGAACCAGAGTACGAGCGGTTACCGTGTCGCCCAGCCGTGGTGACGAACTTTGCAGGTGCCTTGCAGCTGTGCCCCTCTTTGCCCTGAAGCCTGCTACAGTGGAACTGGCCTGATCCATCCACCAGGAGCGGGGAAATCGCCACTGTCCCATTTTGGAATCAACGCTGTAACTTCATCTCTGAAAGCCGCAGAGGCGCAGAATTGCTGCATTTGAACCCGCAACCGAAGTGAACTCAACTGCCAAAGTTTGGTCCGGAGTGCGCCAGGAGTCGGTGAGTAATTGCAACCCTGACCAGTGGCCCCTAGCGCATCCATCCATTTTTAAGCACAAGTGGCCCCTGAGGGCCCCTCTCCTTTCCACAGCCTGAGCTATCAAACTATTCCGAACTCCTGGAACCTGTTCTGCCCTCACGGGGAGACCCTCCACGAATAGTGGGAACCTATTCTGCATCACCTCACCCACCTTCCTGAGCTGCTACAGACCCTACAAGAGACCCTGTTTTTGCCCATCTGCACTACCGCGTGCGCCGGCATTGCAAGTACATTTGAGCAATAGGCTCCCCTCTTTGTAGGGACTTGACTGCCTTTCAGTTAGGATTGTGTTTGTTGCAGTACTGCCTAAAGGCTCTTTGCACTACCTGCTTCCTCCTCTTTTCTAGGTTGTGGACACATTTTGTGCATTAACCCTTTTGGCCACGTCTTGTATATATGTATTTTAGTAGGATTGTGTTGGTTTAAAAGTGTTATTGTTAATAACTATTGTATTGTAACACAAAGGCCTTGAATAAATGTATTTTTAATATATATATACACCTGAGTGAGAGTGATTTGTAGTGTTGTTTACACTGTGTGCTCATTGAGGTCTTGCGGTCACCCTAACCCCTCCTGAGACCTAGTCTTAAACGCTGCCAATGCTACCTTGATTGGTCTGGCTTGTCCAGAAGGTTACCCTGTTCCAAGAAACTAGGCTGGCCTTTTGAACTTCTGCCCACCAGGTCAGAGTTCAGAAATCCATCTCAACATCCCCCAACACCTGTGGCATTATAATGTGTATGGGGTTTACCCCTAGACATAAGGTTTACATAAGTTTAGCTACACACATGGTAAGGGTCAACACTAAGGCCCTTTACTGTTTTTATACAATCACTGTTTTTATTCTATTATTGCATTTGAAACCTAAAGTGGTTATTAGAGTTTCTACTTACTATGTCGTAACGTGTATATTTTTCAGTACACCTGTGTAGTGACCTCTATTGGGCCTCACTATGCTGGTCTACCCGCCTTCTCCCCTCTCCTGAGTGAAGCAAAGACTGCTCTGCTACATTTTTAATAGAGGGAATTTGGGTTATCTTATGAACACCTTGTCTTACCCTTAGGGTAGGTCTTCTAACACCCCTCATTAGAAGGCTGATGACCATTCCCCCCAAATACGAGCTTGTCCCCTGAAAAGGTCCTCCCCTATCTGCATTATCATGTGAGAGGTGGAGCGCAAATAGTGTTGCTCAGCACTCCTACAGCTGTGCCACGTGCAAACATCAATGGCTGTGGTTCGAAGTCAAAATGAGACACATAATAGGTCTGTAGAAGATTAACAAGTTATGTTACTACACACCTGTAAAAACGTATTACAGGCAGTTAGTGGCCTGATTTTCCTTCTTTATTTATTTATTGGACAGTTGTATGCCGCCTATATGCAAGTGTTTCCAGGCGCCACAAGACAAATTAGGGGAGGGGTGACCACAAAAGTGATGGGTGGAAGGTTTCGAATTAATCTGAACCACTGGCAATTGCTCTGGGAAACCTACCACACCACTGTTTTTTAGCCCGTCTGCGCCATTGCAAAAGGGGTCCAGCCATGTGCAAATCAGTCAGCTGCCGCCACCAATGGAAGCAGCCCAGCCCGAACTGCTAGGCCAGGTCCCCTCTGCACAGAAAACCAAGCAACCAGATATGTTTCGGCCTTGTTGGACCTTCTCAGTGAGGTGCAGCCTGGTTCCCTATGGCGCAGCGAGCAACGGACCCACGTCTGGGCATACCCTCTCTCACATGGAGAGACAAACTGTGACCACAAAAGTGATGGGTGGAAGGTTTCGAATGAATCTGAACGACTGGCAATTGCTCTGGGCAACCTACCACACCACTGTTTTTTAGCCCGTCTGCGCCATTGCAAAAGGGGTCCAGCCATGTGCAAATCAGTCAGCTGCCGCCACCAATGGTAGCAGCCCAACCCGAACTGCTAGGCCAGGTCCCCTCTGCACAGAAAACCAAGCAACCCCAGACATGTTTCGGCCTTGTTGGACCTCCTCAGTGAGGTGCAGCCTGGTTCCCTATGGCGCAGCGAGCAACGGACCCACGTCTGGGCATACCCTCTCTCACATGGAGAGACAAACTGACCACAAAAGTGATGGGTGGAAGGTTTCGAATTAATCTGAACCACTGGCAATTGCTCTGGGCAACCTTCCACACCACCAAATTAGGGGAGGAGAACATAGGAAGAACAACCAACGGTTATATTGGCCTTGTGGAATTCCTGCCGTGCAAGTACAAGAACGAGGTGGATGGTGCAGGGGTAGAGGGAGAAGTGCAGGAGTGAAGTGCCCAAGGTAGGGGGTTGGAGGTCAAGTGCTGGGGGGCCAAGAAAGGCAAGTGCTGGGGGAGCCAATATAGCAAGTGCCAGGGGTAAAAAGGGAGGGAGGAGCGAGGGCAAGTGCGGAGGACAGGGTGGACCAGGCTGGGGCTAGTCCAGGGAACAGAGCCCGACAGGCAGCGCTTGCAAGGGTTGCTGAGGAAACTGGTGGGGGGTGGCCTGGCCCCGGTGTAACTCTGGAGGGGCAGGCCCCGGTCGCAGCAGCAGAGGGAATGTTGGTACTAGAGGGGAGAGGGAAGGAAGAGGAGAAAAGGAAAGTCTTGAGAAGTTTCCGGAACTTAAGAAGATCTGCCTCAAGTCTGAGGGGGCAGGGAGGTTGTTCCAGAGGGTGGTACCCTGCCGAGGAAAGTGATCCATCTCCCACTCTGTTTGGAAAGGCGTTTGGCCTGAAGATAGTTGGAGCCAGAGGACTGAAGCACTTATTCCAAGTGAGTACTGACATCAGAACGTGCCTGTGGTAAGAAAATAATAAAACTGAGTTGTATAGTATTAGTAATAGAACAGTTGCTTGCATATTTTAAAAAGACCAGCGCCTACCCGAGTTCTGAATGTCATCTTTGCATACACACAGGCACACGCATAAGCCACTGCATAAAAGTAACAACCAACATCAAACGTTGAAGGTGGCATTTCTCATTTTTATCACCTACTTTCTTATATTAGGTAGTATGTACTTAGTGCTGAACAAGGCAGTGCCTTGCACTCATCCGAGATGACACCCAATGCAGCGTCATCTTTCATATTAATCGGGTCTTGCATCGGGGCCTTTCAACCCTTTCAGGTAAAATGTGATCGAGCATCGGAAGGGGGTAGGGAGGAGCATCTGCCTCCATGTTGGCAGTCAGCTTTCTTATGACACAGCAATATGCACCTGTCGTTCAGGACTTTCAATCGGATATTTCAATGTGCTGCTTTTCGCACGTCTTACAAGCTGAATTTTCATGGCCCTTGAGGGTGTGACCTGCCTGGGGTCTCTGTGGTACCTTTTTGCTCCCGTTTTTAACCTTGCTGACAAAGGATTCATTGCTTCTCAGTGGAAGTTTAGTGTTTCAGCTCCCTGCTGGCCATCATCATAATTGCCGGCTATTAAGCCCATGGCTGTATTTCTTTGTCTCCATTGTAATGCATGCACCCTGTAGGTGCCTCAGACTGTTCTCCGCTCTCAGCATGGGGGCCCCCCAACCATCATGTTGAACTGGACGCCCACGAGCTGTGACAGCTCTTCAGCCTGCCCTTATGGTACCCGTTTAAAGCCATAATCCAGCTCTTATGGAAGTGTATAGACTGTGTGTGCGAAATGAAGTCATGTATTATTAGACTTAACAATAGAGTTCAGAAATACCGCTCAGCAGTCACACCTACTTAACGAACATTCTTAGGCAAATCTTATGTGCAGCAGCTGCATGGAGTCCTGTATTCAGCGCCTGCTCAAGTTGCGCTCTGGGAGTGTCTCACCCCGCGCCTCCCACGCGCAGCAAATAAAGCTTGCCTCCAGTTTACATGACACTGCTCAGTGTCATGTAAAATTAAGTATCGGTCTGGCCTGGCCAGCACCTATTAAACAATTAAACCGCACACAAACACTACAAGAGCAACAGTGGGTTCAGTTCTGCGCCCCCGCTGTTCTGCATTTTGTCGTTGGGGAGGGGGGCAGGGCCCACCGAAAAATCTTGAACAGGGCGCTGGAATACCTCCCTGTATTTAGCAAATGCAAGCGTTGACACAGTTGTGGTCCATGCACTTTTTGGAGCCATCTAGCCCACCGACCGTAGGGGGTTTACACATGACTGTGTAATGAGCAAAAAAGAAAATGAATCAGTTGGAGGTTGGACAACATACACTCTACAATAGCCCACGAAGGTAAGAACATAATTGTGGCAGAGAAATCTACAGAGAAATCCGTTGCGTGATAGCATAGTGGAGTGCTGGCCAACATAAGGAGGGTTCAGACATGGCCAACGCATACATTTAAAAAAAAAAATGTAGAAAAGAAATAAGTTTAATTTCCAGACGGAACCACTAGATGGCGCGCTATTCAATTAATAGGAACGTTTTCTTTTCGATTTTCATCAGCGAAATTGTAATCCCTGTTTGGATCAGAGTTTACAGCGCCCTCCAGTGGTTTTCCACAAGTATAGTGGTCGAAGTGTACGAAAAGAAGTAGTGGAACTATGTTCAGTGCTGTCTTGCCCACCATTTCCCACAGACCCCATCGCCACGCCCCCTCCCACGCCCAACCCAAACCCGCAAACACACCTGCTTTTTAAGGGAATGTTCCGCTCAGTGCACTGAAGTGCAAGTTTCAACTTCTTCCTACACTTTTATTTTAAAACTAAACCATTCCGGAACTGGTTCTTTTTTAAATAAAAGTATAGGAACAGTAAAACTTAAAATACAAAAGTAGAGGAGCACCGCTCCCGCCCACTTTTCCCACTGCACAAGTCGTGACACTTTCGCCATTATTTCTTACTATGTACTCCTGTCTCTGAACCTTGACATTAAAACTCTTGACTTGTCAAATTATAGCTTCACTGACAAGATTTCGATCAAGAAATCTTCATCCAGAAACATGGGCCACTTTATCCTGGTAGCAGAGGTCCTCAACGCGTGGGTGGTCTTGTATAAACCGAAGTGTAATCTTGTTCTAACGGAATGACTGATCTAGAACCAAACGGTCCTAGTTTGGCTCTTGGTCCGTCTGCGGCATACTTCTCTATGGCCGACACACCTATGCGACTGTCCGCAACCTGCGAGCCTCCTGATGCTTTGGACTACGATGTCCAGGATACCACACCACTGACTACGCTGGCTAGGGCAGTTGGGAATTGCAGTCCAAAACATCTGGAGATCCAAAAGTTGCATACCTCTTATCCTTGTAACATCCACTCAGGTGCGTAATCTCAGGGTGCTTTTTGACCAAGATTTCCCTATCGCGGGACACACTGCGTCAGTAATCATTTCCAGCTCTAGTTTAGGACTGTGGCAGGCCCCCAGAGAGGGAGCGCAGAGATGGCAATCGCTGGTGTTTCCACATTGAGCCTCTGCTAACTGTGCGTGGACAGTTCTACCAGAGTATGTCGTCTAACAGCTGGAGAGACTCCGGAATCTAGTAGCTTGTTTGCTGGCCTAACCTGGACGTCGGGCCCATGTTTCTCCAGCCCGGCGCTTTTTGCATTGGACGTCTGTGGTCAATCGCATTGACGATCCATCCAGCTTTCTTTAAAGGAGGCCCAGCTTTTATGCAAATCAAGGTGATCATGTGTATCCCTCCACGAGCAGTGTGACCTTCCCTTTGTAGTTGCAGGAGAGCAGGACACCCACACCATAGGTATATCCTTTACCTGCCATGGATTGGGATCCAGTCTTTCCATCAATTGCATATATGTGTGGGGTAAAGGGTTTATTTTGTTTGGGGTCGGATTTTAAGGGTAAAAAAAACAGGGCGATTGGGGGACTCCCCTCCCCACCCCGCCGCCCAAATAATACAAAAAAATGCATTCGATGGAAATCATTTCCTTGGAAAACCTTCGATGCATTTTACTTTCGTTGGGAAGTTTTCGATGCAAAGACTATATATAAACTCCATGGATTGCCAGCCCCTTCCATAGTGGGGCTGTTTCCACGGTCACCTTTCACCCATATCTTGTTAACGCAGTAGTCTTCTATTGCCAGTACCTAGATGCCTTTTTTGACAGATAAATAATTTAATCGATCGGAAGACCGATATCACTGAGCAAACCTACCGGTAAGTAATTTCTCAATTAAAGTGATCTCTTGTTTAAGCATGTTATTTAGGTTCAAGCCAAGCATAATTACAACATTCCTTGCGAGGCTTCTGTCTAGAAAGGTTTTTAATACGCAACAATGTATCTTCAGTGTATTGCTGAGGCCGACTTCTGCATTAGCATATTGGGTTAACTAAAGGTCTAATTAATTTACTTCATGTGCCAGGTAGAGTTGATGATTGTTCTAGAGTTCTGCAAGATAATGCTTCACACCAAGAATGCAAGGCATCCATTTTGACTTCGTGCTTGGCATCTCTCCCCTCAGCTCCAGAGGTGATCAACAACGAGCATTACACGTTCAGTCCGGACTGGTGGGGCCTGGGGTGTCTAATCTATGAGATGATCGAAGGGCAATCACCGTTCCGTGCCCGGAAAGAGCGCGTCAAGCGGGAGGAAGTGGAGAAGCGCGTACAGGAAGAGCAGGAGCAGTACTCTGAGAAGTTCTCGGAGGAAGCCAAGTCTATTTGCCAAATGGTGAGAGAGGGAAAAGCGGGCAGGGTTGGGCAGCGAGGGAGGGGGGCACATTTCACGTAATGGGACTTTGGCCTACCAGCCTATTTGAGGCTCCCACCTCCAGATTTCTCTTTGGTACAGTCCACCGTTGCCACACCCATTTCCACTGCAGATGATTTCGTCATAAGACTCGTGGTTTGGGCGGCCCCATCAGCACATGGTCTGCTGATGGACACCTGCCATGTCAGGATTTGTTCATGAAAATGCGGCTGCCACATTTGGAAAGGATATTTTGAAGTATACAGGATTTCAACTAATGATCTCGGCAAATTGTTCTGCATACTGTTCTTGGTTATTTCACTCATGACTTGTATACTTCTAATGTATTCCTGTTTTATGTAAAGTGCTTTGGTTTAAAGCGCTATATAAAATCTAATAAACACAACTACAAATATGTAGGGATTTGTGAAGGGGAGTCATTGTTTTGATGTTAGAAAGGTGTCTGTGAACTGAGCAGAAAAACGGTTCTTAATTTTGCCAAAAAATGAAGAGATTCCCTCAAAAATGGGATGTCAATCAACCACCTTCTGATTGGTAGTTGGCAACAACGTAGCACAGTACTAAAAAGCCAGTGACCTATGAGGGCCCCTGATTTTGAGGTTAAGTTGCTTCTCCGGTAGCCTGCCGCTGGGAATGCAAAGTAGTCTAGAAATCCAATTTCCCAGCCAGCACTTTAATCCTGAGGATAATGTCCCTTGATTGCCTGTCTTGAGGCACACACCCTGCCTTTCCCCTTCTGGCCTAGTCCCTGCTTTCCTACTAGGCCCGCTTCCCTCGCGCTCCGAAAACCACAGGAATGTATTTATTTATTAGTCAGTTTTGATGGGTATGCAGTGATTTTAACAAATTTAAAATAACGAATGAAATAGCGAACAAAATATCAAAAAATAAACAGATATACGGTGGGAGGGTAAGGGCTTAAAAGGCGTGGTATCAGTTAGGGGTGGGGTTAGAAATGGGGGAAATGGCGGGACAAATAAAAAATAAAAATAAATGTTGCTTTTTGTTCTCGTTATAATTTTTGGTGTCTGGTCCACCCGGTTTCTAGCTCTGGAATGGATTCTTAGCGCGGCAGCCTTCTGGTCCTGTGGAGCTCAGCTGGATCTAGAAGAGCGGGGCAGTGGGTAGTCTTCCTTTCCATCGGTGGGCAAAGATTATCTGGGGACATATTTGACTAGCAATTCTTTTTGCTATATTGTGTTCTTAACAATATTAAGACAATCTCTGTGAGCAGCACTATTTTGGCACTATCTTAATCGTTTGAATCCTCTGCCGGGTTTTCCACTCAAAACTGTGAACATGTTTGAAGATGCAACTGATTTGAAAAAATAGAAGGAGATTGGGAATTAGGCTAAGAAAAGGGATTGGTGGAGCCCAGGGAAAGTCATGCGTAACTTTGTGCGTATTCAAGAGAACTGTTGCCTTCATCTTTGTCAGAACAGCTTGGGTGCCTGCTTTAATAGGTCCGGGGGGTGTCTGAGACTAACTGCAAAATGACCTCTGCTTTTTGTTTACTTCAGTTACTGGTCAAAGACCCGAAGGAAAGACTGGGTTGCAGGCAGAAGGCTGCAGAGGAGGTGAAGCTGCACCCTTTCCTCCGGAATATCAACTTCAAGCGCCTGGATGCCGGGATCATGAAGCCCCCTTTCCAGCCTGATGTAAGTAGTCGCCATTCCTTCTGCATATTTGGTCATTCGATGTCACAAACCTGTTAAGCTTACGTGTAATATCACACAGCGGCGTTTTGGATGACGTTTTGCCAGTCCTGTGTTAAGGGCCAGAAATGGTCTTTAACAGTAGACAAAGCGGCGTCCTGATGAATCCCTCATTTCGTACATTAGAAGCACGAATTGGGGGTGGAAGCCCATGACTGAAATGTTCGAGGGAGAAAAGACCGAAAGTTCTTTTTCCAAAAACCTTCGGTCTTTTTTCCCTTGACCATTGCAGCCACGCACTCCACCCCTACTTACCTTGCAGCGGCACACTTCGCTGTGTGCTGCCGACTCACTGTGTCCCTGCAATGCCTGTTCCCTTTCACTTCCATGATGGGGGACCGGTGCTGCAGGGGTCCTTTCCATTTTTTATTTACAGTATAGTGAACAAGGGTGCAGGGGGGTCCCATGCAGCCCTGGGCACTAAAGGTGGGTGGGTGGGGGTGGTGGGAGGAATGGTCGAACTTTTCGGCCATTTGGAATTTTCGAACGGCTAAAATTAGGCCAAATCTCCCAATCGGTCTTATTTTTTGGGGCTTTTTGGATGATTTCTAGTAGCACCACTGAAAACATTCTCAGAAGTACAATGAGCTCTGCGCCTTTCATCAGAAACACAGGAAATCGCACCAGTTCTAAAGCAGCGGCACAGGCAGATTATTTTATATTTTCACTTTATTTTATGGGTGTCTCACATTCAGGCACCAGATCGCGCAAGTGCTTCAAGACGCCAGAGTCATCTGATCACAACCTGGATGTAAAAGCACGTACGGTCCATTGACCTTTAATTAGGGTTAGTAAGCAACTACTTTCATTGCACAAGGGACTGCGCTGCATAACTGCTAAGGAGACATAGTGGGTTTTCGGGGAGAAACGCAATCAAGGGTAGGGTTGGAATTATAGTAAATGCAGTTTACTGCAGAGGTGAAAGTGGTATGGGGTCTGAACGTGTGTATCCGGTAGTGCTATGGTTGTAAAAGGCAGATGGAAGGAGGGCGAGAAGCAGTGGTAGGGAAAGTGTCAACCTGTGCAGAACGAGGGGCGTGTGGAGTGTCGAAGTGCTTATATAGTTGAAACAGGTGGTGTCTGGAGGAAGGAGGGAGTGGAGTCATGCTGGTGAAGTGTTGGGTGTATGGAGGTTGAAGGTTGGCGGTGTACCCGTATTTAGTTAGTTTTTTATGGTGTCGAATGTGGGGTCTTGTGAGATATAGTCTGGTACTTTGTTCCCTAGGACCGGGGCAGAGAAAGAGAATCCTTTGCCACCAGTTTTTTCCATGGGAATGTTTGGAGGTGTGTGTTCTTATTTGATGACAGCAGGTATCTGCGTGGGATGGCAAGCTTAATGAATGATTGGAGGCATGAGGGGCTAGACGAGTGAATGGGCTTCTGAGTAATGTTTAGGATTTTGAGTTCTATTTTAGTTGTTATGAGTAAGCAGTTGAGTGTTTTCGTATTTATTTCTATCGTGCCCCTACACAAGTGTTTCAGAGAGCAACAAGGCAAGGGAGGGGAACAGGGAAGAACAAAACCGTGATCTTACTAGGCCCAGTGACGTTGAGAACGTGAAAGTGCATCCGAGAGGGGGAGGGGAAAAGTGCATGGATGGGGGAGAAGTGGAAAGTGCGAAGCAAAGGAGAAACAGATAAATAATAATAAATAATATAGGCAACAAACAGTGGTAGTGCAGCCAGCAATTTGCAAGTGCTCGGTTGAAGGCAGCAGACAGGGTAGGTCTGATAAGTGCAGTAAGAAAAAGGGGGTGCTGTATGGGTACAGATGCAAACCCCAGTGCAAGCGGTGGCCCTGAGACAGTGCGGGAGGGTGGCAGGGTGAGCAGGTACCTGGGCCCAGAGGACAGAGGGTGGCCAGGTGCACGGTGCCAAGAGAGAACAGATCAGCAGGGGAGAGGGGGAGCGAAGGCAGAAGAAAAGAGGAAGGTCTTGAGGTGCTTCCGGAACCAGAGATGGTTCTCCTCATGTTTTAGAGTGGCAGCAAGGCTGTTCCAGAGGGAGGCCCCAGCCGAAAACAAGGGTTCTACCCCCAGCTCGTTTCTTTGAAAAACGACTGACCCTGAGGGAGTTAGAGGTAGAGGATCGAAGACCTTTTGGACAATGCAGAGGATTTTGAATTTAATCATTGCATCTGGGAGCCAATGGAGAGATTTCAGAGCTGGAGAGATACGATCCCAGGGCTTGAGGCCAAGGACAAGTCTCGCAGTCCTGTTCTGGATTAGTTGCAGAGGGCGGAGAGTAGAGGCAGGTAGATTTAGAAAGAGGCTGTTACAATAGTACAACCTAGAGAGAACCAGAGCTTGGGATACCATGAGCTTCTGGGGAATGAGAGGAAAGGCAGAGTACCTGTGAGGAGGTGCAGTAGGAAGTTTGACTTTTTAGAGACCTCAGAGATGTGGGTGGAAAAGGAAATGGTGGAGTCAAAGATGACCCTGAGGTTCTTAGCCTCGCAGGTGGGGTAGGAGGGCCAAGTGAAGCCAGCCAGAGAGTGAATGGAAAGGATGGGGAAGGTGTGCCAATGCGGGGGATCTCTGTCTTGCTGGCATTCAGACAAAGATCATTGGCGGCACACCAATCTTGAATGGCAGTTAGGCAATCAGAGATGAGAGAGGGAGAGGAGGTGGCAGAGGGCAGCCTGAAAATGAGTTGAGTGTCATCAGCGTAGCACTGGAAATTTGAGCAGAAAATGGCAATGCAGTGGGCGAGAGTTGCCAGGTATTGGTTGAAAAGCCAGGGCGAGAGGTTAGACCCCTGGGGAACACCACAGGTAGAGAGGAAGATAGATGATAGGAAGGACCCAAGTTGGACCTGGGAGGGTCGATCAGAGAGGAAAGAAGTCAACCAGGCCAGAGTCTGATCAGTGATACCCAGGTTTTCACAGAGACAGTTGAGCAGGATGGTATGGTTGACCCTGTCGAAGGCAGAAGAGAGATCGAGGAGGATGAGGACAGAGGGAATGTTAGAGTCAAGGTTGGAGAGCAGATCTTCACGGATGTTCAGGAGAGCAGTTTCCATGCTTCTGGCAGCTCTGAAGCCAGACTGGTCATGGAGACAGCCAACAGAATTGGAATGAAGGTTAAGCTGAGAGATGGCCAACCTTTCCAGGAGTTTGCCCAGAAAGGGAGTCTTGGAAATTGGATGATTGTTAGCTGGACAAGAAGGATCAGCTGTGGGTTTCTTGAGAAGAGGATGCAGAAGGGAGTGCTTCAGAGGGAAGGGGAAGGATCCTGAGGCAAAGGAGTGGTTGCAAAAATCAGCAAGGGCCGGATCGAGGGTGTCCATGTGGTCCTTGATGGTTTTAGAGGAACAGGGATCAACCTGTTTTGACGAGGGTTTCGTAGATCGGACTTGTCTAGTGACCTTGTTAGGAGAGGAAAGGACGAGAAGGATGGTGGGGGGGTGGCTAAAGGAGGGTCAGCAAGCACAGATGGAGAGGGCAGAGGAGGGGTGGGGGTGGAGAGGGTGCACGGGTTGTCCTGGGTTTTTTAAATGAAGTGAGAGGCAAGGGCATTGCAAAGAGCCTGGGAGGCAACAGAGACTGCAGCAGGGTTGTCAAGCTCCTTGCAGATTTTAAAGAGTTCGGCCGAGTTGTTAGATGCCACAGAGGCACAAGCTTGAATGTGGATTCTCTTTTTGGTGAGGACAGAGAGTCGGTAGCAAAAGAGATATGGTTGTAAGGCTTTAGGTTTACCATGCATCTTGCAGTTTTATTTTGGATAAATCAGAGCAATTTTAGGTTTTCTGAGGACAGGCCCATATAGAGAGCATTGCAGTATACTAGTTTGTAGAGTATTGGAGTATTAGTTGTGATGATCGTTTAGTGACGTTCTAAGAAGGGGAGTATCTTTCTGAGGATGTGTAGGTGGTTGTTTCTTTTTATGAGGCATTTTATATGTGGTTTAAGAGATAGTTGAGTCTATTAGGATTTCCAGCTTCGTGCTTCGGAAGTAGGTGAAGGGTGGGTTCCTAGGTCAGTGGGCCATATAAAAGGAAGGCGGTGGAAGTGTTGGGTGACAAAGACTATGACCTCTGTCTTGCTGGGGTTGCGGCATAAGTTGTTTTGGGACATCTATTTGTGTATGGTGGTAAGGCATCGGGTCATGGGGTTGTTGAATTCGATGTTTGGTGAGATGGAGAAGGCACATCGTTTGTAGTCTGCATTTCCTTGAAATGTGGGTGTGGATTGTTCTATAATGTGCGTGGGGGCGAGCCTGATGTAGGCATTGAAAAGTCATGGGGATAAAGTGAATCCCTGGGGCACCCCTTGGGTAACTTCCCTAGGGATTAATAGAAAATCTGCGACTTTAGATGGGGTGGTGCAGTTATTATCGATAAAGTAAATACGTTTACTAAGCCCTTGCTTTGCTAGTAGCAAGCATCACAAGTTTGAGAGATGTGGGTAAAACCCACATCTGGAACAACACATACATTGCAAATAGATATGCTTTTGGAGAAAGGTTTGTACATGTCATCACAGGTCGAGACGCGTTGTTATGGAGTTGCCGGTATCATTTTATTTTCCATCGCACAGGTATGGGCAATTACCGGGTCATTACGGCCCAGCCGGACCTGGTAATTGCCCATTCGAGAGGATTGGGTCCTCCGACGTATTCCATATCTATGACAGTAATCACCACAGCTGTGCTGCTTCGAAAAATTTTCGGCTCCTGCGTCGATGACGTCGATGCACCGTCATCGAGGACCTCATCCGACGGCTGACGTCACCCGATGTGATAAGTAGGACACACAACGCCCGTAGCCTCAGTTCCGTTTTTTCTGCGAACGTGTTCGCTTCGTGAATCTCGGTACGCCTCGACTCTTTGAAGTTTCTGTTGTTTTCTCAGTTCTTCGAACCTGTTCGTTTTGTGAAGAAGTTTTCCTTCGTGAAGATGTCTACCTCATCTTCAACCCTGCATCCGGGCCTTAAGAAATGTGGGGACTGTGGGTCCAAGATGTCGGTGACGGACTCGCACGACGCCTGCCTCTGGTGCCTCGGGGAGGCCCATGACACGGATGACTGTCGACTGCCAGTCGCTCACG
Source organism: Ambystoma mexicanum (assembly GCF_040938575.1). Taxonomy (NCBI): domain Eukaryota; kingdom Metazoa; phylum Chordata; class Amphibia; order Caudata; family Ambystomatidae; genus Ambystoma; species Ambystoma mexicanum. The sequence goes on from NC_090932.1 coordinate 339,248,264, forward strand.
TCCAAAGCCTTGCAGGAGTGCAAGAAGAAGTTGTCGGTAGGTAAGGTGTCCAAGCCCCGGAAGTCGAGGTCTGCGGGGCTTTCGATGGATGATTCGAGAGGCGACTCTCCGCGTCATCGTCGGAAGTCCAGTGGGTCTCCTTCCAGGAGTCGGTCTCGCCACTCCTCTGCCTCTTCGAGGCATTCCCGGAAGCGCCGGCATCGGTCGTCTTCCCCGTCCTCTTCCGAGGACTCCGCCCATCGGCGGGTCGCTTATCCCACCATGCAGGCGACACTGGAGGAATGGGCTTCCTTCGGGAAGAAAATGTTAGCGATTTTCGAATCGCAGGGCACCGGTCTGTCTGCGCCTCCGAGTGGGGTCGGTCGTGATCGGTCGAGAGACACTGCTCGCACGCCTTCGGGCTCGGGTGGTCGGCACGATTCGCGGGAGAGGTCCCGCTCGGACAAGGGGAATTGTTCTCGTCATGCCCATTCTGGGTCCCGGTCCTCGACGCGCTCGAGACCGCGTGAACCTGTGCAGTCTTCAAGGAAGACTTTGACGCCTGTGGCGCAGAGGTCGTCGACTGACTCTCTCTCGAGGCTCCGCCTCCGAGGAGGTTGTCAATGCTGTCGGCGCCTTGGATGTCGAAGGACACGCTCGGAGCTCCAGCTTCGAGGTCTGTGTCGATGCCGTCGACGCTGGCGGCGCTGCGGCTGACGTCGATGCCGATTCACTCGACGCCGACTCTCTCTACGCCGGCGCCGATTCGTTCGGCACCCTCAACGCCTTTCGAGGCGGTGGTGTCGGAGGAGCCCCGTGGCAGATACCCCTAGAAAGGCTCTGGCTAAGGTCAAGCATGGCTTTGGTCCCCAGGTGCCTTCCTATCACCGCCTGGAGTACATTTCAGAGGTTGATGAGGGCTCTGATGAGGGCATGGTTCCGGATACGGTGCCAGATGAGATTCTCTCGGCCCATAGCCAATTTGAGGACCTAAGGCAGTCACTGCATGATGCCAGTGGACTGGACACCTCTCCGGAGTTGGAGATTTGTAGGCCTGAGCCTGGCACTCATGCAGATTCTTCGTACCGGCGCCTTATGTCTAGGGTCACTGAGTACTTGGGATGGTCTGCTTCCCCAGGGAAGTTTGTTCAGGATGATCTTATGGACATCCTCGATCTTGGTCCCCCAACTAACCCGGTACTGTCGTTTCATATGGCTCTACAGAGAAGGGTGGCAGCGGCTTGGAATGCTCCGGAGAGTCTCCCAGCAGTGTGCAAGTCTTTGTCGTGAAAATACCGTCCAGCCAGTAGCGACCCCTGCTACTTGACGAGGCACCCCACTCCGGAGAGTTTGGTGGTGCAGGCGGCTACGGCCCCGGCAAAGTAGGCGTCGTATCCTACCATCCCTCCGGATAGGGATGACAAACGTTTGGATGGCTGGGAGAAGAAAGTGTTTGTTTAAGGAGGTATGGCGCTTGGGCGGACAACTCCGTATGTGCATTGTCTCGTTTCACGCACACTCTGTGGAACTGTATTGCATTAGCGGCTGAACATATTCCCGAAGGGGACGAACGGGATGGTTTCCTTGCTATGGTCCAGGATGGCAACGATGCCATATGTGAATCCGTTCAGTCGGGTTTGGACATGGCAGATTGCGTCAGCTGGTCCATGGCGGCGAGCACCATAATACGCAGGTTTGCGTGGTTGTGGAAGTCGGGGTTCCCTCCTGATGTGCAGTCCTGGCTCCTCAACATGCCCTTTGACGGTGAACATCTTTTTGGCAGCAAGGCAGACGAGAGCCTTGAGAGGTTGCAGACCTCCAAAGCTGCTGCAAAGTTGTTGGGCGCTGCAGTTCGACAACCTCTGTCTTTTCATCCTAGGGGACAGCAATGGAGGGCTGGTTCCTTTCGTTATTACTCATCCTTTGGTAAAGAGAGAGGAGCTGTCAGTCAAAGAGGCCACCATAGGAGTGCCAGAGGTGGAAAACAGGGTACTCGAGGTGCCAAGGCTGCTCGGGCAGTTGCCTCTTTGCCCTCAGGCAACGCCGCAGCCGCTACCACTCAGTCATGAGGCCATGTCCCATGGTTCACCGGTTGGGGGAAGGCTGGCTCAGCATCTTGTAGAGTGGCGTGCCATTACTTCAGGTGTGTGGGTTCTGGAGATCATAACCCATGGCTACTGTCTTCCCTTTCGGCAGAGGCCTCGCGACAATCCACCAGGGAACCTCTATTTGAAGAGTCCGGATCCGCTCCTTGCGCAGGAAATGCAAGCCCTGCTGGAGAAAGGCGCCATAGAACTGGTGTCTTTAGCGGAGAGGAACAAGGGATGGTATTCCCCTTATTTTTTGATTGCGAAGAAAGACTGGGGATTGAGACCCATCATGGACTTGCGCGGTTTGAACAAACTCCTCAGGAAGGACAAGTTCAAGATGGTTACTCTCTCTCAAGTCCTCCAGGCCCCAGTACTTCCGACTGGTTGGTGTCTTTCGACCTCAAGGACGCTTACTTCCATGTGCCGATCCATGCCAAGCACAAGAAGTACCTGAGGTTCGCGGTTGGAGACTCGCACTTTCAGTTTCGGGTCCTGCCGTTCGGATTGACCTCCGCCCCGAGGGTTTTCACCAAGCTCATGGTGGTGGTGGCAGCACATCTCAGGAAAGGGGGGATTAACGTCTACCCCTACCTGGACGATTGGTTGATCAGGGGGAGCTCTCCCGAACAAGTCCTGGATCATCTGTCCGTCACCTGCCACTCCCTTCACAAGCTGGGCTTCTCCCTCAATTTAAAGAAGTCCCATTTGACGCCAACACAGCGGCTCCAGTACATCGGAGCAGTGCTCGACACATCCCTGGGGCAGTGTTTTCCTCCCCAGGTGAGGGCTCTTCACATTCAGCAGATGGTGCACAAGTTTCAACATGCCCAGACGCTCCCGGCCTTCGAGTTCTTGAGGTTGCTTGGCTTCATGGCATCCTGCATTCTTCTGGTGCCAGAGGATTGTCTGCGGATGAGATCTTTGCAGTGGGCACTCAAGATGCAGTGGTCGCAATCCTCAGGCAGGATGTCGGACCCTGTTCAGGTGCTGCCCTCGGTCGCCCAGGACCTTCTGTGGTGGGCCGTCGAAGGCAATCTGATGAAGGGGGCTCCGTTTTGGCTTCCCTGGCCGGAGGTGACGATCGTGACGGACGCATCCCTCACGGGATGGGGAGCTCATGCCAACAAGTTGACAGTCAGCGGTCGTTGGTCTCCGTCGGAGTCCAGACTCCATATCAATCTGTTGGAGCTGAGGGCTGTCAGGCTAGCCCTGAAGGCTTTTCTGCTGACTGTGCGAGGAAAGAGTGTCCTGATCATGGCAGACAACACGGTTGCCATGCACTACCTCAAGAAAAAGGGTGGGGGGGCAGGGTCACTTCCTCTGTGCAGGGAGGCGATGCAGCTCGAGTTCTGGGCCATCCAGCAGGACATTTCGATATCGGCAGTTCATCTGGCCGGAGACGACAACGAGACGACGGACGCTCTGAGCAGGCAGAGCACGATCTCTCAAGAGTGGGAGCTGGCTCAGGAGATTCTCGTCGAGATCTTCGCCCTTTGGGGGACCCCTCAAGTGGATCTCTTCGCCTCCAGTGTCAACCGGAAGTGTGAAAGGTTCTGCTTGCGGAAATTTCCGCCAAGAGAAGCCTTAGGGGACGCCTTCGTGGTGGAGTGGTCCTTCCCACTGCTGTACGCGTTTCCTCCAGTCCCCGTCATCCCGCAAGTGCTGTGGAGGTTACGCAGGTTCGGTTCCCGGATGATCCTCATTGCTCCAGCGTGGGCCCGGAGGACGTGGTACCCGGACCTTCTCGACTTGTCCATCTGCCCTCCACGTCTTCTTCCCTACCGAAACGATCTGTTCTCACGGGAGGGGGTCAGGTTCTCCATCCAGAGGTCAGATCCCTCAACCTTCACGCTTGGCTTCTGAAAGGTTGAGGTATAAGGATTGGGACCTCCCTGAAGACGTAATGGAGGTGTTGCTCTCGGCCAGACGGCCAGCAACAAAGTCTCTGTACCGTTGCCATTGGCGTAAATTCTGCAACTGGTGCAGAGTTAAGAATGTGGATCCTTTTGCATGTGACATTCCCATGGTTCTGTCTTTTTTGCTTTCTTTGACCCACAGGGGCTTGCAAGTGGGTACCATTAAAGGTTACCTGGCGGCGCTGTCCATATTTAAGTGCTCGTCTGAAGAGTGTTCCTATTTTAAAATCCCTTTAATTACTCAGTTTTTGAAAGGGCTCACTAATGTGTTCCCTCCGTCACCTTTCCAGATGCCCCGTTGGGATTTGAACCTTGTTCTCAAGTTTCTGATGGGTGCTCCCTTTGAGCCTTTGCACTCTTGTCCTTTGAGACTGTAAACTCTTAAAACTGTATTTTTAGTTGCGGTCCCTTCCGCTCGCAGAATGAGTGAGTTACAGGCACTTTCATTTTATTCACCCTTCACTGTGTTTCATAAGGACAGGGTTGTCCTTAGAGTTCGTCCTTCCTTTCTTCCGAAAGTGGTGTGGGAATTTCATTTGGGCCAGAAGGTTGTTCTTCCGGCATTTTATCCTCCTCCACATCCTGGTAAGGAAGAGGAGAGGCTCAATAGGCTTGATCCTAGGAGAGCGGTAAGCTTTTATATTTCACGCATGTCCCGGGCCAGAGTGGACGATCAACTCTTCATTGGTTACGCTGGAAAGCGTTTGGGACAAGCTGTGACGAAACAGACTTTGTCTTGTTGGATTATTTTGGCTATATCCGAGTGTTACCGCTTGGCGGGTAAGGACCCACCGGCTGGCTTGCGGGCCCATTCTACCAGGGGTATGGCTGCATCTACTGCTCTACAGAGGGGTGTTCCTATTCGTAACATCTGTGATGCAGCCACCTGGGCTTCAGTACATACTTTTGTACGTCACTACTCCCTCGGTTCTATCCGAGGACAGGATCCGGCCTTTGGCAAGGCAGTCCTTTACTCCGCAATTTGATTGGGCATTCTAAATTTTGTTTCTAAATTCTTTTCCCACCTCCTTGCTTTAGTACTGCTTTGGGAGTCTGTCATAGATATGGAATACGTCGGAGGACCCAATCCCCTGGAAGAACAAGTTACTCTCTTACCTGGTAACGTTCTTTCGATGGTATGGTCCGACGACGTTTTCCATATCGCTCCCTCCCTACCTTCCCCGCTACAGAATTTCTTATGCGATTGCAGCTTATGTTTCCGCAAGGCTTTGTGTGTCTGACTGGCAGAAGACTGGTGTTACACGTTCTGGGGAAAAAACTACAACTGAGGCTACGGGCGTCGTGCGTCCTACTTATCACATCGGGTGACGTCGGCCGTCGGAGGAAGTCCTCGAGGACGGCGCATCGACGTCATCGACGCAGGACGCAGACGCCGAAGATTTTCCGAAGCAGCACAGCTGTGGTGATTACTGTCATAGATATGGAATATGTCGTCGGACCATCCCATCGAAAGAACGTTACCAGGTAAGAGAGTAACTTGTTCTTCCCAGGTGCCAGAAAAAAATGCTCCTCATTCCCATTGAGCCCCATAGGGCCCCATAGGGCTCAATGGGAATGGGGAGGCCAGATGTGCCGGTCCGGTAATTATAGCAACCGAAGCCTAGATATTACTGCAAGCTTACTGGTACCTTTGTTACTGGAACAGCAAACTTATGAGGCCCGTAGACTTTGCAATAAATAAGTCAGTGTAGCAGTCAGATTACATATCACCCATGTCTTAATACCTCCTAGGCATAAGGCCATCTGCAGCACTTCTCTGTTGTTATTATTGGGTATTTAGAATGCGCCTATACAAAATGTGTTTCAAGGCACAAATTATGTACTGATATTGTGATTTATACCGCGCACTGATGCATTTCTCTTCAATATGCAGTTCCCCAAGAGGCAATGAGATCCTTCCATGTACATGTCCAGGCACTCTGCAGCTTTAGCTTTAAAGATGAATCGGCGTAACCAAACATTACAGAAACATAACAAGATCACAATGAGCGGCCATGAATAGTCCAGGGTGGATTTTACCGAATGACGTCTTGGTATTAAATACTCAATGTAGGAACATGGAATAGTATTCAGGAAACCCACCAGACACTCTGATGCCACTTCAAGGATGCCGGCAGGCGAATGCAGGCTTTTGGGAATTCAATAAGAGCCTCAGAAGCACTCCGCATAGGCGAAAAGCGCCGCAAATAAGTGGACATGGGTTTTGACAGGTTCGTATAGCCTTTCACTTCCGTCAGGCCATCCGAGACAGCCGCTAAGTTACTTTTATGTAGGGAATTAGGCCCACAGGGTTGCCACAGAGGCCAACGAAGTACCCGAATCCTTCATGTTTTCGTAACTCAGGTTCTGAGAGGTCATAAAAGTGAGGTCCCAGTGAGCTCATGTATGTCTATGATTGAGGAAGCAGCGTGGCACAAGCTTTCCCCTTCTTTCCCACAAGTAGATGGGTCCTTTCCTCTACACAGTCGTGCTCTTTCTTCACTTTCACAGTGGGCTCAGCTTGTGTGGCTGCATTCCTCGATCACTTTGACTTAAGGACTCTCTCCCATACCTCAGGGGAATTTAGGGACTCCGACCAAAGACTACGGCGCTTGGAAGATAGCCTCTCGGGCACCCTTTGATTACATGCCCTGTAAAAATAATGCACGCTTCATCACGGCTTTAAGTGGTCCGGGGCAAAGCCCCGGCAGGCTCTGACAATTGTGTGTTTGAGACGATGCTCCCTAATGTACCCTGCTAACCCCAGCCAACTAGAAGCCAACGCTTTTTTTCTAAACCCAGAAGCTCTGCCTGCTTTTTCATTGCAGCTCTGACCCCATGTAAGACGCCCCTTTTATTAGAAATGCAGGGATCATCCCCCTTGTGACCCAGGTGCACAGCCATATAATGTGCTAATAGCATCAAGCACAGGCATATCATGTGCTCATAGCATCAGAGGGATGCCGTCAGACCCCGGATCCCAATGACAGCAACAGGGACGGAGGGGGGGCCACGTCTCCATGCCAGAGAAGGAGAAGGAGGACTCTGCACACCAAAGGCAGCCCTGTGCTAACTGAGTATGGCATGGACCCAGCACCAACAATGGCCACACTGTTGCCGATGTGGGACGTCCACCCTCATGCTTCTTGGGTTCACAGCCATGAGCCCCGGGGCATGCTGCGCTCCGTGCACCGTACATAACACCAGTACTATCAAGCATGGGATGGGATGCTGCCTGCAAGGGGCTTGATAAAGTGAAGACCCTCCAGCATTGGGGAGGAGGTGCTATGAGCTGTCAGGTGATCCGAGAGATCGTCTCCCACCACGCACGGGGGATACCAGTCCAGTCCCGCACTGCCAGCCGGCAGTCGAAAGGCATGGCACAACAAGGATGAATGTAATCACCCCGGAGCAGTGCCATCAGGAACAGTACACCCTGACATGGAGGACACATTGCCTGCCCTAAATGTGACCTTAACACCACACCACCAATGTCTCTTACGGTACTGCCCAAGAACTAGAGAGCTGGTGGGCCAGGCTGCCTGCCGATAGTGTCACGCAGAATACTAGGCCATCCTAGGACCAGGCCAACGTGGGCTTGGGGGTGATACCCGCCGGCCCCCTGAGCCGAACCAACGACTTGCGTCCGACCAACCAAACCATGCAGTCCTGGCCCCAACTCCAAGTACCAGGGCGACGGGCAAGCAGTGGGTTGCAGCTCATTGCGAGTGCTTGTGCGCCCTCCTGTGCCCCTCAAGGAAAGAGCCACTCCTGACTGGAGGAACACTGCCGAAAAAGGGGGTGAGTGATGTCACGTCACCCCGTGCCCTGTAAGCAGTACGTGGAGCAGCCTGGGCGCCGAGCAAGCTACATCTCCCTGCCCTGCCCTCAACATCAAGGGACTATGCCTGTGTTCCCTGGCACCTGTCAGGTGCGGCTTTGCCGGGTTTGAACCATACCATCAATGGACCTCGACCTGAGGAAGTGACTCTTGAACGGACGCTGACGGAGGGTCAACTGGTCTCCTGCAGTCCCGCCATTGCTTTAAGAGGACTCAGTAAACATGCGTTTTGATGCTGTGAACCTGCATAGTAAAAGTGCTTAAAAGTGGTCTTGGTAAAGGACAGTAATGTGAAGCTGTGCTCCCGCAATTGGGAGAGGTGCTCTATATGGTACCAGTAGCTATCCGTGAGCGTTATGCAATGGTGGCAATTCCGTATCCCAGGTTAATAAAGGAATTGTAATTTGCGGTCCAACTGCCAACCATCCACTGGAGGCTTGCCCCCTGTGACCGTCACCTGAGGGCGATGGGTCTGTACATGATATGTATATAACAATGTGAGACCATATGTGTGTTAGGAGCACATCTTGTTTGAAGTTGGTCCCACGACTCTGAAGTAATGTCGTTCTATAACGGGAAGGGGGAAATCACTTATGTTGTAGTCACACTTGTTTGTTCCTTATGAAAAAAGAGGGATGTTACAGAGAAGCCCACCCATGTGTGTTGCCCGTTTAAGGGGACGTGTCCCTCCCATGTACTTTTCCCTTTTAAGATGGGCCATGAATGAGTCATGGCCCAAGCTAATAAAAGGGAGCCCTGCAGGCACGTGGAACAGAACGGCTGCAGACTCTGAAACGGGATGACTTGAGTCCGTCTCTCATTGAGGCCTGTAGGCCTACCCTGTACAAGCACGGCCTGCAGGCCAGGTTGCCATGGGGCCCCCATGTAGAGAAGGCATCCTGCGTCCGCGTGTGCTGGTGGGCCTTGACCTGCCACCCCTAGAGGAACAGGGCCTCATAGGTGCGCATGTTCCATAGCATCTCAGGGGGACACTGGTGCGAAGTCCATGACCAGCTCCCACCCGTCAATCCTCAGAGGCACTGGGCCTCCGTGATACTGGTGTCCCATAGTATCACAGGAGGGGCTGGTGCGTGTTGCATCCGCCCTGCGTCCCGCTACGCGGTGACGCAGGGCGTTCCAATAAAAGCCCCACCCCCGAGCATGGGAGGCAGTTCCGGGGCAGACCTACATCCTGCGTGTGTACTTCTTTCGGCTCCTGTGGGAGCTGCGACGTCGAGGCCGCGCAGCCTAGCTTCTGGTCTGTCCGGTCTCCAAGCGCCCAGAGCTGCGGGGACACGGACATAACAATGGCGACGAGGAGAACCACACAGAGCTCACACGCTCAACGCTGCTAATGGCTCACGGCCATCGCGATTACATTTTTGGACACCCGGTGGGGGAGGCCGCAATATGAGCCCCCCCCCCCCACAAAAAAAGAATTCCAGTTTGCCATCGTGGAGAAAAAAAAATTCCCAGCAACTTCATCCTGCCCCAAACAGACATAAGGGCAGTCCAGCAACAAGGGGTAGCACCAAGACTCTTCCTCCACCATCCATGGGTCTGAAACCACAGGCAACTTCAGAGGAGGCCCACTGCTGACAGTTATCAGGAGTAAAGGATCGCCCAGGGTCTGGCACTGCGGTGAGGTTAATGTACCACAGCAATGGCAAACGGCACAACCACCCCCAGACCCGGCACGCCGGCCAGAATGGTGGCAAACCTGTCGCGCCATCACCACAGTCTCGTCTGCAAGGAAACCACTCGGGTATGATCCAGCCATTTGACCCGTTCACCGACCCGTCATCAGTCGGCCCCAGGTGGCAGCTTTGGATCTAGAAATTTGAAATGGCGATGGAATGCAAGGACATCATGACTGCCAGGAAGATTAGGTCGCACCTGCTGTTAAACGTGGGGGACGAGGTACTACGCATATTTAACTCTCTATCCGTTGATGATGGCCAGGATGCATAACAAAATGCGAAAGATGCCCTGACGGCACATTTCCTCCCGCAGTTGAATCCGGACTATGAGACGTTCATATTCTGCGCCACCATTCAGGCAGAAGAAGAAACTCTGGATGCTTACAACACACGGCTGAGGAAGCCAGCCATTTCGTATGAATTCACAAACGTTGAAAAAAAGATCCGGAGGCAACTCATCAATGGCATTCACTCGGAAAAGCTGAGACGCATGGTGCTTAGTGAGAAAGGCATCTCCCTCACACGAATTCTCGAACTGGGCCGACAAAGAGAACTGGTACATACCAGGGCTGCCAACATGGGGGCGACGCTACAAAAATTACAGCCTGCCCTCACCACAGCCATGGTGTCCCATGTCACCAACAGAGAGTATCCGAGGGATGAGGCTGGCGGCAGCTACGCACAAAACAGGTGGCAGCCACGTGTCCTGGGTCCCAATGAGTGCGGATGGTGCAGCGGTCCGCGACACGGACGGCAAAACTGCCCCGCGCAAGGTACAACGTGCGCGGCCTGCGGCAGAAAGGACCACTATGCAAAGGTATGCCGATCAGTGGGCACCCCGGTGCAGCCCCCGCAGAACCCTCAAGAAAAGAGCGGGCCCAAAAAGAAGCAGGCCAGTGCAAGGCGAGTCAAGACCACCAACACATCAACCGAGGAAGAAGGGGATGACGTCTCAGGCACACCACACGAACCTGGAAAGGAACACTGGAGAAAAGGGAGGAAGGTCTACCTGGTGTCTGCGTTGGATCAAGGGCAGGCGACACAGAGAAAGAATCTCCGTAGGCGCAAATGTCTGGTCACCCTCCAGAATCAGCAAGTATGGATGACCATCGACACGGGTGCCTCCGTGAATGTCATGCCTCTAAGCATGTTTCAGACGTTACGACCACAACCGGACCTGAGGGACACGGACACACTGTTGTTTGCGTACGGCAGCAGGAAGCCCCTACCGGTCGTTGGCAGATTCCGCACCACTGTAGTCCACGGCGAAAACAAGCTGTGGTGAAAGATCTACGTCGTGAAGGCGGGGATTGAATGCCTTTTGAGTGGGGATGCAGCGGAGGATCTGGGTTTGGTCAAGTTCATCTGCCAAATCGATTAAGTGCAAGAAGTCGAGAACATTTTAAAGCACTACCCCAAACTACAAAAGGTAATAGGGTGTCTGAAAGGGAAGACCATCAGACTGCACATTGATGAATCGGTACAGCCGAAAGCAGTGAGGCACAGGAGGACACCATTCCACATGCGAGAACAAGTGGAGAAAGAACTCAAAGCATTGGAAGAAGCCGGCATAATAGAGGTGGTGACTGGGCCTACACCATGGGTTTCCCCAATGGTGGTAACAAGAAAGACCAAACAGCCCGGAAAAGTCCGGATTTGCATAGATATGCGTCTCCCGAACACCGCCATCAAGCGGGAGCGCCACATCACGCCCACGCTTGACGAAATCGTGGCCGACCTCACAGGGTCGCGAGTGTTCTCCAAAGTTGATCTGAAGGCGGGGTACCACCAGTTACAACTTCACAGAGACTCTCGCTACATCACAACCTTCTCAACACATCTGGGGCTGCCAAGGTACAAACACCTGAGTTTTGGGATATCGTCAGCGACTGAAGTTTTCCAACAAACCATCCAAGAAGTCATTCGGGGCATACCCGGTGTCCTCAATGTGAGCGATGACATCCTGATTCACGCTCCTGACAGGGAAGATCATCTCAAGAGGCTCCAGACCCTACTGGGCAGGCTAGAAGATGCTGGATTAACCATACATAAGGAAAAGTGCGAGTTTCTCAAGTCTGAAATCACATTCTTTGGGTACAAATTCAGCAGTACAGGCATCTCCCCTGACCCCCAGAAGGTTGCAGACATTCAAGCGGCAAGCCCGCCAATGACACCCACTGAAGTGCGCAGCTTCCTGGGCATAGCCACCTACTGCGGGAGGTTCATCCGAAATCTGGCAACTCTCTCAGAGCCCCTACGTGAACTGACAAAACTAAACGCCAAATGAGAATGGGGGCAGGAGTGCCAGGAGGCTTTCGAAAGCATTAAGGAGTCCCTGTCCGTCGACACGAAAATGGCATACTACGACACCAAACTCCCGACGGAACTGTTTGTGGATGCGAGCCCGGTAGGGCTAGGGGCCATCCTTATGCAGGTCACCAAGGAGGGGGAGAAGAGGCCCATCGCATATGCATCAAGAGCTCTCACGATGACAGAACAGCGCTACTCTCATATCGAGAAGGAGGCCATTGCCGTGCTATGAGGGTGTCATCATTTTCATCTATACCTTTATGGACGGAGATTCACGGCGATCAAAGACCACAAACCCCTATTACCCATCTTCATGGGTACATCGTTAGACCCACCGGCAAGGATCACTAAGTGGTTGCTGCACCTCCAGCAGTACAATTTTGAGCTGGTTTACCAGCCGGGAAGTGGGAGCCCGGCGGACTTCCTCTCTAGGCATCCTCGAGCGGCAACCTCACAAGAAATCCAAGTAGCCGAAGAGACCGAGGAGCACATATTCCAGGTGGTGCGAGCCATGAGGCCGAAGGCGGTCAGCATCGAGGACATCGAGTCTGAGACCCACAAAGACCTGTGCTGTGACCTAGTGAAGGACGCCATTATCTCACTGGAAGACTTTCATGAAAAACACGCACAACAGGACCGTCGAAGCGAAGATTTTTCTCTCTGGGACGTTCACCGTCAGACAAGACCTGTCGATCACAGAGAGTGGACTGTTGCTTAGGGGTAATCGGATTGTCATCCCACCGAGCATACAAGACAGAATAGTGGCACTGGCCCACGAAGGACATCAAGGGATAGCACGAACCAAAGCTCGGATCAGGCACCGGGTGTGGTTCCCACAGATTGACGAGAAGGTTGAAAAGCTGATAAGTACCTGCCTACCCTGCCAAATAACTAGGGCCCCGCCTGAACCCGAACCCATACAGTCAGCGGAACGTGGTCGTGGCCGGTGGGAGGCAATCGGCATCGATTTCGGCACACTACGGGAAGGCCTCTACCTCCTGGTGGCTATTGACGACCATTCCCGGTACCCCGAGGTAGAAATAGTGGAATCCACTGCAGCGGAGGTAGTCATCCCTGCCATGGAGAAAATGTTTGCAACTCATGGTCTACCCACCACCATTAAGAGCGACAATGGTCCCCCCCTTCACGGGGGAGGAATTCAAACAGTATTTGCACAAACTGAACGTGAAGTACCATCACATCATGCCAAGGTGGCCTCAGGCGAACAGTGATGTAGAACGATTCATGAGGACCCTAAACAAAGTACTAAGAGTCGCAAAGGCGAACGCCAGCCCGTGGAAGATTGACTTCTACCGCTTTCTGCGGAATTACCGGGTCACCCCCCACAGCACGACGGGCGTCACGCCAGCTGACCTTATGTTTGGCACAGTCATAAAATCCTTGATTCCACATCACCCCAGCAGGACCCCGGACGAAGTTGATGAGGAGCGCACGGAGAGGAGGATAACTAGCGCCAACGTACACATGAGTGTCAAGAGGAGGGCGAGACCATCTGATCACCGGGTGGGAGGCCAAGTAGTCATTCTGCGTAACCCAACAAAGTCAAAACTGGACACCAGATACGACGAGCTCCCATGGACCGTCAGTGGCAGGCAAGGGACCATGGTGACGGTAACGAGAGGGCGCTGCCAGGTGACAAGAAATGCATCGTGGTTCAAGGAAGTGCCACGCAATCTGTGCACTGATGGCGAGGGCCACCTGGAAGATGAAGAATCTCAGTCCAATGAAGAAGAGCCCGCGCCCCTCCAGGATGAGGCAGCGCCGGGTGACAGGACGTGGGAGCAGTCGAGTGAACTGGACCTGGGGGAGCCGGACAGAGAAGGAGAGCCACCCAATGGGACAGCGGGGGTCAGTCCCCGAGGAGGGCGATATAGTTTGAGAACTGCCACGAGACCGGCCGCCAGGCTCAAAGACTATGTATGGTAGTCGGCCTCCTGTGGACCGTGAGCAGGAAGGGTCCTTGGATATGAACAGTTGAACAGTTGTTTTGAATTGAAGTTTATAGTATTTGTGTTTATCGTTGATCTTGTTTGAAATAAAGGAGGAATGTTGCATCCGCCCTGCGTCCTGCTACGCGGTGACGCAGGGCGTTCCAATAAAAGCCCCGGCAGTTCCGGGGCAGACCTACATCCTGCGTGTGTGTACTTCTTTCGGCTCCCGTTGGAGCTGCGACGTCGAGGCCGCGCGGCCTAGCCTCTGATCTGTCCGGTCTCCCAGCGCCCAGAGCTGCGGGGACACGGACATAACAGTGCGATGTCCATGGTCCTGCAAAACTAACCTGATTTGAATGCCTTCTGTAGCCAGCGGCCCGTTTACAAAATCGAGCCGGGCTTCTTATGGGGGCATGGCCTAACAGGCGGCATTCAGCTGAGGCGAGTGTTGCCTCTTAATTGTGGTGCTGACCTCCTGCCAGGCTACACCCCTTTTCGGCCTCGTTTCGATTTGGAAGGCCAGTTAAAGCACTGCACTTCATTCTTTTAGCTTTCATGACTTAAGGAAGAGGGCCGTAGGTTGTCGTCTTCTACCTTCTTGTGGCCAATTATAGCAACTGCAACTAGATATGAAATACTCGGGATTCCTTATTGTGGTATCTATTTGAAGCATGCCTCTGACGTACGTCGTGAGAGGCCTTACTGTGCAACTCGAAAGAGTGAATACGCAACGTTCTCCCTTAGGGGGGTATGCCTTCTCTGTTCACATGCTGGTTCACCCCAAAATGTGCTGGGGCCTCTGGCCTGGATTCCACATTTCAGAGTGCCTGAAAATGGCAAACACTCCCTGGACAGGATTGGAGACTTCGTTCTAACAAATAAGTAACCTCACTATTTATTGACAAAAGTTAGGTTCTTTCGTAGTTGGCAGCTAGATTATTTCCTGATCAGAGGGTTATTTATTAAAGAAAAGATAGTCTGCTCGTCCATAATGGGTGAGGGGGAACACATTATGGAGGATCCAGGGGAAACAGGCTCTTGACTGAATAAAACGGTGCCTTACGTGCAACTACAGACTCTGGGTGGTCAACACACGTGTCCCAAAGTGTCATTGCCAAGAAAGAACTGTGCTGGGGTGCTTTGACATCCTGAGAGGGAGCTGAAGAATGCTTTTGGGGTGTGATAACCCTTAAAACATGTTCGTTTTACTAGGGAACTGGACATTGGAGTAAGGCCGCTAAGTCAAAGTGGATTAGACCCAGAATGTTTGGCTCCTACAGCCTGATGCGGTTAAATTCGTTTTTCTTTTCATGCCCTAATGGTACGCCCCTGGGTCATGTTGGACTTTCTCTTTCTCGGCCCTAGCCCTCAGAGCCCAGGCATAGAATGGGCCATGAGATCTGGCATAGGAATCATCGGCTTTAAGAGGCCAGGCAGCTCTAGGAGGAGAATACTGAGGCGGGCATGATTCTGCATCGTACCCTTGAAACCACAGTGTACCTACCACCCATCACTGACTCAGCTATTCGCCTGCTTGTTTTGAGCCCCTTTTAAACCCAATGTCTCTGCTAAGTAGACCACACTGTGTGTTTAATCAATCAATCAAAAATATATGTTTATTCGGATGAATCCATCCATCAAACAAATACAAAGTACAAATAAACACATTGCACATACTACAGAGAAGAAAATCAGTTCACATAACAGCTAAACGACCCTTTCGTAGATACATGGCTCTTTTTAAAAAGGACAGCATAGCCCAAACAACATAAGGGGAGTCAGCAGATAAAAGAGAAAAACAAATAGAGCAGGACGATGTAGTCTCAGATTAAAATGTCTAAATACTTGTAAGCAGGGCAAAACAAAATTAAATGTTTTCGGTCTTCCACAGAATCTCGGCCAACTGGACAACTCGTCAAATCAACAAAGCCCTTCCAGCTAGCAGTATTGTCCCTGAGCAACAGACTGTTGGAGCAGGCACGGATGATCAGCCGGCGGTCCGCCTTTTTCTAACTCAACATGAGATGAGGCCGAGAAAGATCCACCTGGTTCATAACAGCATGGGCTCTGTTAAATGGAATCGACATCTCCTTGCACTCGGGGTGGAAGTGTGCAGAAAGATTGGATTCAGTGAAAAATCCACTAATAAAAGAGAGCCAAGGAATTGTGCGTCAGTTGTCCCTGGCCAATAGACGTAAGGATAAAAGGTGTTAAAACTTGCATTCTCATTTGGCCAAAGATGTAGCCAAAAAAGGATTGGCGCTAACGTCCATTGGTCCACTAGAAAGCCCACTCCCAATTCCTCATGGGCAGCAAAAATTAGGAGCAAACCCATGTAGTCCCAATAAACGTTTAAAACATTTATTTTCCTTTATCTGTAATTGAGACATTTTCGAGCAACCCCAAATGGGAGCTCAAAATAGGACTGCAGGCTTTATCTGGATCCTATAAACTAATAATATGAGGTCCAGTGGTTGACCATGGCACTGAGCCATAAAACGGGAAAGCCCACCAAAATATTGAATCATCTTCAATTTTTGCATACTTCTGCTGGAAAGCGGATATCTAAATAGTCAAAATCCTTGACCCTTGGAATGACCGCTCAATTGCAACACATTTTCACAGGCTCCCCTCCCCCCCAACACACCACTGCAGCAAATTTCACAGAATTGTTCTTCAAATCCTAATTGTTCAAATAAACGAAATAGGCAGTAATCAATTTCTGAAGAGCCATTGCTGTTCCGGCAATCAATACCACGTCATCGGCATATGCTAAGGTGGGAAAACCCCTGTCACTCACCCTCTGGAAATGAGCCTGGGAGCCCACCAGGGCATTGAGTAAACCATTAATGTACAAAAAGTGAATAAGACCAGAGCCAAGGCACAGTCCTGGCAGACCCCCAAGCCAACCTTTAAACAGGCCGTGCATTGCCCCTCAGGCCCACTTCGCGCACACGCCTGATTTCCATTATGCAATTACTGCAACGCAGTCAAAATCTCCATTGGGCACTTCATGGACCCTAGCACGGCCCACAGCTTAGAACTGTTAACTTTGTCAAAGGCCGTGCTCCGGTCCATGAATGCAAGATATGCATCACCCCTGCAAAAAACAGAATGTTCACCAATCAATATGAATCCAATGCCTGTTCCATTGTGCCTACCCCTGGTCTACAACCGAGTTGTATATCGGAAAGAATGGAGTGTTCTGAGAGCCAAGTTTCAATACACCCAAATAGCACTCTGCCAACATATTTAAAGGTGGTGTCAAGCAGGGAGATGGGTCTATACGAAATTGGACAGGCAGGCTCCCCCTTTTTTTGTTTTTTTAAATAGGAACAATGATGGCAGACTTCCAGGAAAGTGGATATTGAGCTGTCTCTAAAAGGCATTTGAAGCCATGGTTAACAACGGTGCCCAAATGCCATACTGATCATGAAAAATGTAGGCTGGGATGGCATCTGGGCCGGGGCGTGATTGCGCTCTTGCTTATGTATGGCAGGCATGGTATCAACGGTAAGAAAGACAAGTGACCACAGTTCAAGGGTGTTCATTGAACTTATGCAAGGGTGTGATAAACGCCTATCTAAACCTAAATCTACAGGTGGGAGCAAGCTACGATCATCAAATAATAATAATGCAGTCCTACTGGAGTCTTGTCAAAATAAAAGTGCCTATACTAAAAAACCTATTGCCAATCCTTACCACTTATTTACAAATAATGTGGGGTAGTGTTCATGATATGATATGTCAGAATGTTTGGGCCATTGGCTTCCCTTCCCCACGTTTTCAGCACAGGGCAAGGCGGTTCACTCGAGCAAAGCACACACTCTGGATTCTACGGCACGAGGATACAGTTCCATTACCAGCATCGGGACCTTCCGTGTCCAAGTCTCTTTACTTCTTAACAAGTCTCTTGACTCAGAGGGCCTCATGTAAAAAAAAAAAGTTCCTTTCCTCTTATACGTATTCAATTCTTGTGATTCACTCTGGATCCCCCTCAGCCGGGCTCAGATCTTCTTTTCAATACAAAGGTTCAACATTGGATCTCCCTCTTCCGGGCTCAGATCCCCTTTTTACAATGTTCAGAGAATTTTCTTTTTGGGGTACTCACGGTTCACCCAGGATCCCCCGCAGCTGGGCTCAGATCCCTTTCTTTTACCCAATCAGTCTCCCTCAGCCAGGCATGGATCAATTGCAGTGTACATTAAACCCTCAAAGACTTCAGAATGTTCACAGGGTTTAGCTTGACCCCTTGCAGGACCACTTCGATCTCAAGATTCGCTTTTCTCACACTTCGTATCAGTTGGATACCTAACAGAGACTTTCAAATGAGCACCCACATCGTGCCGGACCACTCTGTCTACACTATCTTTGCTTGGCCTCCCAAAGTTCAGTCACTCCTTTGGTTTTCAGTTATATTCACGTATGTCTCACACACCGTTTTCACTCTATCTTCATACAATGTTACCGCTTGCAACCTTGGTTTAAAACACAGGCTGGTTTGGTCTCAGTCTCCCCGACTCACCGGCTGTGCAGTCTTTTCTGGCGCTGCTTTTTTGGAGGAGCCAGGCACAGTACCACAGCAGCAATCTATCCTCCCTGCCTTGGTTATTGACACGGGAGAGCCCCGGGTACCTCCGACACACTGCAGGTTTGATCAGCTTTTGTTCATGGACTTGGGTTTCTTACTTTTCAAGGCTCATGAAAGTAACGGCCTTTAAGTGTCAAGGGCACTTCTGCCTTCCAGGCGCCCCTCTCTGGTCTCACCGTCTTTCTCCTTGTATTAAACGGCCATCTTGGAACCGCTGTATCCTCGTGTGCTCTGCCTCGCTCAGAGTGTGCTTTCGTGCTCTGTCTTTTATCAGTGTGATGGAAGTCAGGTGTGTGTGTAATGATCAGTAATTGCCTGACCTTCCTTGACCATTTTATTGGCGCATGTCAGGTATACGGCTCCGATTTTAGTCCGTTGTTGCTCACGGTGAGCTGCCCGTGAGAAAGTGTTGATATCGGGAAGGTGGGGGTGGGGGTGCCGAGTTCCTAGGTATCCTACCTGGTAGGACGGGGAAAAGGTGTTATAGGGAATGAAATACCACGTCTCACCCTCCGGTGTCCCACTTCCACTCTCAGAAGACCCCTCATCCAGGTGATCCTCCCGCACTGTTCCACCTCCAGGAATTGGATCCAAAAGCGATGTCAGTTCCTGGCCACCTGGATGACAGATCCCGGGGACTAGCTGGTGAGACACCTTCAGGTTTCTCACACTTAACAGTGGCAGAAGATACCTCCTCAAACGTAAAACACAATGAATGGAAAGATCTGGGGATTTTAAAGTCACCAAAAGCAAGTGTTTTGCAGAGACACAAGCTTCATTAAACCAACCCTTCTTGTTAAACCTGGCCTTCCTCTTACTCTTCTGCACAAAACCCTTACAAAACGCTCCCATTAATTCCACAAAACTGAATGCTACTTATATGATGTTACGAGGACTTTCTAACATTTTCAAAATACATGGGGATTGCTCGGCCGGTATTTTGTGATGCAAGTTGGAATCTGCATTTCTAGCTCCGCTAATTCTCGTATTGGACATCATGTCAACCTCAGCTAAATTTGGAAAATGAGTTACAGCTTTCTTTTCCTTGTCCATAATCCCCAATCACTGAAGAGTAATGGGATGATGATCGCTACAGGGATCCTCCAATACTTCAAAATCCGAGCCCACATTTGTGCTTAGAGGCAGAAATAAACAATACTGGAGAATCCCTGGTGATTTCAAAAAAGTTGGAAGGCCAGGGATATCGGGATGAACACGTTAATTAACTGCACACTTGCCCCACTCAATAAGCCATGCAGAAAATTGAAGGCCTTTGGCACAAACCCGAACATCTTGCATCTCGGGTTTGGGTATTTTGAGAGTCATATCCTCAAAGGGGTTGAAAAGATCATCCAGTGGGCCCACACCCATTTTCATATTAAAATCTCCCCCCAACAAAAAGGTGTCATTACTTTCTGACCTCAACACCAATTGTTCTTCAATAAAAAATAAATAAATGTGAGATTCAACAACCTATTTGCCTTAGCCTTATGCAGACTGTTGCAAAAATTAAGAACTGGCACAGACGGCTCAATGATAACAGCATTTGCGCATAATCTACCAGCCCTTGATACCTGATGCCTGCACTCACCCTTTACCCTTGCACTTGCCACCTGCTGGCCGTACTTTACTATTGTTATTTATTCGATTAACACATGTACTCCACTGTCCCTTCCCCCTCTGCACTTTCCCGCTTCCCCTTTCCCATGCACGTACGCGATCTGAATGACACCTGGCTTAGTAGGATCGCTGTCTGTCTTTCCTCTGTTCCCCCCCTTGCCTCGTCGCACCTTGAAACACTTTTGTATAGATGCGTTATAAATGCCATATCATATCATATCCATGTCGGTCCCAATGACCTTCACTTTACAATCAAGGGAAACCTCTTTCAGGATTGCTAGGCCACCAAAACCTCTACCCCTGCAATTTTTGCTTGCAGCTATCCCGTAATAGACAAAACCGTCAAGGAGAGGGATCTCCAAGGGCCATGTTTCCTGCACAAGAATCACCTCGTTGGTTTTCAGAAAGTTAAAGATATCTGGATTTGTGAATTTCCCCATAGCTAAGAAAGGAAGCGTGCAGAAGACTGGTCCCTTTCGCTGTACCAAATTATCCTCCACTTACAAATTGAGAATATTCCCCTCACCCTTTAAGACCATGATACTTGGAGGGTAGAGCGAGGGGCCCACCTGCCATTCAATTTCCTCAATGGTGGAGAGAATTTCACAAAAATTGTAAATCAAGACCACTTATTCAGTGTCTTCCGCCCTTCATGGCTTCTGTTAACGCATTCCCCCAAAACCCCCATTATCTAACAATTCAGGAGGATCAAAATTTGACTTACTTTGTCCCCCGAATTTGGATAGAAGAAAGCCAACGGAACCAACTTACTTTAAATTCGAGTTAAACAAGTAGTTGAGGAGTGATTGGTCAGCAAAGGAAACCACTATAAAGTCACCAACGACTGATTTTATTCAGTTGGGCCAACCCACCCTACCCTTCTCGCTATCAGGATTTCTCGTAGATTAATACTTGGCCCCCCAATACTTGGCGTACCTCTATCTCCACACTTACGAGTTTGGGGGCACTAACCACCATGCCAACAGCCTCCAAAAGCCCTGCTCCCGTACTACCCTCCACCATCATTGATCCCTTCTTTCTGAGTGTTCCTCATATATTTGCCCAAGCTCTCTGATGGAATCGTCCAAAATTGCCAATGTATTCATGACCCCCTGCTTAAAAGATTGTAAAAACTCAAATGGTTTTTAAACTCATTTCCCAGACCTCATTACCTCCTCGACTCATGCCGCTCGCAAGCAGATGGGTGTGCCACCTAGAGAGAAGCCGATGAATGGGATTCAACTTCTCTTCTAGTAATGCCTCCAACCAGATCTTATCCTCTCCCTCGAGAGGAACTGAGCCGTCTGAAAGGGCCTGATCCCCAGAGTCCTCATGTTGTCCCTCCTCCTCCCTGATGCTCTCATCTAACCTGCCCAGGGGGATGTGTTTGGGACCATTCATATCCCCCGGACCACCGGGACCATTAATGTCATGTCCACTAATGTCCCTCAAGCCCCAGAGCAGCTACCTTAAGGGCCTTCTCCGTTACCAAAATGCGATTTTCAATTTTACCAGCCATATCCTTTAAATTAAGGTCTAAAGATAACTGAGAATTTGCTTTATGGTTCTCCATGATTTGTTTATATTTTTTGACCTATCTAGCAGCCATATTATCCTCCCGGACTTTTCCTTTAACCATGTTGCAGAGGCGTAAACCCAATGGCTCCCTAAACCAGGTAAAAAGGACAGTAAACACAATGAAAGGTTACAACCAGAAGGCTGATGTGAATTAAAACCCCATATAACCCAAAATAATACCAGCAATAAATACTTCAAGTTAAACTCAGTATCTGTTATACTATGTATACATACTCATGTGCAAGATGCAAATACAATGTGCAAATTGCAAGGTACAATGTAAATTGTATAATGTGCAAACGCAATAGAGCAACAGCTATACATATCAAGAAGGAGGGCATGAAAACTCCCAGGTCCCCAAAAACCTCAAAGACCTCCAAAGACCTCTCCCTCTTTGCAACAAGGTGAATACAATGCATATTCAGGGCCCAGGCGATGCAAAGAGTGGAAAATGGAGCCCACCGGAGTAGGAACGGGACACGCCATGACAGTTTAAGGATCAATCAGAGTCTGCCCACCACAACTCCCTCTGGTTAGATAGATCCTGGTGTTCCCAGTTGTTTTCTGGCATTTCAACCAAGCAAGGCGGGCAGTCAACTGTCAAAGTGCCAAAAATACGGGAGCCCGATCTATCTCACCAAGTCACCTACCTTCCTCTGGAGTACCTTCCACTGGCAAACGGATGATTAACTCAGGAGTTTCAGAAGTGTTTGCCTTTCCTCGCCAGCAAGATATCACTACCAGGTAACTCTTGAATCGCTGAACACTGGGCGTTTAGGAAGCTACAAAACTGTGGAGTCGTACCAGATATTGCTGAGTGCTCCCGCAGGTCCTCCAGACTTTGACGCAATGCTGCCCGGTGGCTGTAAATAGCTGTAGTTGGTGCACCCATCCAGCGGTCAGCGTGCGGCTGACTGGCTAACAGTCCCAGCCCGCCACGCGTACCTGCCTGTGTGTTTATTGTACATCTCCCGTTCCTCCTATCGATCTTCCCCCACCTCCCACCCTTGGTTTAAGTGAGCATAAAAACGGGCAGAATCGATCTGGCCCACGTATCGAATGTTCTATTTGGCCTCCCTCATGTTTGCTGTCTGAGTCGTATTTAATTGTAATGATTTAACAAATGATTTCAAAGTATGAATTTGTATGTGTTGTATAACATTTCTCCAGCATGGGGTCTGGCATGGATTCACATGCTCATGAATATTCCCCGTCGTCAGGCTGGGAATCCTCGGTAAAGAAAAAACCAGTATCAGTTTCGTTTCTGATCTGTCTTTCGTAGTAATAACCAATCACTGGTCTCTGCGTCATACTGACCACAGCCAATGACTGCCCTCTACCTAAGCACCGCCTCTGGCAGCCATCTTCAGATTTTTACCGCACGTTCATGTGTTGGGATCCTCGTGCTATTGCTCTCCAGCGTTAGTGCTATTTTTTCACGTTTTTTCTCAAAAACTTCGTTTTTTTTTCGGTCAAAAGAGCCTCAAGCTCCACCGACTCTCCATCCGATCAACGGGGACCCGTGTCGGATTCGTCTGCGCCCCTCAAGGGTGAAGAATTCGTCGAGCTACGCTTTTGGAGGACTCCAGAAGCTTCTCAGGCCCGGACATGGCCCAGGAGAAGGGAAGCTCGACGCCCAGAAAGCTGTTCAGGGTCTGCCCTGGATGCCAGCTGCAGAACGTCTTTAAGGAGGACGAACACTCCTTTTGTCTCTACTGCTTACATGAGGACAAGACGCACGTGGAGAAGGACTGTGCGTTTTGCGGCAATATGTCGGAGCGGACCATGAAGGACCGCCATCAACGTCTCGCCAACTGGCTGGAAGGGAAGAGCCCGTCAGGCGAGAAGAAGAGGAAGAAATCCGAGCGGTCTTCTAAGACCTTTGAGGACGCCCCGGCGACGGTGGTCCAACACAAGGCCAAGCACCGCGAGTCAGCTGGCACCGGGAGCGCCGAACGGTCGGGCTCTACGGGCGCCAGGCAGGGCGCACCCTCCCCGGCACCTTCAGCCACGAGCCAACGCTCTGGGTCGGGTAAGAGGAAGGGCGAGCACCCGGCGAAGCTCCTGGAGAGGCCCCGGTCGAGCTCGAAGGCCCCATCGGAGGGGGAGCGAGGCAGTGTCCCCCCCCCTTCAAGGATAAGGCGGTGAGCGCACCTAAGGTGGTGAAGGCCTTAATCCATCCGGCCAAGCCCTCTATCGAAGCTGTCACGGCGGCCCTGGTTCAGCCTGTGGAGGCTACACCAGTGGTGGCGACCTCGGGGCTCAGAGTCTCCCTGCCTCCTCGGAGGGAGTCCTCTTTTGTACCCATCGATAGGACCCCCGTGAAATCCCCGGCGGGGAAGAAAAAGGGGGGGCAGGGCGTCGTCATAGATTCGGCTTCAACCTCGGAGGAAGAGCTGATCGAGGTCTTAAGCCAGGGCCTTGGCGTGGAAGAAGACCGGCCCGTCGGGATGGATCCCGACGCAGGTGACGACGACATCGTCGAGGGTGCCGACGGGGCCCCTGATCGCCCGTCGGATTCCCCTCTGCCAGCGCCGCAAGACAACTCGGCGGCCATTTTGTTGGCTATACAGTCCTTATGCTCAGAGATAAGGACGAGTCTACCGTTGCCGACGGAGGAACCTCTCCCGTCGGGGGATCCTGAACCGGGACCTTCTGGTGTTCCCCCGCCCAAGAAAAGAAGGATTCACCCTCCACCTCCTTTTCAGCCGTCGCGCCCCGTCCAGCCCTCCTCCCCGTCCACCCGAGGGGATGATACGGGGACTGACAAGGCAGCGACGGGCACGGACGACGAGGTATACGACGAGGATCTACCGTCATCACCTCCCACCAGGGCTTCTCCGCCCGACGAGATTGGATCGTTCCACTCCATGATCGCCAGGGCATCCGAGCTTTTCCAACTCTGCCCTGAGGAGAAGAAAAAGGAAGGATTCCTTTATCAACGGCGCGAGGTTAAGAGGAAGACGGTCCTCGCGGTGCCTCTACTGGACGACATTTGGGATGAGGGCCTCGCCCTCCTCAAGAACCCTTCCACGAC
This sequence comes from Ambystoma mexicanum, assembly GCF_040938575.1. Taxonomy (NCBI): domain Eukaryota; kingdom Metazoa; phylum Chordata; class Amphibia; order Caudata; family Ambystomatidae; genus Ambystoma; species Ambystoma mexicanum. The sequence continues at coordinate 339,272,878 of NC_090932.1, forward strand.
GCCAGCTAGAAGAGACCGGTACGAGAAGAAGTACCGGGTCCCGGACGCGGCCCCCCTGTGCCTCCGGGCGCAGCCTACCCCGGACTCCGTCGTCTCCGCGGCGGCCAGGAAGAAAGCGGGGGGGGGGTGCGGCCTCCACATCGACTTCCCCACCGGACGGCGAGGGAAAGAAATTGGATGCTATGGGACGCAGGGTCATCTCGTCTGCAGCGACGACGATTAAAGCGGCCAACGCCTTGGCTATCGTGGCCCGCTACGACAGGGAGCTATGGTACAAACTGGCTCCCCTGCTGGACTTCCTACCGGACGACAAGAGGGCAGATGCCCTGGAGATCCTACAGGAAGGTGAGGTGGCGTCGGACCACGCCATCACTATTGCGACGGACATCGCCGACACTGGGTTTCGCCAGTTGGGCAACGGTGTGTGCCTTAGGCGGCGTGGATGGCTCAAGGCTACGGACTTCCGTCAAGACGTACAGACCAGAGTCCTGGACATGCCGTTCGATGGGAACAACCTGTTTGGGAAAACAGTGGACGATTCCCTTCAGGCCATTAAAGCGGACACTGAGACGGCCTGGGCCCTTGGGGTTCTGCAGCAACGACGGACGCCCTTTCGGAGCAGCGGAGGCAAGGGCGCCTCCAAAGGTTCCGGCAGCGGTTTCTCCACCTACCGTCAGGCGGCCCGCTCGTCGTCTCAGGAGGCCTACAGAGGACGAGGCAAGTCTGGCGGACCCCGCCGTCGTCGCCAAGGAGGTCAAGGCGGCAAAGCCTCGTCGAAACAGGATTGAACCGGCCGTGGGGTCGGGCCCCCACCGAAGCACCCCGGTGGGAGGCCGGCTGGCGAGCTTCGTCAGCGTGTGGGAGTCCATCTCCACCGACCGTTGGGTGCTGGACGCCTTAGCCCGGGGCCACGCGCTCGAGTTTCAAAGAAGGTGCCCGCGCGTCCCCCCCGTGGCCAGGAAAGAGCTTCACGTCCCTCAGCTTCTCCTGGAGGTAAGGGCGATGCTCAGGAAGGGCGCCATCGAACTCGTCCCAAAGAGGCTTCGGGGCTCCGGAGTTTACTCGAGATACTTCCTCGTGACGAAGAAGACGGGAGGATGGCGCCCCATCCTAGACCTGCGACATCTGAACAAGTTCATCAAGGCGCAGAAGTTCCGGATGGTCACCCTCCAGCACGTCCTGGGTCAGCTGGAGGAGGGGAGACTTCCTGTCGTCGTTGGATTTGGAGGATGCCTACTTCCATATTCCCATCCTAAAGGGGCACCGAAAATTCCTCAGGTTTGTGGTCCAAGGGCGTCACTACCAGCTCAAAGCCCTCCCCTTCGGACTACGGTCGGCACCCAGGGTATTCACCAAGTGCCTCGCACCGGTGGCGGCGCAGCTGCGCCGCGAGGGGATCCACGTCTACCCCTACCTGGACGACTGGCTCATCCGAGCCAAGACGAGGGAGCTCGCCGTGGAGCACACGGCAAGGACCGTCCAGCTTCTCACGGACCTGGGATTCTCCGTGAACTACGCCAAGTCCCACCTGGTGCCCGCGCAAAACGCACTGTTTCTGGGAGCGAAGCTCGACACAGTGTCCCTTCTGGCCTCCCCGTCGGAGGAAAGGACCAGGTCCATCCTGGGCAAGGTACAGCGGATGTTGGTTTCCGACGCGGCCAAGGTGAGGTCCATCAAGTCCCTCCTCGGAATGATTTCTTCTTGCATCTACCTCATTCCCATGTGCAGGCTCCGGATGCGCCCGTTGGAGGAGTTCCTGGACGCGCGCTGGATCCAAACGACGGGCGGCTTCGAGGAGAGGATCACACTCGACGAGAGTTTCCGCCGAGCGGTCCGGTGGTGGGGCACCTGCGCGCATCTGACAGCGGGCATGGACTTCCAGACCCCAGACCACCAGGAGACAGTGACCACGGATGCCTCCCTGGAAGTGTGGGGAGCGCACACCGAAAATCTGCACGCCAGAGGCCTTTGGCTCCCGACGGAGAAGTCCCTCCATATCAACGTCCTGGAGCTCCGTGCAGTGTTCTGGGCCCTCAGGTCCTTCCTTCCGTCCCTCAAGGGCAAGGTGGTGAGGATCTTCACCAACAACACCACCACCATGTTTTACATCAGGAAACAGGGCGGAACCAGGTCCCCAGCACTGTCCAAGGAGGCGCAGGACCTGTGGCATTGGGCCGTTGCCCAAAGGATGTTTCTGGTGCCGTTTCATCTGGCAGGGATAAAAAACACCATCGCCGACTCACTCAGCAGGGAGCTGCGCTCGTGCCACGAGTGGGAACTACGGCAGGATCTAGTGGATCGCCTCTTCCGACGGTGGGGCACACCCCAGATCGACCTGTTCGCGACGGCGACGAACTCCAAGTGCCGGAGGTTCGCCAGCAGGTTTCCCCAGGCGAGGAGCATGGGCGATGCTTTCTCGTTCCCCTGGGAGGGCCTGTTCCTCTACGCGTTCCCTCCTTTGCCACTGCTAATCCGGCTCGTCAACCAGCTCAAGAGGTCACGGTGCAGGATGATCCTCGTCGCACCTGCGTGGCCGAGGCAGATATGGTTCCCGGACCTTCTGGACTTGTCAGCGTCCCCGCCAATCAAGCTGCCGGTGGACGCGGATCTACTCTCCAGGGAAGGAGGCGCCATCCTCCACCACGACCTGAAATCGCTGAACTTACAGGCCTGGCTCCTGCAGCGCTAGAGTTTGGGGGATACGACATACCGGCCGACTGCAGAGAGGTTCTTGCAAAGGCCAGGGCGTCCTCGACTCTTAAATGCTACGGACACAAATGGAAGAGGTTCTCTGTCTGGTGCCACGCACAGAAGATTAACCCTCTACGGATTACGACTCCCCAGGTACTGCCGTACCTGCTGACGCTGGCCAAAGCTGGTCTGGCACACGCGTCCATCAAGATTCATCTTGCTGCGATCTCCCGATACACCAGAACCACGGGGCGGACGTCCTTGTGGTCTCATCGTCTGGTGAAAGAGTTCATGAAGGGACTGTTCAGATCGTTCCCGCCGGTGAAGGCTCCGGCCCCGGCGTGGGAGCTCAACGTGGTGCTGACCAAGCTCATGGGACCTCCGTTCGAGCCTCTGCACTCGGCCCCGTTGAAGTTTCTGTCGTGGAAAACAGCGTTTCTTGTGGCCATCACCTCCGCACGACGGGTGGGAGAGATCCAGGCCCTTTCCTGCAAGGCCCCGTACTTGACTTTTCACGACACGAGGGTAGTGCTCAGGACGCACCCCTCCTTCATGCCCAAGGTACCGTCGGACTTCCATCTCAACGAACCCTTGGTGTTGCCTGTGTTCTTCCCGTCGCCTTCGTCGCCGGCTGAGAGGACTTTGCACTCGCTGGATGTGGCTAGAGCGCTGAAGTTCTACGTGGACCGCACAAAGTGTTTTCGGAAGACGTCACAACTCTTTGTGAACTTTGGACCTGTCAATCAGGGGAAGGCTCTCTCGAAAGCTTCCATTTCCAGATGGCTCTCCGGCTGTATCATGTACTGTCATCGGTTGGCAAACCGACCGCTGCCTGGCCGTCCGAGAGCCCATTCCACCAGAGCGATCGCAGCTACCACGGCGTTCCTTTCTGGTGTGCCCCTGCTGGACATATGTAGGGCTGCTACGTGGAGGTCGACGCACACCTTCACGAAATTCTACTGCGTCGATCGGGATTCCAGGGAGGAGTCCAGGGTCGGCCAAGCAGTGCTGCGCAACCTGTTCGCCTGAGGTGAGCCTGGTGAGGAGGTAAGATGCTTAATGTTGAGTTTGATGTAATGCTTAATGTTGAGCTTTTGCCACCTCCCGTGGTTGTGCATGTGTGTACTGCTATGTATTCTTTATTCATGAGCATGTGAATCCATGCCAGACCCCATGCTGGAGAAGGAACAAGTTACTTACCTGTAACTGTTGTTCTCCAGCATGGGTCAGGCATGGATTCACATGCGAACCCTCCCGCCTACCCCTCTGCGGCTCTTCACTTGGTCATACTGCCACTTCACGTGCTTCCAAATCTGAAGATGGCTGCCAGAGGCGGTGCTTAGGTAGAGGGCAGTCATTGGCTGTGGTCAGTATGACGCAGAGACCAGTGATTGGTTATTACTACGAAAGACAGATCAGAAACGAAACTGATACTGGTTTTTTCTTTACCGAGGATTCCCAGCCTGACGACGGGGAATATTCATGAGCATGTGAATCCATGCCAGACCCATGCTGGAGAACAACAGTTACAGGTAAGTAACTTGTTCCTTTTTGGGCATAGACAATAAACTATGAGGATAATGAATGAAAAACATGGGAAAGTTACCACAGCTTGTGAAATAACTAGTAGTGTAGTAAATTACAGTCTCTTAACGACTGAAACGATTATCATTCGCCCTTCATGTGGGCCATGCCTCAATCATGTCTCCACACTGCTCATAAAAAAAACATGGCGCTGTATGCTTATCATTGAGTTCTCCTCATGAGTCATACATTTTTTCTTTAACACTGAGAATGTTGCTTGTAAAGTGTCGTTGGGGAGGCACATTTCTTTTCCTAACCCCAAAAATACTTTCCCCAAATATTCTAGTAGGGGTGTTCATTACGATTATAAACTCCAATCCTAGAATATTTGGGGAAAGTATTCGATTTGAGTGAGGGTGCATATTTGGCAAAATGTCGCCCCCTAGCGGCATTTTCCTTGACGAGATGTTCACTGGATACCCATTTTTTAATGCAAGCAAAGACAAAAAAAGCTCAGTTTACAGAGAGGAAAAAGTTGCTCGTATTTGTGCTATTGCCTTCCAAAGATGGTGCGACTCTGGTGACTCTCCTTGAGTAATGTACTGTTTCAGGTTAGCAAGCAGTTCTTTTGTTGCATGTGTGTCAGTAAAATAATTAAATAAAATAGTTTTCACAGATCAGTGGCTGGAAGGATTAACTAAATGTTGCATAAAACATAGATCACCAGTCTCCTGGGAGGTGGAGGGCGGGGGGAGTATCGGGCGGCGACTCCTTCTTCTCTGAAAACGATGGGCAGCACATTTTGACAGTCGTAAGATGCTGTTTTTTCAGTTCTCTTCTGAATTGCAGTGTGTTACCTTCTTACCCACAGCCTCGTGCAGTGTACTGCAAGGACGTCCTAGACATTGAGCAATTCTCCACGGTGAAAGGTGTCAATCTGGACCAAACTGACAGCGATTTCTATGCCAAATTTGCCACAGGCTGCGTCCCCATCCCATGGCAAAATGAGGTAAGAAGACATTTGTTGTCTATTGTCTCCTGAATCTATCTCCTCCCTTTGTTTTCTGGTCATTAAGTAAATGGGATGACGTGCAGGACATTATTCTATTGTCACTCAGACGTAGACTAAGCGCACAAATGGACACTAAGTCATTGATCAAGTCAAGCCTCGATGCTGCTGAGATGTCTGTGAAACGTGTGATATAAGGAACATAGATTTTCCTTGGAATAAATGGACAGAGCATAATTACTTCCATTTGTAATCAATAGATGGCATTATGTGGTCAAACTGACAGATGGCTAGCTAAAGGAAAGATGAACCATTGCACATAAAGAGAGATATAATAAAAGCAACACATAAAGAACCCATTCATATATTTTCACCAAGTTGTAAACCTATTTGTAGTGACCAAGAAAGGATATTCAAAAATATGAATTATACATACTATACCACAAGATTATTATCACATCATAGATAAAAGGTAGGCAACTTCAGCAAATTAACAATTCTGGTCTCACAAACATGCAAAACACTAAGAGAAAAACGATAACACGAAATTAATGAAAAGCCTAGACTTGAAGATAGCTCGAAGTCAACAGATTAGCCACAATTGAGACTTGCAACAACATATTATGGAAGTGCCATCATCACAGAAGGCAACTAAGACCTATATATTTAAATAGGGTGGGAAGTTAAGGTTCCTAGCTATACAAAGTTAATATCTCCTAATATTTGATAATGCCAACTTTGAGATTTGACCTTTTATTACAAACTAAACAGAAAATAAACAAAAGTTGTGGGAAAGGTTACTGGGTTCCACCTGGAACCAGGAAAGATGCAAGACCAAATGTTGTCATTCACGAAGTTTATTGGAAGACTTTTTACAAGAATGAGCAACTCAAATGAAATGGGGATCTTGGAAATAAGTTGGGATGGTTCTTCTCCTATGGGGGGCAGGGTCAGGTCCCTTCCTGCATAGAAGACCTTTCCGCAGGATGCTGGTACATAGGCCTTCCCAGCTTTGGATGCCTTCAAAAGCGGGTACCTGGCCCCTTTCTAGCATTGCAGGGTTTGGGAAGACCCCAACCCATCTTCTTTGTCGGGACTAGATGCAGGATTTCTTGGGTCCAGTACCCCACGAATCACTCTGTTCGAAACTCCTGTGAGCAGGCGGATCAGTGTGTATGCTCCAACAGGGAGAGCTATGGAGTGGTGCCTGGGATTGTTCTGTGTGTTCGGTGTTTACAACTCTCTGAACTTGCAGTAATCTCCCTGCCCCCGGTTCATTAATCCTTCCACCATCCTGGCCTGCCTATGTCTGATCCGGCATGTCCGAACCTGCCTTCTCTGTCTAAGTAAGTGTTGGTTCTTTCTCTCTCCCTTCCTCACCACCTCAATTTCTTATCTCCACTCTCACCTTTCAGGACATTGTGGTCACAGCACCTGCTGTCTGTACCTCGAAAGCACCTACTCCTCTAGGAACTACCTCCTCCAGAATACGCTGTACCTACGAATGTTCTACTTCCAGCCTAGTCTACACTACCTTTGCTCCCACCTTCTTTATCCCCGCTTGTGGTGATTTTCTTTCACCCTTTCCAGAACATTTATCTTCTGGAAGTTGCGTGAACCATTTTAGAGCATTTTAGGTCCAGTTGCTCATGAGTGGGATGGTCTAGTAGATGGTGTTCTGTTTTATGTATTTGCATTGGTTTAAATAGAACATTTTATCCATAGTTCTGTACATAAGCAATGCAACAATACAATTCTGATATTAATAGAGATTATATGAACAAAAAATGGTATGCTGTGAGCATGGCATTGTATCAATAGTAGACACAGACACAATGGATGCAAGTTTCAAAAACCTTTATTTGGTAATTTGGTTGGATTGGTAGAATTACTAACGGGCCCTAACTCTAGATTGGAGTAATCGCGACCATTAAATAAATAACAAAACAGTCCCAGTCAGTCTAGTCAACATAAAAAAGCTTATACTAAGAGAATTTTACCTTGCCCTCGTCCTCAAAATGACAAATGTGTTAAGGGAATTCAAAAGGAAAATAGTGTCTCTAAAGAAATGTCAGAATGGCTTTAAATAACAACTCCCTTCCCCATGTTCAGCACCACAGGGTCTAGAGAGTTTCCGAAAAAGTATAGGTGGATGGCACAGTTCTCTCAGTCTTGCACACTTTGGCTTACTGGTAAAATTTAACAGCTCAGGCTTGGGCTTCAAGCTTCTGGTATTTCACTCACTTCCTTAGGCTTCGTCTGCCTTGTCATAAATATACAGCAAAGTGGCAGAGAGTGGCTGTCTGAGGCTGTCTGAGGCTGTCCGAGGGTGAACAAGCCTCTCCTGCCCACTTCGCCTGTGTTGGAATCCAGCATGTTGAACGGAGCGGTGAATGGGGTCCAAACGACACGAAGGCAAGTCCACCTTTTCGCTAGGGAGAAGCTTCCACCGCAGCTCAAGGACAAGGTGAGCAGACCAAGCTTGGGGCGGAAAGGTTGCTAGCCCCCCCGAATGCTGGTGCTAGCACCGTCGACAGGGCAGCAAAAACATTGTGCCTAAATAACGGGGAGGGTCTGGAGAGTGAAGTTACTTTATTGCTGCTGTTGTTCTCTGCCCCATCAGGGGTAGAGTTACATGGAAAACCGGTGGGGGTGACCTTGGAGTCAACCCAAGAACTTGATCTTGGTCCATCCTCATCCCCAGCCCAATCTCCTGCGAGTAATGTGAGTACGGTGGACAAAGATCTGTGTATGGATGGCCAGGCATCTACTAGCCTGCACTTTTTGACCACAGCTATGGTGCACACGGCCTACTCTGAGGCAGATTATCTGCAGCCCAATTTAGCCCCCTCTTTTGCGGCCCCCACTGCTATGCCCGATGAGAACCCAAGGACGACCACCTGGAGTGTAGGGGGCCAAATACAACGCTTGGAGCCAGGGGAAACTAAGGGATTCTGGTGACAGATTCACCACAGGTCTATCCCATAAAAACGTGCTCTAACCCCACCCTCCCTCCGACAGTGTCGGTAACGACCACCAGGACCAGTGTTGAGGATATGGAGAATGCAACGGGGGGAGTCCCTCTGAACAAACCATCAGATATGATCTTGCTGGAAAATGTACACCTTCTGGAAGCTTACTCTGAACAAACTGACTGTGCTTCTTTGGGGTGAGGGGTCTTAACAGCTCCTCCCCCTTGTATAGGCAAACTATCTCAAGCCTATTGGGGCGCCTAATTCGATCATGGGCAGCCCAGTGGCTACTTTGAAATTCACCTTGGCACAAATAGGAGGTGCATGGTGGACATTTGAGATACTGAGAGACTACAACGGTAGTGGATGCCCGCCCAGCTAAAGATCCTCCTGCAGTGGAGCAGGAAACAAGTTTGATGAATTCCACGCTGATAAAGGACATTGCCTCCTTATCCCTACTAATTGAAAAAAAATCAACAAGCCCACTTAAGATTGCGGCCCAGCACAGAATCACCTCAAAAAGATACTCAAAATTTGACAAACCCAAAAGAACTATGTGGACGGAATATTAATAATGCTGCCAGAGGTGTTGCCTTGAGTCCCAATCTATCTAAGGATACATTTGAGTCAGATTCTGGCTCCTCTTCTTCCTCAGAATAAGTGCAGCGCCCAGGCCCCTCTGTAACTGCTGCAAGATTTGCACACAAAAAAGAGAATTGGAACCAACAATAGAGAGAATCCAGTAAATTTACAAACCCAATGCTGTTTGATTTGGGCCTTGACAATATCACTTGCGCCTTTTAAGAAATTTTATGAAGCTATCAATGATAGCTACAAAGACCAAACCACTCTGCTGGCTATGACACATTCTAAATTGATACACATTGAAGCTTTTGTTAATTCTTTACAAAACGGACCGGACAACGAATATGCTTCAGAGAGCCTTCTGCAAAAACTATTGTGTGATCATATGGCTGACGTAGGGGCTAAAAAAAACTGCAATTGGAAGCGTCAATAGAGGTCTTGAAATGGGGGGGAAGAATCACCAAACCCAAAAAAATGCCTAAAGGCTCTGTCAAAGAAACTCAAACATACCACCATGACCACAGCCAAAACATAGTGATCCCGCAGGGGGAACCCATTGAGGACTTGACGACAGTAACGGATAATCCCAGAAGTAATCTACATCTATCATCTCGGCCAATCGAGGACGAGGGAAGGAAACTGTGTGATTGTGTCCCTCGTGAAGCCCCCGTCAGCCCTACTCCCTTAAATCCCTCCTTCGGAGCAGGGAACGCTGTTGAAGATGCTATGGCCGATGTGGGGGGGGGGGGAATTCGGCCCCTGCTGAAGAGGAGCAAGTTGAGGGCAATACACATGAAATCTTCTATTCAAGAATAAAGAAAAAGAGGATGGGTAGAAACAATCTACCCCCACCACAGGTACAACAGAAAAAAATAAGAAAATGCCAATAAAAAAACCACCCAAATCGAAAGGAGCCTGAGGTTTCATCAAAAACCTAAAACATCCTTCGCAGGAAGCAGAAGCTAAGACCCTGATCCCTAAAAAACATAATCAACCCAAAAAGGTGTAAGAACCTGTTGCCCGCTTATCAGACCAAAATATTGAGGTGGGAGCGACTGCAATGAAGAGTAATCAAACTGGGCCTGTTATTCTATTTGATCAAGATCTCTTGGACTTGTCAGTTTACGAATCTGCCGATATTGATCAGGAGCTGCTTGCTTCCTCTCTCATGGGGGAGAGGGAGGAGGTTATAGAACCTCAGATACCACCGGTTAATCTTGAAGTGAGACTATCGGTCGAATTACCAACAACGCAGCTACCAACAGAGCGATTTCTAACCTTGGAGGATAGACTTAGACTGGCAATAGCAAGAGAGGTACATGGGGGCCCTGTGTCACCACTACCCTTGAAAAAATGTACAGCTGCAAGTGAAATACCCGCTTATAAACCAGGCTACTGAAGTTGGGGGAGGAAGACAGCTGCAAAAATGTTATGCTGAGATGGCTGGACAAAGAGCCCCTGGCAGATCTTTAACTGACACAATATTGGCTGAAAAGGAGCTTCAACCACAGCTGCATAAAAATCAAAAAAAATTCAAAGGAATTAAACGTCCACTCCTCCTTGGTAACGGCAATGAAACACAAAATATATATGTGGACAGAATGTTGACAGTAAATGATGGGCTGCGAATGAATCGCACAAACATCCCAAGGCTTTTACAACACATTCCGGCCCTAGAGGCAATAGACACAGGGGACATTATGGCAGTTTAATTCCCAATCCCACAGAAATTCGACTATGCTTGTTTACATATCCATTCACAAATAGTTTGTAACCTGTTACTGGAGTCAGCAGAACATTGATGGCTCTTGGGTTTTGATATAAGTTGCAGAATGATCCCACCAGGTAACATACATGATGGTCTCGGAAAGGGAACTCAGCGGGCTGAAACCACTGAAGAGCATAGAGGACAGACTTTGAGAGCATCAAAGGGGTGAGGCGGGGGGCACTTTGGGGGGGCAGTTGGAATACAGTTTAAAGAGGATATATCATGGGGGGAAGCCCAATCAAAATCACATTTGATCAACAACAGGAGTGCAAGAGGATGATTACTGTGCACTCCAACCCTAGATGTAGTCGTCTAGAGGATGAAAGCTGGGGATGGGCGGCTGGCACTCTAAATGCAAACAGAAATCATTAACGGCCGGAGCCCCTCGACAGAGAGCAGGTCGTATTCGGGTCATGGAACACAAGGGGCTTCAGCCATCTGTTTAACAACACCGTGAGCTGCTTTGATGACTTTGATATTTTGTGTTTTTAAGAGACTTGGCTCTCGGCTGTGCCAGGGGTTTTGTCTGAAGTACCCCTCGGTCATTCTGGAAACTCGAAGTTACAACACCCTCGTTCTGTCCAATGGAAACCAAGATGGCGGCTACTCATTTCCATCACGAAGAACTCTTATTACCAGTCTAGTCTTCCATCCAAGATGGAGGAGCCTGTTTCACAGCTCCCTTCAATTCTATAACTACCTTGGTGGAAGACAGGCAAGTGCGTTGCTGCTCCCTCATTCTGACCCAGCACTGCTCCTGCTTTCCTCTGTGTTTGCAGTTTGCCCTTGCGAGATTTATTTGCACCGTTTCTTTCTTTCCACTGTGTTTGTGTCCTCTTGTGCATATCTACTATTTCCCACTTCCAGCGTTTTTTTTCCTCCTTTGCCTTTTCTTCTGTTCGCTACATCTCAGTCCTGCATCTTACTTCTTCTTTCCTCTCCTCGTCTGCTGCCTTATTGCCGTTTCCTCCTCTCCCTTTTCTTCTTACCGCCTTGTTACCAACAGCAGTTTTCTTTTCTTCCGCTGCCCCTCCATGCGGCATATATCTCCGAAATCACTCAGAGCATTTTCTTTCTTCATGCTAATTCCTGCCGCGCCAGCTCTGTAACCGTAGCATTTTCCTCTAGAGCTTACCTCTGACAGCTTGCTCCTTCCGTAGCCAGCATCTTGCGGCTGTGTTCTTTACTACCGCAGCACTTACAGCCCGTCCCCGTCTTCTGCGTTCCAGTTCTGAATTCCTCTTCTGGCGACCATTGGACTATTGCTGGGCTGCCGTTCTCTCTACTTACCTTGAATCAATGGAACTCCACGTAAAGACACTGAACTTTCAAGACTTCACAAGCCTTATTCATCTGAGTTTTATTCTCCAAGAGGGTTTCCCAGGGAGCGGCCCCCTGGGTTGCACAGAGCCCATTTACTGGCCTCTGGACGATTAGGGTATGTTCCGAAGTTCAACAAGGTTCCGACAACCAAGGAAAAGACCTGTGAGTACTCCATTGAAAGTAATTATATTGCTGAGAGATAGCAACGCCCAAAAGAAAAAAGATGGATCAACAAATCCAACAACTTGTTGCAGCAGTTCAAACTCTCAATACAGAAGTCCAAACCCTGCGAAACGAGAACACTGTGCTCCGACAAATGATTACCCCCCGGACTGAACTGCCTCCTGGACCACTACCTATGGGGGAAGTACAATGGTAATCCAAAAAGGTTTAAAAGAATTCTTAGACTCCTGTATTGTCCAATTAACCTTAAAACCTGCGTTTTTTCCTACAGTCCGTTCTAAAATTAGTTTCATGATTTCTAACTTGTCTGGGAATGCGCTGGCATGGGCTACCCCTCTACCAACAGGGGCTCCGAAGAGGGCCCTCCAGTCTAGCTCAGTAAATGAGGAGGCTTGGGTTGCTTTTTTTGGAGCTGTATGAGAATCCCATAACATTGAAACCACTGGCCCTGCCTCCGCTGATTAAGAGGGAATGGGTTTTGACTATCTCAAAGGAAGAGATCATAGACCTGATTAAACAGGCTAGTAATTCTAGGGCTGCGGGTCCAGATGGGCTATCAAACTGTATGCTTAAAATGGCCCTGGAAGAGTGGGTGGAATTCTGCATGAATCTCTTGACTGAGATTATGTGCTGGGGAGAGACCTCTGACTCCTGGAAACGGGTGGTGGTGATCCTGATTTTTAAGAAGGGTATTAGGGTGGATCCCAAAAAACTATTGCCCTCCTGAATGTCCTGGGAAAGATATTCACATCCCTCCTCTTAACTCGATTGAAGAGGTGGGTTATTGAATTGGGGCAGTATGATTTGAGGCAAACAGGGTTTGTAAAATAAAAAAGTAGGGTGCAGTATGAATCTGCTGCTGTTAAACATCCTAAAAATGAGAGCATTAAGGAAGTGCAGGAATATATACATTGCCTTTGTCGATTTCACACAGGCGTTCAACAGCATTGATTGTGATTTATTGTTGTTAAAAAATGGCAGCATGGCACTGTCCACAAGATAACCTCCCCCCATTATGCCATTGTACACTTCCACCTCAATGCAGGTAAAGCTAAATCAAACTGGGCTTTTATCCAAAAATATTCCTACTTCAAGAGGTTTAAAACAATGTTGCCTGCTTGCCCCAGAGCTTTTTAACCTGTTTATTTCAGATCTAACAGACGCAATTGTGAGGTGAGGTGAGGTGGGGTGGAGGTGGGTGGTTCCTTTCCGCCGAAGTTAAATGGTGAGCAGATAGGTTGGCTACTTTATGCAGATGACTTGATCATTCCCGACCACACCCAGATTGGGATACAACGTAAATTGAATGCTCTCCAAAAATACTTACAGACCAATGGGCTAAAGATTAATGTAGCGAAATCTGCAATTTTATTTCTACAAAGTCTAAAAGGGGAGAAAAGAGCAGAAATGTACCTGGCGTCTGGTAAATTAACCGATAGGTCTGGTAGATAATGCTAGGTATTTGGGAATTGGGATTAATTCAAGTATATGTGATGCTGAGCGAGTACTTGAGCTGAAATCAAAGATCAAGAACCTGGCAACACAGGGAAGTGTGATTCTTAAGAAATTTGGAAAATGTTCCTTGCTGCTGCTCCTCAAATTCTATAAGCAGAAGGTGACCCCAATCTTGACATATGGAACAGAGCCCTTGTTATGCTTGCCATGGGAAATTTGGCCGAAATTGGAAGGGTTGTTTTGGAGGAAAATCCTCATCTTCCACGGTGCACACCTAGGGCAATCATAAAACATGAATTGGGGCTCCTGTCTTTGAATGCTGTAGAGGTCTGGAAATCCCAACTATTGTATCTCAAACTAATAATAGAGAACTCACCTCCTGAAATGATGGTTCTAAAAAAAAAAGGAAGACTTGAGGTGTGATTGGGTTCTGGAAATTTGGTCCAAACATTGTAAAGATCTATTGCAAAAAGCAAATGTGTCGGAGGACCTGTTGATATCCAACCCAGAGGCGGTTAAAAAAAAAAAGATCTGGTTTGGGGATTGGATCTCAACAGAAACAGAGAAATCTTGATTCAGTTTATTTTCCTATTTAAGTGATGAAACCAAAGCGCTAAATATTGTGCCTAAATATTTGACAAAATTTCCCGACCCGATTCAACAAACTTTTTTTTAATGAGATTCAGGCTGAACTGGTTTCATACAGGAGAGGTCCTCAACTCTCGTAACCAGATGGAGAGTGGAAGGGTAGTATGTAGATTATGTAATGAGCCATATGAAATGCTTAAACATTTGACTCTCTTTTGCCGCTTTTGAAAGATTTAAGAACAACCTATTTGGGTGGATTTGTGGGCGCATTCCCAGCTAGGAGCGCTGATGAATGGTGGAAAGTGTTATGCCAAGGAGAAGATTTTAAATTGGTACCTGCACTAACAAAACTATTAGAGAAGATATTTAATCTACCCAGATGCGCTCATGGAAATGTAGACTTCTAAGAGAAGCCTTTTTACTGATATATATATATATATATATATTTATTTCTGAGGCTTGTGGAATCTGCTTAGATCACATGCTGTGCATAGGCCGACATCTAGTGGAAGCTGCAGAGTATTAGTTTGTTTTTCGAAACTCAAAAAGGGGCGTTGAACTAGGGTGTGCCTGTAATACAATCCCTAGTTTGACGTCCACTGTACCCATGATCCCTCACGCGTGTAGGACCCTCAGATTGTTTTTTTCCGCCATACTTGTCGGAAGCATAGTTGCGGAGTTCCCTGGCTTTTAGCCATTTATCATAAATTTAACAAACCCCGTTCCTCAAATCCCACGTCGAGGTTCCGAAGATCAACGCCGGTACTGGAGAACGAACAGCCGTCGAGACTGCACAACAGACATTAGGCCTCGGAAGGCCTCTGGCCTCATCCTTGCAAGTAGGGAGAGGGGGGGTGGACACACTCGTCTACATACACTCACTCTCTGCCAGATATTAATATATGGAGAGTACTCCATTTAAATTCTGCCCCAAGTGCAACCGTAAGTTCCCGTGGGTAGATGAGCATAACACCTGTAATCTGTGTCTTCCTAGGGATCCCCCCGAAGCAAATTGCAGAGCTTGTAAGCTCTTCAAAGCAAAGACACTTAAGGACCGCTCCACCAAACGTTGGGCCCACTACGCCAGGTAGCTCGAGGCCATGGACACGGTGGGTTCCTTCCGTGATGGCAGCAACGCCGCTGTATCGGACGGTCGAGGGCACAGGTGTATCGTTAGGCACCCAAGCGCAAGCCCCCGACCTCGGAGGACTGTCCAGCGGGTCAGTTATGGGGACAACACCTGGCGGCAAGAGCGCTACCCACACACTGTCATCTAAGCACACTAACCCTGTCCGAAACTCCACACGTGTGTCAAGTGATCGGCAGAAAAAGGCACAGAGAGAGCAGTCCGCAAAATCAGTGTCCTCTGGGCGTTCCAGGTCACGATCACCTCATGACACACAGCAACCGTGTACGATTGCTAAGAGTGCCACATTACCTAAGGTCACAGAGGTATGGTCGTCAGAAGACGAATCAGACCTCTATCCCCAAGCAGCACGTTCAAAGTCGACTCTGGCAGTTCGTTCAACGTCTACCTCTGAGCCTCGATTTCCCTCCTCTTAGACTCCAGAACCTCGTGAACCCAGCTCCAAATCTCGACGTCGAAAGATTCAGGGAAAGCCAGAGAGTCAGGGAAACATGCCTCTACACATGGTAAAGGGGAGAAACAACAGAAGACACCTTCTGAACACCAGGTTCAGAAGGAGAGACACAAATCTTTAGAGAAGTCCAAGACCCCTGACCCTGTCACTAGGCCTAAAGTTGTCCCTCCCACTCCCCAGGATATGGGAATGGAAGAGGAACCACAGCAGGAGAAGGTCATTCCCGGTTCCAGAGAATGGAGCTCGGAAGATCGACAGAGTGATGAGGAGAATGTCTTTTATGGTAAATTTTTTAGAGAAGAACCCTGATTATTTCCCGAGCTATCAGAATACCCCTGTTACCTCTGCCCCTTCGGGATCCAAAGACCCTCATCCTCCTATTAAGAGACTCGGTACTGAGACTCCAGTTCAGGGGCTGATTTCAGACCCATTCTATATTGAACCTTACCAACAGTATGCTGAAGATCCTGATGTACAAACACTGGACGACCAGGCAGGAGTCGACTATTATGGAGACAATGAGGACCAGGATGAGGAGGAGGAAGACGAGGCAGAGGCCTATAGTCTCGACTCCCCTATTCCCAAGGACCCACTGGTGAATGACTCACCTGTGGATAATCAGCCATTACTGAATGAGGTCTTAGATAAAGCTGCAGCCCACCTTCAGATAGACACTCAGGGGGCTCAAGAAGAGAGGGACTTTGCAGAGCAAATTATGGGGGATAAAAAATCCATTGCCCAAGCCATGCCAATTCTGAAGTCTATTCAACGCAGAATTGACCCTTCTCTGCCCACCCCTAATGTTACCCGGGCAGTTAACCCAAGAATAGAGAAATTATTCAGGGCCGCCCCCTCAGACCCACTTTACATAAGGGGTCAGCTTAAACACGACTCATTAGTGGTCACAACTACCAGGAAGAGGGCGGGGACACCTCTAGCATCTTCTGAAGCTCCGCCAGAGAAGGAGAGCAAAAAGATATATGGGCTAGGAAGGAAGGTGGCTTCCACTTCCGCTTATCAGGCAAGAATTGCTAAAACCACCACTCTGCTGGCAAGTTACAATTGTCACCAATGGAAACAAGTAGCTGCCCTCAATGCCTCCGTCCCTGAACCTCTAAAGAGCCAGTTGGCCCAGATTGCGTCAGAAGGAAGGTTGGTGTCCGGATGCATTCTCAAGGCTACCTTTGATGTAGCAGACAATGCAGGCCGGCTTATCGCAGAGAGCACAGTAATCAAGAGACACGCTTGGCTGAGGCATTCAGGTTTTAAACCCGAGACCCAAGCCACCCTCATCAACGTGCAGGTGGAACCAAATGTCTTGTTTGGAAAAGCAGTGGAGGAGGCGCTCAAAACAGCCAAGGACGAATATGACACCCTAAAGTCCCTTGGACAACTAACTAATAAACCCACAAACCAACGAGGGAATAATAATTTTCGTTGCTATTGCGGCCAAAATTCCCAGAGAGGGTCTAACTACTTTCAAGGCCAAGGAGCATCGTGGGGAGGCAACCAACAGGCTACACAGGGTTTCGCCAGAGGTCAAAAGAGGGGCCGTGGTAGAGGGAGAGGCAGCCCAGGTAGAGGCACTATGCCTCCCAACAAATCGTGACATTCTGCTCCGGGTCACTTCCCATGCATCCCCAGTAGGGGGGCGCATTTCCACCTTCACCCACGCATGGGAAAGGATCACTTCGGACAGGTGGGTGCTGTCCACAGTGTCCGCGGGATACTGTATCGAACTGTTGGAACGCCCCTGCGACCATCCTCCAAGACAGAAAATACACTCCTTGGAGCACCAAAGAATCCTCATCGAGGAGATTGTCATTCTTCGTGCAAAGGACGCGATAGAACTCGTCCCGGGCAACCAGGTAAACAAGGGTATTTATTCAACTTACTTCCTTGTGCCAAAAAAAGATCCAGTATTAGACTTACGCCCTGCAAACAAGTATGTCAAGGCTCAAAAATTTTGCATGACTACACTCTAAGAGGTAATCCCTCTACTAAAGAGAGGAGATTACATGGCAACATTAGACATGAAAGATGCCTATTTTCATATTTCCATGTACCCAGCGCACAGAAGGTTCTTGCATTTCAAGGTAGACAGCCAGCACTACCAGCTCAAGGTGCTGCCCTTCGGTATATCCTCGGCTCCAAGGGTTTTCATCAAGGTACTGACGGTGGTGGCGGCGCACCTGCGCAGAGAGGCAATCCCAGTATACCCTTACCTGGACGACTGGCTCATCACAGGGGAAACCCCTGTAATTTGCAGATCCAACATTCAAAGAACTGTCGACCTCCTCTTTCAATTGGGCTTCTCAATAAACAAGAAAAAATCAAGCCTGGTGCCAAGCACCTCAAAACAGTTCCTAGGGGCTATTCTAAACACCCAAGAGGGGTTGGCCTTTCCATCAGTGGAAAGAATTCGGAATCTGTTACTGCAAATTCCTCAATATCAGTCAGGTTGCCAGATAAGAGTGCGCAAAGCGATGTGTTTACTAGGCATGATGGCATCATGCATTTACCTGCATTTACCTGGTTCCCCACGCGCGCCTGCGTCCCATGCAAGAATGGCTGGCGAAACAGTGGTCTCAGGCAAGTGGTCAGTGGGACGATCTAGTGGTCGTTTCGCCAACACTAGTACAAAGTCTTCGCTGGTTGACAAGAAAGACTCTTTCAAGGGGGAAACCCTTTTACGATCCAGAAATACAGGCCATAGTCACAACACTGGTCCCTGTCAGGGTGGGGAGCACACCTCCTTCAACACACAGCTCAGGGTCTCTGGTCTCGCACAGTGGCTCAGAACCACATCAACCTGCTAGAACTTCTGGCAGTCTTCATAGCGCTTCGGGTGTTCGAACCCAACCTAATCAACCTGTCGGTGCAGATCAGACAGCACGACCGCAATGTTTTACATAAACAAACAGGGGAGCACTTGTTCGCCAAATCTGTCCAGGCTTGCCCAGAAAATGTGGATATGGGCACGCAGGCGGAACATTTACCTGTCGTCTCAACATGTTCCAGGGGATCTAAATTCACTAGCGGACACTTTGAGCAGAGATCCCCTCCCAGAAGAAAATGAATGGTGTCTACACGAAGAAGTCGTAGGAGACCTCTTCTCACAGTGGGGTTTCCCCACTATAGACCTATTCGCCACAAGCGAAAACAGACAATGCCCAGGATTCGCATCCAGGTTCCCCCAGCCAGGCTCCAAGGGGAACGCTCTATGGATGAACTGGTCAGGGATGTTTGCCTACGCTTTTTCACCAACCCCTCTTATGAGGAAGGTGGTCAACAAGATACACAGGGAATCGATGACGCTCATCCTAGTTGCTCCTATGTGGGCGAGACAACCGTGGTTCCCGCACCTGCGCAAAATGGCATTGTGCGAACCCATCACTACCGTGCTGGTACAACCTACTCTCCCAGTACAGAGGACAAACAGTGCATCCTCAAGCCAACTCGATGAACTTGGCAGCATGGCCCCTGAAGTCATAGTTTGGCCATCTCATTTTACCACAGAGGTGTATGGATATCTTAAAAGAATCAAGGAAACCTAACACAAGGCACTGTTACTTTGATAAGTGGAAAAAATTCGTAATTTGGTGCCAGAATAAACAAATCAACCCATTTTATTGCACTCCTTCCAATATTGTCACCTACATGCTCCACTTACTGGACGCAAGATTGGTATTTAATTCACTTAAAGTACACCTGGCGGCACTGTCAGCCTACACCACCTCCCATAACAAGGTGTCATGGTGGATGGTGCCAGTTGTCAAAGCCTTTATGGAAGGGGTGAAGAGACTCCACCCTCCAATTTCTAACCCACCACCAGGGTGGGACCTTAATGTGGTGCTTGCTAAACTCATGGGACCCCCCCCCCCCCTTTGAACCCATGCATAAGGCTAGTCTCAAACACCTGACTTATAAAACTGCCTTCTTAGTAACCATTACATCCATAAGAAGGGTCAGTGAAATGCAGGCTCTGTCAGTGAAGGATCCTTTCTTTAGTATACATAAGGATGAACTGGTTTTACGAACTCACCCTAGGTTCTCACCTAAGTTTATTTCCAAATTCCATGTTAACCAGTCCATTGAGCTACCAGTTTTTTTTCCCAGAACCCAAAAGCTCTGCTGAGGTGAAACTACACACACTCGATGTGAGAAGAGCGGTCCTCTACTACGTAGACAAGACCAGACCGCTAAGAAAAACAGATTAACTGTTTGTCTCCGTAGGTACAGGCAGAGAAGGAGATCGCGTCTCTAAAGGCGCCATCTCTAAATGGATAGTTAAATGTATCCAGCTGTGCTACTCCCTTTCAGAAAAGACACTGCCTTTTACGCCAAGGGCCCACTTCACTAGAGGTACTGGGGCTACTCTGGCTTTCATTGCAAATGTCCCCCTTGACACCATTTGCAAAGCAGCTACATGGAGCTCTATTTACACTTTTACTCAGCACTACTGCATTGACACTCATTCCAAGACAGATACTCAAGTGGGACAAACGGTTCTAAGACATTTGTTCGCTCATGACCCTTCTCACATCCCACCTCCTTCTTCTAACACTGCCCCCTAATCAATGCCCAGCATGTGATCTAAGCAGATTCCACAAGCCTCAGAAGGGATACATTACTCAACGTTTCTGATGCTTGTATCTGCTTAGATTCTCATGCGCCCGCCCTTCCTCCCCTCTGAGAGAAGGTGCATGGATGCTTGTAGTCTTATCTATCTGCTTGGAAACTCTGTACTCACGCTACTCCTCATGCTACCTCATGTCAGAAAAAATACAATCTCAGGGTCCTACACGCGTGAGGGATCATGCGTACAGTGGACGTCACACTAGGGATAGTATTACTGGCACGCCCTAGTTCGACGCCCCTTTTCGAGTTTCGAAAAACAAACTGTAATACTCTGCAGCTATCACTAGATGTCGGCCTATGCACAGCATGTGAATCTAAGCAGATACAAGCCTCAGAAATATGATTACGGTGAGTAATGTATCCCATATATATATTTTTTATTATTGAATGATTTTGAAAATTGTAGTATTAGTTTTAATGATGCATCGATATTATTTTGAATCGTAATGCATTTTATTTGAGTGGCAAGGGTTTGAAATAAACCAAATGCCGTAAAAAAAGATATATATACAGTTTCACTTTTCACCTTTATTGTACAGGCATGCCGCTGTCTGGCTCGAGCCTATCTTTCACGTCCTGGGGGTTACCTTGCCCATGTTTTGCCTCAGATGTCTTATCACTGTCGAAGACTCTCGAAACTGCAAGGATTTCCCATAGACCTCTGCATGACCACTTGCACCTCTCTTTCAATAATTCTAAAATTCACAATCTTCCTCTTCTTACAACACCAATGCCTATTGGTGCTTGTAGTTTCTCATGCTCTTCGGTTTGCCATGGCATATTCAGAGTGCTCACATTTTGCTCTCTTGGCATATTCAGAGTTTACATACTTTGCTTTTGATCCATTGACTTTGTTTCTGGATCGCAATTGCTTTCTTACCTTTGATTCCCAATCAACTCAGAACATTTAACATTTGAATGAGAATTTTGTGTGTGCGGTTTCACCTTGCAGGATAACCCTGTTACTTTGTATCCATTCCTCTTACAATTCAACAATTGTCCTTTCCACTATGCATTTTATCAGCATACGCGCAGCCTTCAACTTTTGAGTTAGTTACTTTTGCTTTCAACACAGACGGGACTTTTGTTGCCTTCGATAACTCACCGGTTGTGTTAATCAGCCTTCTTTCATCAACGCTCTTCATGCAGCAGTCAAGGCTGTTTTCAATGCATCCTCTACTCCTCTCCAACTCTGTCATTCACCCGAGAGGGTCGCAGGCTGCTTTCAAGCACCTTGAAGGTTTCTTTCTTCTGCTCACTCGGTTTCAGTCTTGAATGCTTACGGCTTCCCGAAAGTGGGAGATTCTCGCCTGGCTCTCTTGATCTTCATAAATGCAGATCAGCTCCTTGGCCTCCCGACTTCCATCGCCTGGTTCGCATCAGCCCCGAAAGAGCTTTTCCTTCTCGTACCCAGCCTCGCTCAGTGTGTGCCTGGGTGTGCCACCTTTTATTCGTAATGGTGAAAGACCAAAAGGTATCACTACAAAGTAAAAAGGAGACCATAAGAGATGGGGGGGGGGGGAAATACAAGGTTTTTATCATACTCGAGTGGACCCAGGTTCAATCACATCCCGTGTTACAAAGGAAGTGGTGAAGTGAGTAACTGTCTAGAGAGACAGTCCCACTTTTATAAAAAAAATCCAAAGCATTATTGCTACAAATGATTCATAACAACCTTCATGTTTTTGACTTGAAAAAGTCCCTAACAAGCCAAAAAGATTTGCTATCTCGCTGCTCAGTCGATGTGCTGCACAAAATGAACAGTCTCAAACAGCAACGTGGTTTCCACATCCTGTCTCCGTTAGTCACTACTAGGAGATAATGTTCCAACCACAGCTGCAGAATTAGCAGAAACATGTTTTTGCCAATTCTGCACACATGCCACGAACACAGTTTTGCTTAACAGTCTTCACAAAATGGAGTTACTGCAACAGAATGGCATTTTTCCTTTTGTTAGGCCTATTGTTTTACTAAAGATGAACTAGCTTAAAGCTAAGCAAGATTGTAGCATAGACTGGGCAAACAGGAATTGACCAAACCTAGAGCAACATCCAGGGATGCATTGTACGCAGAGACAACACCCCAATACACTCCTAAAATGACAAAAAGGGCTAACAATAGCTTCCATACCCAAGTACTCAATAGGCTCCATGACCATAAGGACAAGATCCATGGTCCTGAATCCACATGGACTTGATCGGCCAAATGGTGCACTCTATGAATAGCATCAAAAATTCCCTTTGAGTGGTCAGGTGTGTAAACGCAACAGGGAGACCCTACAATTTTACAGACACCTCCCCTATCAGCTACAATCATGTCTAAAACCATACCGTTTTGGAAGGCAACCAGGCTAATTGATCATTGTTCCAATGTGAGATTAGGAACTATTCCTATTGTCTCATTGATAGTGTCCTCCAGAACCCTAGCCAACCTCCTAATGTCTGCTGAATTCATGCCAGCCCCCAGCCAAGGAATATTTGCCTGGCAGTGTCACCTTGGATGTCTTGTTTAACTCATTGTTCATGTATTTCCGAGGAGTCCGCATAATGGACATCGGGCAATAATGCTGTGATATGACAAGTGTCTCCCCATGTGGCTGGGAACCATTGGTACGCCCTTTGCCCACAAATAAAATAAGTGTTAGCACTAGCATAAAACGGGCTGGTGTTGTCAACAGTTGTATTAGAAGGAAGGGCGATAGTGCAGAGACATCCTGTAGTATGTCCTACCTGAAAGTTGCCACTTTTAACTAAACAAAAGGTCAATCGCAATCTCTCATACAATGCGTATTTGGGGAGGACACTCTTCGAAAAGCAGTCATGTTCATGTATGCATTGTACATAAACTGAGGTTTATCGAAGGAATGTCCTACACTTATGTAAGAATAATAGGCTCTGTCTTCTGCCACAGGATCAAAAATAGTAGCGCAGGCGCAGTTAAGATCATGCAGTGTGGTATGATTACAATAATAGGCAAAACTGAGCTTCATGCTTTTACTACTCTGACCAGTACTCACCAGTCAACTACTTTCTAAATACTGCTGGTTAAACAAGGCCTTATACAAAGCTGCACAGGAAGTGACCAAAGAGTATGTAAATTCTCTCCAGGCCAGCTGATGCTCGAATGCTGGGGATATTGGGCACATATCCAGCAGTTGGTTTTGCTCCAGGCCCAGTGCGTTTCATTTAACAGGATTAAAAAGGGACTATAATAGGGGTGATTTGTGTAAGATCTAATCAATGGAGATGGTACAGTAGGTGGTACAGACCATAACGTATGCATAGGTGCTTTAACATCTACTGTCAAAACTATTAAAAACATTACTGCCAATATAAACAGGCATACAAAAAAGATTATGCATTGTTCTTTCAATGTCTGTGGTGGTCTATTATTTGGGTTACCATAGGACATGGCTCTTCGATTTCCAAAAGGGTGCATAGTTCTCAGTGTCCATTAAGAAGCCTCACTGATACAGGCTTTATAATTTCATTTCATCCGTCGGTGGCACCTGACCATGTGGCCTACCTTGTTTGAAGTCTTCTGTCCCCTGCTCCCCTCTACCTCCAGGCCTCTTTGGGGAGTATGTAGGGAACCAATGTTGGTTTCTTATGGGTGGAACCCAAAAGAGTCCCACTTTCCTACTCTTAGGACGACTTTCTGTATCTATTTCCTTGGTCGCAAATTGTACCTGGAC
Organism: Ambystoma mexicanum; assembly: GCF_040938575.1. Classification (NCBI taxonomy): domain Eukaryota; kingdom Metazoa; phylum Chordata; class Amphibia; order Caudata; family Ambystomatidae; genus Ambystoma; species Ambystoma mexicanum. The sequence goes on from NC_090932.1 coordinate 339,296,912, forward strand.
CCTCCGGGTGCAGAATGGTCCTCGAACAATGCGTTCATACCTGGAGAAGGTGAGAAGTCTGGTTGTTCAAAATCAGGGTTGGTATATACTCCATCATGAAGGGTACATACTGAGGAACGAATTCTGTCTCACAATCACCTACCCCCTCCTGTGCCCACTTGTCATAGGGCAAAGGCACTGGTTTCAGGTGTTGCATGTATCCAGTGTGTCTTCCCCTGAACTCGTACAGCCGTCTGAGTGGCCAATAAAACCTGGTGTGCCCCTTCCAGTGAGGTTCAAGGCTTGATTTTCATTGGAAGTCTTTGATTAGGACAAAATCTCCAGGTCGGATGGCTTGACCCGGGCACACATACTTATCGGCAATGCTTCACAAACCTGTCTGTTAATCAAACGCACGTTTTGAGTCAACTGTTTGCAATAATCGACCAATAATGGGTATTCAATTTCTGATAACATTTTAGGTCTAGGTGCATTCCACACATTGGCAGGCCTACCCATTACCATTTAATAAGGCGAGAGGCCAGTTCTAGTCCGTACTGTTGTTCTCATAGTCAAGAGAGCTAGTCGTAGTGCATCAGGCCATTTTAAGCCACTATGTGCACACACCTTATCCAATTTATTCTTCAAACTACCATTGTGTTTCTCAATTAACCCTGCTGACGAGGGATGATTTGCTGAAGGAAAGTTCTTTTTTTTATCTGCAATCCATCGCAGACATGCTGTATTAGTGTGGCTATGAAATGGGGTCCATTGTCAGACCAAATTACACAGGGTAACCTGAAACGGGAAAAATATTCTTTCAACATAACCTTTGCAGTCGAAATAGCAATGTTGTCTTTCAAGGGAAACGCTTCAACCCATTTGCTAAATGCACAGATCACTACTAAGACATATTTATAATTCTGATATCTTTCCATCTCGATGAAATCGAAATGTATAACTTCAAATGGCATTAGGGGTGGCCCAAAACTGCCCTTTGGCACTGGTGTTCCCTTTCCAATGTTGTGTTGCAAACCAACCATACGATTTTGTACCAATCGTTCAGCTACTTTGGGAATGTTATTGTTTCTCCATACGGGGTCTAAATGTTTACAAATGCCTTTGGCACTAATGTGAGCTGGACCATGGGCCATAGTGACTACAGCCTGTAAATAAGCATTGGGTAACATCCATCTCTATTTATCATGATCAACCCAACATCCTTCCTCATCCAATCGGGCTGGTCCCGATCCTCATTCTTTTATTTCTTCTGTTGTTGCCTCAGCTTGAATCTCTTTCACACTGCTATTCCCTTTTCCACCATCCCACTCTCTTGTATCCATCTAGCAGGCCCCAATAAATACTTTCCAGTTCGTAGGTCTGTGGCAGTTTGCTTGGCTATTCTGTCTGTGAATGCATTTCCTTTTCCAATTTTGTTAGTCATTTTCTGGTGGGCCGCACATTTCATTATAGCCAGCTGTTTGGGAAAAGCTAGTGACGACAACAGCTGTAATATCAAGGGACCATGCTGTATTCTAGTTCCGTGGGTTGTTAGAAATCCTCTCTCAGCCCATAGTGTCCCAAAGTTGTGAGCTACACCAAAGGCGTACTGACTATCTGTGTAAATATTCACCTTGAGCTCTTGGGATATCTGACAAGCTCGGGTTAAGGCCATTATCTCTGCTGCCTGTGTGGAATTTTGGGGATTCTTCTCGTCTCAACTACTGTAACTAGTGTGGTGATGGCATAGGCTGTTCATTTATCCCAATAGATCCTCTTTTCTGGCACTAATGTTCAAAGTTTGTTGAGGATACGATTTGGTAGTGCTATTATTAACGGTGGTGGTTTTTTGTCGGCAGCTCTTCTTGTTCCGTAGGCAGTCATTAGTTCAACCCATGTACCTCCCAGCGTTTTGGGGTTTTTTGTATCTCTTATTTCCTTCCATAACTCGTGGGGAGGAGAGGGGGTAAGAGAACAGAAAACAGGTGTATGTCCTGTAGAATAAAGACAGAGGGGGCTAAAAATGATTGGATTTCCTTATACAATTCTGTAGGGTTTTTCCTATTGTCAGGGAGATTCTGTTTGAGAGAATGAAGTTTCTGTCGAGATAAAAGGGTACATTGTTGAATTATGCTGTGCTGGGGTTGTAATGCTTCTAGTAGCGTTATTAGGATCTTGATCTTCTCTGATATGGTACTTCCCTCATGGGCAATTGCGAACTAATAGGTGTGGATCTGTGATGTAATAATAAACCCAGGTTTAGGGAGAGGGAAGAGGCTGGAATGTCGGGGAGGAGACATTCTCTCTGTATCTTAATTATTTCAGCAGGGCAACATTGACGAAGGCATTCATCTTGCAACCATTCAGCCATTAGTTGGATAACTCGCCTTTGTACAGCGGTCGGGTATTGTACAATGGTTTGGTGTATTGTCATGGGAATAAGGGAAGGGTCGGAGAACCATTGTATTGCGTCCTCAATAATTCTGTCGTCCCTGGACTCATCTACTTGTGAAGAACGTGAACCTTTTTGGACATAGGAGTGGGAAGGGAAAGTCGTGGCCTCCCTGTTGGTCCTACCCAATCATTTTCTCTTTTAATTTAAGTATTTTTTTCAAAATGGAAACAAACCGCGTTAGGGGTACATAACGTTTTTTGTTGTAAACATGGCGGGACTGTAGTGTCAGTGATATCTTTCCATAATTGGTCAAGTGTTTTCCCATTTGTTCTAATAGATACTGCTGTTCGGGAAGGGTATAGTCGTTTATCTCATGTTTTACTACCTGGTCATCCCCCAGGATAAGTTCTGTGGCTTTACCGGCTACCTTCCTCTTCTAGTCACTGTTCAGTGTACGAGTGATGGTGCCAATCTTAGAAATCGTAGATGAGGTCAATCCTCTTAGTGTGTTCAGTGTGGGTGATACAATAAGTGACCGGGTAGGAGTAGTGGCTAGAGAAGTTAATGAAGAGGGCATGCCGTACAGATCACATTCCTAGTGGTGTAGATGCAACGGTCGGTGGTGACGGGTGAAGAACATCTAATTGTGTTGTGTTTAATGGCTGGGGTAACATATCTAAATGGGATGTAGAAAGTGGGGCTGGTGAAATAAGTACTGGGTCTGAAGGCCGATGTTGTGGTGCAGGTGTTGAAATATAGGGAGGTGGGGTGGGTGAACTTTCCTTCATTCAATAAGTTCTCCATAAATTAATCATGGGCATGTAAATCCTTGGATGGGTACATTTTACATATATCTATCTGAAAGTCTGTCCATTGCCCTAATGCCTTTTTCCTGTTTCTGTAGGTGTTGTGTCAGAGCTTTCTGTGAGTCCTATGTCTCCGAGCCTGCATCTGTTCCCTTTTGATGCGTTGGGTGGCCTCTTTGCACCAATCCCGAACCACATCAAAAGCGGCAGGTCTGGCTTTCTTTTATGGTAGTACTGATTCTAAATGTTGAATTTTTGTTAAATTCAAACATCCATGTTCTGACTAGTGCATTGCAGGTGTATGTCTGGTCTGGCGGTGCCAAAGACTGTTAAAAACAATTGCTACTAATCCATATTTCACATACATATCATAAGCAGGGGAACCATCAGGTGGGGCAGGCTGACCGAATTCTAACCCACGTTTCTTACAACAACCCAGTCCTTCCCAACAGATGTGCATCTTACTAAAACAGGCCTCTTTTGAAACTCTAGTCTTAACTGACAAAATATTTACAAATATTTTTTTTCATCCAACCAACATGAAACAGCTGCTTTAAATCAAGTTAAAATGTCCCCCATCAAATGATAACCAACATCCGTGCCTGGTGGTCTCCAAGAAGCAAACCAAAGTTGTGACTACAACAGTTCAGGACCCTTGTCTGGATGATCACTGGCTGAAGAGTCTGAGACAGAGCGTGAAACTTCATCTCCTTTTAGGCAAGGATCCCAGATACTCGACAGTATGATCACTCAGTCACTCCGTCCTCGAAATCTGATGGAGCATCCCAGAAAGGGCCCCGGTTCGGACACCAGTTTGAAAGACCATAAGGTATCACTACAAAGTAAAAATGAGACCATAAAACACAAGGAGAAAGAAAGTACAAGGTTTTTATTATCACTCGATTAGACCCAGGTCCAACCACATCCTGTGTTACGAGGGAAGTGGTGAAGTGAGTATTGTATGGTATGGTAATGTTTATTTGTATAGTGCCTATACACAAGGCAAGTGTTTCAAAGCGCTCAAGGGGGGAACAAGATGAAAAAAACTGTCATTCAGATCCCTTGAATTTCTGAATAATACAAGTTTGCCCATGCAGAGTAAGTGCATAAATAAAATTAACAGCGTAGATAAAAGTAAATGGGTCTGGCGACAATTCTGCAGTTCTTCCAAGAACATAGAGGCGCAACCATGCAGGAGGGGAGACAGTGATAGACGATCTTCGAGGCATGGTACGTTCAAATCGTGCAAGTGCACAGAAGGTACAGGAGAGGGGATGGGGGGACAAGTGCAGGGGGGGGACACGTGTTCGCCCAGTTAGTCACAGACTAGTAAGTGCTAAGAGATGCTGCTCCCCTGGGTCATTGACCAAGTGCAGTAGCAATGGGGCAAGTGCTGGCTAGAGAGGCAGTCCCACTTTTATATATAAATCGAAAGCGTTACGGCTACAAATGATTCATTACAACCTTCATGTTATTTACACCGAAAGCTCCTAAATGCCCAGCATTGCAGGTTTCATGTTTTTGACACGAAAAGTCCGTAACAACCCAAAACGATTTGCTATCTCATCAGTCGATGTGCTACACAAGATCAACCGTCTCAAACAGCAAGGTGGTTTCCACATCCTGTCTTTGTTTGTCACTACCAGGAGATAATGTTCCAACCGCAGCTGCAGAATTAGCATAAACATGTTTTTGCCCATTCTGCACACATGCCACAAACACAGTTTTGCTTAACCGTCCTCACAAAATGGAGTTACTACAACAAAATGGCATTTTTGCTTTACTAAGGACTATTGTTTTACTAAAGATGAATTGGCTAAAAGCTAAGCAAGATTATAATATTTTTACAACGGGAGTCTTAACAAGTGGCAGGTGCAGATACGTGCCTGACTGTGCCTGGCCTCATTACAGGGACAAAGCCAGTGCAAGTCAATGGAGGTAATCTGCCTGACCTTATTGCTCATCTTCCTCAGCTCAGTAGTGTTGCCAATGTAACGCGGGGAGGAATTATGGGAGCTGTAGTTTCCCATAAAATAAGCAGGGGTAGGGGTTAGATGGGTTGTGGAAATAGGGGGATAGCATGTCTTGTCATCAGGTGTTTCTCCCCCACTCCCTGAGGATCCCCTAACCAGGTGATCCTCCCTCACTTGTCCACCCCCAGGGTCGGGATCCAAAAGAAATGGCCTTTCCGTGGCCATCTGAGTACGGGATCCCCAGAGACTAGGTTGTGAAACACCCTCCTGTGTTTCACAATGCCAATCAGCAGGCATATTTATATTGGGTAATTAAACTAACATTGCACTAGCGATTTGGGAAAGTTCAGTATATGTTCTTTCAGTTGTTTCTTAAACCGAATAAGAGCAAGGCAGAAACATACATCTAAAGGGAAGTGACTCCACAGTTTAGGTGCAATGATGGAAAGCCAGAATATGTGCAAGAGTGACACTGAGAAGATAGCAAAAATGGACTAAAAGAACGCAACTGTCTAGATGGTTGATATAGTGACCCAGTACGTGAAAGGAACGAAGGTGCAAAACCATGTACAATTAAAGAGAATTAAATCTAGGAATAATCATGAGCCAATGTAAGCAGGCCAAATAAGTAGAATCACAAACCGAATAAAGGATACATGCAGATGTGCATATAATAGATGGAAAAGAAAGAATCTCATATTTGGGAAAACCAGCATAGGGAAATCAAAAATAATGTAATCGAGAATTAAGTAGAGATTTAATTCACAACTTAGTGGAAGAAAAGATCTGCAACTGACAAATGTTATGAAAATTAAACATTTGATCCTGTCACGCCCAAGCACCATACAACATTGTGTTTGGATATGAAGGATGAGTAAAAAATAAAAGCCCAGATTCCTTGCTGAGGGATTAAGGGCTATTTGCAGGGGAGAAAGTACAATAGATTGTGGAATAATAAGTGATGCAGAAACAAAATGTTAGTCTTGTCATGATTAGACTATAAATAATGTGAGGCCATTTACAACATCACTGCTGATAAACATGTGATGAGCTGTAGATGAAAAGCTCCAAAGTGATCTTAAAAAGACATAATCAAATAGGTCAATGTAATAGTACGAAGAGAAAAGAGGATAGGACCAAGTACAGACCTGGGGTGCACCGTAAACTTAAAAACGGAGTCCATTACATGAAACCAACCAAGCTCATTCTTTTTTGATAAGAAGAAAACCAAGAAAGAACAGACCGGAAATACCTACCAGGTGTCGATAGAGAAGTAAGAAAAGGTTGGTGAAGAACATTATCCAAAGTCGCTGATGGTTCTAGGACCACCAAAATAGAAAAACACTCGAAGGGATGCCCCTAAAGAACTGAATCTGAGACGACGAGGAGGTCTATTTCCATATCGCAACCTGGACAAAATCCAGATTGAAACTGAGAGCGCAGATTGTGACAATTAAGATAAGATTTTCATTGAGAATGCACTGTTCTTTCTAGCTATTTTAGTAAATGAGCTAACAGAGAAAGTGGGCAATAATTAGCTAAAGTGTATACATCAAGATTAGATAATTTAAGTATGGGTATAACAGTAGTCCAACAGCTGCTGGTTTACCTCTATTTATGGAGGACCAAAGCCTCCTGATGTTGGTTTTACTTTCTGCTCAAATGTGGAGTCAGGCAAAAAAGTGTGACATCTAATGGCAATTTTCTCCTTGCTTTTGTCCATCCCCGGTTTTTGGTGTCTGTCTACATGCTAATGGAAATGGCGGTGGGCCAAAGGTTTTTGAGGCCAATTGCATGTTTTTCCTACATGAAAATAGACATTTAGGGGACAGGTATTTTGCTGGTTGTAATGGATTCGATGGACGGTCTGTGAAACCTGCTGTTTTTTCCTGTTTAATTTTTGTTTTGTGATCTAAGTAAAATGATTTGGTAAAAAATGAATACCGTAATTACACTTGCAAAACATGTTGAACAATGCAAAGAAATAATTTTAAAGACCTCCCCCTCGTCTCCAATAACAAATAGAGAATATTCAAATACCTTTGCCTAAACAGTACATTACTGCACATTTGTGGGATATTAGAAATGTGCACAGCATGATGGAAGCCAAAAATTATGTTATTCACTTGTTCTACAAACATCCTTACAATTACAAATTTGAAGTTATTATAGAAGACCAAAGATACCTAAACCTTTCTGAGATGTCTCATCCTGGTATGAGAATGATTGAAAACCAAAAGCATGGGGTTCAGGTAGAAAACCCCCAAACACTGGTAACGTTTTTTGAGGTTGGATGTTTTCTGCAGAGTTTTTTCCAGGTGAGGCTGCATGCTTTCTGCATGTTTGGCCTGTCGTAAAAGGCATGTCAGAAACATGGCCTGACCTACTTGGTAACAGTCTCTGTTTTTGCCAACCATTTTTTCTGCCTCCTTGTACAGTCTGTAATTGTTATTGTGTAATTGAAGCTGTCTTAAGTCAATGATTGGTGTATATTTATTTTGAGGGACTGCAATAATTCTATATATAAATGTTAAGTGGGGCTGCTTAAGACCCACTGTCGTTGACTGCCTCGAACAACAAATAACTGGATTTGATTGGTAAATAGTGCCGGTATATAATATGCACATTCAGAAATGTGTCGACGGCTAAGACTATATCGTGCCCGGGGCATGTCCGTTTTGTAGCAGGTATACTGCAGAACCCATACAGTGAAAATGTGCTAGGAGTAGAACATATCCACACCGAAGAGTAATCTAATGTAATGCTTTGAATGAATCATTCCTACTTGCATAGCTTTGGGCAGTCTTATATTGTTTTTAATCTTGCTGGATCATTACAGAGGGGGTAAGCATATATGCAAATCAGCCTTGGTCATACGCGAAAAGGAGCCAGTCCAGCCAAACATGCTAGGTCATATGCCTTCTGCACTAGGCAGCAAGCAATGCCAGGCGCTTTTCAGACTCATTTAGACTCATCCATCTTGCATGAAGCTTTGCTTATGTGATTAGTCTTGTATACTGCACACATAAGGTAGCACAACAACAACGGTTTTTTAGGAAGGCAGGTATTCAAGGTGCATCTTAAGTATGCAAACAAATGGATCAATTAGAGTGCTCACACTCAAACACAGAAAGAGAGAGGGCCACCCGGCTCGGCGTACCTTACCCTAAGGAAGAACACCCTAACACTGGCGGGGGTGCCTATCCCTGGGTAGCGCGTGGTGTATCGCCTATCTAACAGATATAGAGGAGAGTGCTGTCCCTCAACCTTCTATACTAGTTGCAGTGTCTGTAGGCAGACAAAGGTCATCCAAAAGTGAAAAGGTCTAAAAAATGGTGTTCTCCAGAAGGTTGAGCAGTGTTCAACAAAGCTGTGGATTAGATCTTGAGGCTGCTCGATCTTAAGCGTGGGTACAACCTGCGAAACAGGTCAACTGTTTGTTCTATCCAAAGTGTACAACTTTAATAGTGCCCATAGGTCACCGTGGTTGGGGTGTGAAACAGTACAGCTGGAAAGACCACTGGTGGGTGAAGCAGTAAAACACAGCCAGAGGGCTGGAGGGCTAAAAAATGGCTCTTATAAAAATATTTAGCTCACTCGGTGGTAATGAGTGTGCTACAGCGAATGATTTTCAGAAAATAGAGTCCCTTTTTTGGTGTAGAAGAGATCAAAGGTGGGTCATGAGAGCCCTCATGACCGAAAGGGGTCGACCGGTTTCAATGGCGTAGGAAATTCGAGCCATCTTCTTCAGGACCGTGATTAGAAATGCAAGCTGGGTTGCCGAGGTTCAGAGAGATGCTGAACAAGTAGAGAATTGCTGGTGTCTCCTGTGGGGAGACAAAAGGGAGGGGGTGGGGAGAAATGGAGAAAAACAATCAAGGAGGGGGAAGGGCAATTGAGGAAGACTAGCAACAATCAATGCATGCAAGCATTAGGGTGGAGGTCTTCATGCATTGGGGTGAGCATGTGGGAACAAGAACTAAATAGGTCAATAAATACAGGAGAGGTGAGGGTGCCTGAGCACCTGTGAGGAGTCTCACCGCCAAAGGGTAAGGGAAGGGGGAAAGTGAAGGAGAAACGTCTCTTAAGGTGAATGGTGGGCACCGCCGAAGGGACAGGGCGGCGTGCACACAGGTTGGTGGAAGGTGTGCAAACAGGGCAAATGCAGTGGGCCCCTGAGTTGTAAACAAAGACGGGTTGCGGGGGCAGCAATCTCCCAAAAAAGGTGCAAGATGTGTGCCGGCTTGGAGAGCTGAAAAACCCTACCCCTGGGCAGACATCCTTAAAAGGAGGCGGGAGGCGATCGGTGATCAAAGGTTGCTCAAAGCACCGAAAACAGATGGAAAAAGCAGCAACTAGACGCACAGGTCAGGTATACCTGTTGGAAAAGCAAACCAAATCAAGGTGGTAGGATGGGGCAGCAAAATACATGGCAGAGGCTAAATAAGAAATGATCCATGATGCCTGGGTGTGGGCCGTACCTGTTAGAGGGCTGCTGCTTGCCTCCGTGTTGTCCGTGTGCTGTATCTAGCTGTACAGCTCAGGACTGGCGATTCTGATGAAAAAAGCCCCATCGCCTATAAAAAGAGCGGGAAAACACGCTTGCGTCGCAATGACGCGGCTGACTCCTTGGAAACGCCTCACGCGTTGGAGAAAAGGAAAAAGAAGCCCGAGCGCCTCTCAACACAGCAGAAGAGCGCGCTCGGACTGGCAGGGGTCAGGCACTGGAGCGTGGTCTGAGTCGGTGCTGCGAAGGACCTGGTCCCTTGTGGACGAGACTAGGGAAAAGGGGGGGTTTGGAAGGGGGGGTGGTTCAAAGGCAACAATTGGAAACGAAAAAGATGTATAAGGATGAATGGAGAGCAGATGGGAATAAAGATGGATCAGAAAAAATGGTGTAAATTGAGAAAATCATGAGGGAATCATGAAAAAAAACGTGAAATCATGAAAAAACACGAAAAAAACAGAAGGGTCAAACAAGGGAGGTGAACAGAGAACAGGGCACTTCTGGTGCTGCAAGGAGTGTGGATTCAGGACAGCACTGCTAGTTCGTGCCACTGGATTTGTTCATTCAAGCCTTCAGAGTAGGTGTTGAGTGTATAAATCCACATCTGTTCTTTCTTGAACAGCATATTGTGATAGTTGCCGCCAGGGTTAGGGTGTTCTTCCTTAGGGTAAGGTACGCCGAGCCGGGTGGCCCTCTCTCTTTCTGTGTTTGAGTGTGAGCACTCTAATTGATCCATTTGTTTGCATACTTAAGATGCACCTTGAATACCTGCCTTCCTAAAAAACCGTTGTTGTTGTGTGTGCTACCATATGTTTCCTTGTTAACGGTTAAAAGGATGATCACGGTTGTACCGTGTCCTTTAGCTTTTTAAGCTTTCCCTGTTGTTTTCAAGTACTGCACACATGCCAGTGGTCATAAAACTCAGATCCTTGCTCGCTTTGAGATGAATTGTGACCCCCCCCCCCACCCAGAGCGGGAGCCACATTGTGGTGTGTCGGGGTGAAAGGGAAACTTGTTCAAAGGGAAGAGTGGGAAATGTCTGGGAGTCAAAAAAGTAATTAAATCACAACATGTTGGTAAATGAAAACATTGGGTTATACAATACATGTTGAATCAACATGTTGCAAATATCCTGCATATTTATGCTTGTTGGAAATCTAGCTTGCCCACAGATTCTTTGCTACCTTATGTGCCAAGTTTTAGGAACATTTCTTGTTATGTTTCTGCACTCAAAATTCTTCAAGCAGGGCGGTCACACATCTCAAGATGCCCATGTCAACAAGACCAGAACCAAGGCTTTTACCCGAAAGGCTCATTTCATGATTATTTGTTTAAACATTTTATAACACAGGAAGGACGTGATTGTCGCGTCGTTCTCATGGGAACGTAGTGCCAAAGACGCAACAAACAGGTCTCTAGCACTGGAGGGATTACATTACGTCCAACATGCTATTCGTTCCCCAGCTATGTTTATACTTCATAAACATGTTCATACATTTACAAAGTAAATGGGCATAATGTTATAACACACCGTTTGATGGTGATGCCCTATTCCTAAAACAAATTGATGGCAGTGTGCCGTAGTGCCATCCCTCCTGACATAACCAAGTCGTCTTGTTTTCAGAGCACTTGCTTATGCTGAATGTTTTACTCATGGCTCTCCTAATTGTCTTTGTTGGTTGTTTCATGTTTGACTTGTACTTTGCTTGTTGTAGACATGACATTTGCTACAGGTTTCCTTTCGGTTACATGACGGTTAATGCATGCCAAATACTAATTTGTAGTCAATTAGCTATAAGCCGTGAAAATATTGCCAACCCCTGCATTTAGTGTCCAACTTAGTTTTTTGATAGTTGTGCGTGCACGTTGGGGTGGGAGCTAAACATGACAGGGTATTGAATTTAGCATCAGTCGGAGGCTCCATGGATATAGTTTTGAATATGACATGTACAAGTAAATAAAATGGCTCAGTATGTGCTCAAACCAGTTTGTGTTTGAGATGTCAGGCTTCCACTGGAATCCCATGTCCTGATGGTCCCAGCATTCCCATTAAACAAAGGTGCATTGTCCAAGTTTTCAAAGTCGTTCCTGATGCATGTTTGCAGTCTTTGGTTACATCAACTTGTTTTCTTTACTTCTTTAGATGGTGGAGACGGAGTGCTACAAAGATCTGAATGTTTTCGGACCAAACGGGACCCGGTCACCAGATCTGGATTGGAAACAGCTTCCGGAACCGCCTAAACGAAGTCTACTTCAGCGACTTTTCCGGCGGCATGTAAGATCTCTTCGTACTTCTACCTACAAACATTGTGTTATAGACTCTTTAGAGGGTGTGTGTAAGGTCAGAACAGCTGAGCATAGCATTAATGGTTGGTGTGGCTGGACATCCCAATTTACTCCAGAAGTGCACACGTTTATGATAGTCCATTGTGCTCGCTTAATTTAAGCGTGCACTGGTTCATATTTCATAAAGTCCTGTCGATCAGGCAAAGGTTTCAAGTAAAGTTTGTTTGCTTCTGGCTACAAACCATGCACAACCAAAAAGACTCACAAATGCGATGAATAGATGGGTAGCAGCAATTTTAAAACTTTAAGGAATAGAACAGCTTTAAGAGGCTAACATTTCTAAATGAATGTGCTTTCAGTAAAGGGAACCACAGTTTCCGAGGTGGTGCTAATTTCAGGAGTGCAAGAGGTGGGACAGTAAAGCACAAGCACATTCAGGAAGGGGTTGTCAAATTCAGATGCCGGCAGCATTTTCAGTAAGGGAACCTACAATTTCAGCATAGACCAGGCACACAAAAAATGCATAAACTCCCCCTGGTAGGCACGCTGTTTCACAGCGAGGAACAATTTCATTTGGGAACAAGATTTCAAGCAGAAGCTAGTTCTAAAGATGACTGCAAATCTACAAGGCCAAGTGGAAAGGGAGCCAGCAGTTCCAGAGAGGGGACAGTGAATCAAATTTGGTGGAAAGTCAGCTTTCTCGGCTCACGGTACAGGAGACTGCACCATGATCAGGACAAGGGCAGTCTTGGGGCGTGGGGGCGGAACAGGAGGGGGTGGCTGTGGGCACAATGAGAACAGATCCACATGAAAACCTTAGTGTCCAAGTTGAAACAGGTATACCAGTAAGACACAGGGCTGGAAGTTAACATCAGGAAGTGGTCTGGCCTGGGAGGCAGTAAAGGTATTGTTTAGAAGGGAGAGTTCAGTGGGGGAATCCGACTCTGACTGGGGAGGGGAATTTAAACCATGCATCACACCTTGAATTCAGACCATGCATGCCCGTCACATGTGTCTGTCTCCACCCCTGACACTATATTGAAATTACAGATGAGTGCCTGTATTTGCTATTCTGGGATTATATATTGCCCAGCGTGACACAGACCGAAATATCCAGACCATCTTCCGTGCTACCATGTGTCCACTGCATCTACTGCACTTTAACCCCTACTACCACTGCACTATCATGTGTGGGGTGCAAGCTAGTGCCCAGCGACGTGCATTGCAGGGGATGGAGTGGGTATGGCGAATGAGCTCTTCTCCTAGCCATCTGCTTTGCCTTTTCTAAACCTTGTAACTCTGCGCCCTCCACCCAAACTGGCTTACAGTGAATGCAACCAATCTGGGTGTCAACTAGCCTGTGTTTGAGACCTTGGTGAGACTCTCTTCCAGGCCCACTGGGACACACGCAGATTGCCAGAAGTTGAGGTTCTCCAATGGACCGGAGCAGACTCCTCCCCTTCCTTTTTTTCCCCCTCCCCTTTACCAATCCTTTGTGTGGCCGGAAGAGACGGGGTTGATAAGTCAGGGTTTCCCAAAGGTGGTGGTGTGTAATCTCCCCATCCCACCTGCTTGTGGAATACCCCAACCTTTCCATATGATCCATCCTTTCCAGTAATCCGTGCGTTGAGCAGTTGCTAGAGCTGGTTTGGCCCAACTCAGGATGTTCTGCTATGCGTGGGGCTTTGGTGACTCTTGGCTCACCAACCTAGGTAAAGCAGTTATGGTAGAAAGGCATAACAACATGGCAGTGGCAGCATGAAGTGATTTCCATCCTCCCTGCCCCACAGTGGAAATCCAAAGCCACGCCTAAGAGGAGAATCAAGAACAACTTCTAATGTTTTGAAGGCTTTGGCATGACATGCTTCAGCCTACTGGTCCCTGTGGCATGGCTGAGGGGGCCATGCCAGGAGTATACAGTCGAGCCTGGACTGCGACAGATACAGGAAGGGGAAGAAGAGCAAACCACACAGTTCCAAAGGCAGTCCCATACTGTCTTGTTTCCTCATTAGGAGGTTGTTGGCGATAGGGAATGAAAGAGCATTCCTTGCTGTTCCTCCCTCCCACCTCTGCCAGGGTCTGAATGAGTTGCTCCACACCCGCAGCGCACCTTCCTGGTAGATTCTGACTTACCAGGTGCTGGTCACAAAGCAACATTGGCTTACCCAGGAAGTTTGCATTTAAAATGCCAATCAATGGTGCGTGTCGAGTAGAAAAGGTGGGAATTGTGTGCAGTTTGCGAGTTGGCATGGAAATGTTTAGGCTAGAATACATTTTAGTATTGCCTCTTCAGTTTTATGTTTGGGTGTTTCAACCAGACCAAATGTTGTCTTTTTCTTGTTTCTTTCGTTCCTTCCCATCATGACCTGTGGACTCAATGCCTTCAGCATGCTGACTACACTATCAGCACAAGCAATGCAAACTCCAACGCAACATCAGGTGGAAATTCACACAACACCACAACGAACTCCACTTCACAAGCGCAGACAACGGCAGCAGCAGCACAAGCCTCCTCTTGACAATTGACTGAAGAGACATTCACATGAGACATTATTATTATTATTATATGTATATTATAAATATATAAAAATGAAAACTTTCCACTGGTCACTTCCCCACCTTAACCCTGTAAGGTTGCCTCATGTCTTCTCAGGTTTACTTTGGATGTGAAGTTCGGAGTGCTTCAGCTGCTCTGGGAACTGACATGGGACCCGCTGCAATCTGTTTTTCTTTTTCTTTTTTTCCTCTTTTTTGTATCTTCCTACGGAAATTGAAGAGACTCAAATTGTTTTGGGATTCTCAGGCCAAAAATCCTCCCAATAATTAATTATACTTTTAGAAGACTAAAGTGAACATGGACTGGATGAGCTTAATGGTATTTCACTACCCCTTTACCCATTTTCTTATTGTGTGAGATGCCAATGTGCAGTATGCCAACTCTGGTAAAGTATGACTTATATATTCATGTTTTTTTTTTTTTTTTAGATCAGTACCTTATTTTGTTATTTGGTTAACTTTGTTACAAAATGAGATGAACTCAAAATTGAAGAGTGTTGTGGTTTTATCTCCTGCCAGAACTCTGCCGCTTTAAAGCGCTGCATTAAAGTGATGGAACATGTAGTTCAGACAAGTGCAAGCATAAATATCCTACAGATTTCCAAAGAGTTCATTTTCAGATTTTTGAAGGCCTAGTATGAAATTGAAGGTTTGGTGCTAGGGATGGCAGGTCAGGGCAGGGGTGGACATTCTCATACTGGCGATAACATACAGTTCCTTAATCTGCTGCTGGACCAGAGGAATTCTTCGAGCCTCTGGTTAATCATTTTCACTCTAGGGTAGGACTGTTTGGTGCCCTTTTTCATAGCTGATGGCATCTCTGGCTCTTTCACATCTCCAATAAATGAGAATTTTTCAAATCTGGTGAGAGCAACAGGAATTTATGTACCCAGGGACGTCGCGAATGTGTCTCCCCCCCCCAGTCTTTCCCCTGCTTTATATATATATATATATATATATATATATATATATATATATATACACACATCTCCTTGAATGCATATTAGCCTTGATGGGAACTGCCCAGACTAGATTCAGTGCTGTAGCATTGGTCTTTCGCAACTCTGTCAACTTCTAAAAGGATTTATTTTGTGCCTATCTGGTTCTCAAGAAAAAACTCTTTCCCAATTTCTTATAAAATTGTCAAATCTTTTTTTCCGTTTACTGGCTGTTCGCGAATGCCCTCCTACCAAGGACAAAATAGTGTTGTTTACTGCTTTGACTTCGGAATCATTCACACTGCTTACCCCTTACTCCTCTGTTTGGCACTGGCATGGGCAACCTCTAGCAACCAGTCGCAGTAGGCAAGAGAAAGTTTGAGTTGCTCAAATGATTTTTGACTTTGTTCAGAGAGTCGGATGTTTGCTTTTAGGTAAGGGGCAACCGTTATGAAGTGTGGTACCATTGTTGTCATGGGGTGGTGATCTTCACCCTGCATCCATCTGCAACAGTGGTTATGTCCCTGTAAAGCTGCCTCGGCCTATATGAAAAGGATTGTGAGCAGGACGGCACTGCAAATTTAAGACCATTCTCCAAGTTGTGGAAAATGTATTGTCTTCTTTTGAGGTGTGTTTAACTTTTGCATTGATCAGGCTAAAAGCAAAGACCTGCATAGGTTTTGCCCCCCCCGCACCCTCCTCGCCTCATCAAAATAGAAGGTTTTATGGCGAGGCAACAATTGTCTCTGGTTCTGTATTCGGCACAAGCCTCATATTTGCCTCTGACAATGTTGCGATTCGCTGCCATCTACATCAGTATGGCAGAAGTAGATCAATTATTTACCAATACTCAGTTTTTCAAATGTCAGTAACAATTCTGGCCCATCTTTGAGCAACTGGTGCTGTCGAATCAGGGGTTGGGTTCTTTAACCAGACACCGTTGTGCGCAGTAACTAAATTGGTTTTTACTTGTTTTTGAAGACACCTTCTCCACATGTTGTCTTAATTGTTCACATATCTAGATGACCCATATGTAATTTCCTCTATGGAAGACCCCCACGTGTACAGTGTTGCCGACATTTCCTTGCCTAGCATTTCACGCTTCCATTCTATGAGGGGCTTAAATATCTCCACAGTCTACAAGAATATATCCTGTGCAGGTGAAACCGTTGGGAGTGCAGAATTGTCATAGTTCGGCTTGTTACTTAAAGTAGCAGATATGTAAATTGTAGCATCATCTATTAAAGTACCTTCCTCTTCTTTTAACAGAAACTCCCCATTAAAGGCAATGCTTCTTTTGCTGCCTGGCCTTTCTGGCCTCCACTACCGTTTTGCTTTGGATCCTCTTGCTTATTTGATTGATGCCTGTGTGCCTTCAGGTAGGGAAAATGGACTGCCTTTTTGGCTTCACCATCTATTAGAAGGAGGCTAAGACCTGGGACCAGGCTGAAAAATGGTACATTTGATTGGCAATATTACACTTTGTTCTGCTCATTCCATGGTTCGATTTATCAAGTGTTAATATGAGAGCAGATGCAAAGTTTCTAAGTTATGTTCCCCACAATCTTTCAAGAAGAGCTGACAAAATATCTGGGTGCTGAAAAGCAGCTGGCATTCGTTTTACTCCCAATTAGATAGCGCCATGGTATATCCCATAGCCAGGACATGGCTCTTCTGTCATGGCAGTTGGCAGCATACACTTCCATCCCTTACAGTGTATTTATCTACTGATGGTAAGGAACCAATCTCTTTAAAGACTGTAGGTGTCAGTGTGGCTGTTAAGCTTTTCCCCTCTTTTGCCCATCTTAGCCCCTTCACATCCGCAAGGGTAGGCATGCCGTTTGTTTTAAGCCTCAGGCCAAGAAGACAGTGCAAAACACATCTATATGATCTTGTGGGTGTTTAGTGATAATTTGGGATTTCTACCACCTTTATGCATGAGCATGGCTTTGGCCAATGCATGTCGCACTACCTACAATACTCTTGAAGATGTTGTATGTAACACTGGACTTTCCTTTGCAAACTGTGTAGGCTACTCGCATAGCAAACATCTATCTGGCATCCCCAGCTCAGACCTAATTCTACCTGGACTGGTTTACAGCGACAATCGCAGGAGGGGAGTTGCATCCACTCGTATTCCCCATTTGTTTCCGTAAAATCTTTTAAAAAGCTTCCTGTTGCATCACCGAAGTCTAGTGATTACTATCAAGATGTAGGTTATAAAAAGTAAAGAATTACCTAACATAGTGGGACCGAAACATTTTCATGTTTTTTATATTTTCAGGCTGGTGAAAAGAAAAGTTGTGAATTCTGGCTTTTTGTTAAAAGTGAACTGTTGGGGGTAGCAGCATTAACAAGCAAGCCAACTGTGCGTGATAAAACTGTCTACTCCAGCTAGAAAGTTGTGTGTTTAACTGTAGTAGCTTTGGTTGGAAATCCAAGCATTGTAAATAGGAAACCCTGATACCTCTGTCAGCGCAATATGATACCCCCAAAGGTATTGTGTATAAGGAACTAGACCCACCTGACTTGGGTTGCAGCATATAGGCACGGAAGAGCTTCAAATGTGAGTTGCCTGATCCTACACAGCCTGTTTTTAATTCTGTTTTTTCTTTCTTGTTTATTCCTTTCAATGTACAAATGATTTTTATAGATGCTTTGTTGTAGCACGCACCAGATGCTGTTGTGCTGCCACACTCTACAAAGTATCAGCACAAGCTTCCCAATTTTACGAAGGTGGATTCCAGTGCACAGCTGCTTGCAAGACCATTTGTAGTTTTCCAAAGATTGGCTTTTCCTCCTGGTAACTTCGGCAGAGAACAACGAGCACACCGATGGGCACCAAAATGATGTGCAGCGGGACCCTGGTGTATACATACTGTGCATCCGAATCTTGCCCAAAGGCTCCCAGGTCAGTCGCCACCAGAGTAGGTGGAGTTCGGAATGCAGTGCAGCTTGTGTGGCCTGGATATCTTTGGAACTGAGAATCCACTAAGGGGACGTAAGGCATACTCTCACAACAAATGCATTGGAGCCTCAAAACCCGATTCTTCTACAAGAATGGGTCCCTTCTTCTCAATCAGCAGTGCAGTCAAGAGTAATGTGGAGCCTTCCTGATGTTCCTGATCTAGCATAGGACTTTCATGCAATTTCTTGACTGCTCCTCCATTTAGGACATGAACCTGTTGGACTGGAGATGGACGTTAAGTAGGTCAGCGTCACTGCCCCATTCCAAGTCTACCTCAGAGAGGCAAGCAAAGCCCACCAGTGCTTCAAGGAAGGGGTTTCATGGTGGATCTGATAACCTGGACATTATTGCTAAAGGTTTTAAAGATTATTTTTTTTAAACAATAAATGTGATTATTATTTCCTGTTTTTACAAGAAGAGTCCCTATTGATTTATTTGACTGCATTTTGGCAAACCACTTGTTGTTTTGTTCCTTTAAACCATTCTACACGCATGTCTTCCAACCATTCATTGAATCATGCACAGGTAAGTGACTAATCACAATAAGACATCAATAAATCAAGCAGGCCTGTTGTTCAGTAAGGAACTCGTTACAATCTCGCAAATGTGTCCGACTCAGGGAATTGTTGGTTTCTAGTTAATGGCATTTGGATATTTTGAGGACACTCTTAAAGATGGACTGATCTGGCATCATGTCAGGAGTTGTGGATGAGGCAAGTTTGTGAATCTGAGTAACATACACTAGCAGCAGAAACAGTGTTACAGGTAAATAAGACTGTTACCTCAGATCAGCAATACCACCCTGCACCAATTGCCTAAAAACTTCACATAATATTAAACATGTTTACAATCCGGTAAATAAACAACAATACATGAACAAAGTTAGTTTCACAAATTTCAGATCCACCAGTTTAGGTCCATGCCACAATCTTTCCTTTTCCGGCTTTTCCAAAGCTATCTCTTTCACTTCTCAGTTTTGGATTGGGCATCCCAATTGGACTGGCCATTTTGCAGTTGTAAGCTTTACTTGTGCACTGGAGAAAACCCTGTTAGGAGTGAAAGGTAGCCTCCAGATTTTTGCGCTTTTTTAGTTGGTCAGGGTACATCATCAATGAGACTGCTTTCACCATTAAACTTTACACACTGCCAACTGCAGAACATTGTTTGGCAAGATGGTTGAACACCTGTTAGCCCTTTTGGTCAGATAGAAAATTATAAATGAAGACCACTTTTGCCAAGTTACATAAAAGCATGCTTTTTTCGGGTGTTGAAATCTTTCCAGTTAACGGCAAAATTATTGACAGTGCTGCAGCCCAGATTGTAGTGCCTAAGAATTTGAACAATGCATTACCAACTGCTGATCCTATCTTGGAAGAGGAAGGCATAAGGGAAATATCAGAGCTGCCAGGTCCTAAGAAAAGAAGCCCAATGCTACTTAAAAAAACCCAGAACAAGCAGACACTCACGAAAACAAAATCCCAACAAATTAAACCAATCCCGCACGATGAAAGAGAAAACGCAACGTAAATCCTAATTAATTAAAATCCAGTGAAAGAAAGTGTACATATTGTGTTCCCTATTTTTAAATGTAAACACTTTAATAAAACAAAAATAGAATAAATATATATATATATATATATATATATATATATATGTGTAGTCCGTGGGCCACAACTAGAAAGGACTACATGCTTGTCCCCTAAGGAGAAACCCATCCAACCCACCTTGGTACTCGATGGAATGTTGACAAAAAGGGCAGAACTCCACTGCCCCAAGAGTGGCATAAGGAGGGATGCAATAATCTAAGCCTCCAAGCTTCCCAGGTTGTCAAATATCAGTTAATTGTTGAGGATCGAATGAGTTGGAAACAAAAAATCATTATAGACACTGGTAATATGACTAAAAATGTATAAAAAGGAAATTTCAGGACTGGGATAGAGAGCAAAACTGGACAGATTTGGCAGCAAAGTGCAGCATCAGAGACTATGTGGGAAGTCGTCAACCATCAATAGGGAAGCCCAACTATCTCATAGCCTTCCCAAATTCTTACCTGCACACTGTTCATCTTAAAATAAAATTCAACTTGGTGGACGCATGGGAAGTAATTGGAGAAAGACAGGGTATCACCTGAGAAAAACATAAATGCTGACTCTGTAGCTGCAAAAAACCTGAGTCTGCAAAACCTCTTATTTGTGACTGTCCTAAGACCTACCGTTTGAGGAAATCTGCTCTTCTTGTATCAGAGGACATACACCTGTTGTAGAAGGATCGCAAATGTTTATGGCTTGAGTTTATGGAAGGGCAAAACATTTTGCTTATTTACCATTTAACCGAGACCTGGGTTACTAAACAGGCTCGTATAGATAAGGAGCAGTAGCGTGTCACATCATTAAAATGGTTATCTTAGCAATAGGTAGGTAATCTCATATTGCTAGCCATAATTCAGCTTTGGACCACCGCTTTACCTTTTCGTGGACTAGCCTGAATCAATGCATCAGTGGTATCCAGTAGTACATTTCATCTGTAATATTTGTATACATTTATGATGTGTTTTATTTGAAAGTTTTGTGGCTTAATTATAATAATTAAAAAAAGAATCTCAGAGGTTTGAAAGAGACAGTTGAAAAACAGTTGAGAAAGAGAGGAAGAGGAGAGCAGTAAACAAGAGCTGTGAGGAGGGAGGCACCCTCCTGGCCTGAAGAAACTGTTGTGCCGGGCCACGTGAGGGGGTGAACTGGCTTGGTAACGTGGACCTGGGCTGCATATCCAGAACAGCCTGGGCACCAACGTTGCTGTGGCACAAGTCGGCTTGTCATCTTCGTCAAAGGACCCAGGCTGCATTTGCAGTGCTCCCTGGCCCGAACCAGGCAATCCAGCCTTGCCCCTGACGGCCTGCCTTTTGGCAAGCGATGCAGGCCCAACAGCGTAGTATTCCTAGGTCGCGCCTGCCACATTGCCCAGGCGGGGAATGGCAGCAATGTCCAAGCTGCCCGAGTGCATCAATGAAGTCCCAGACTGCCTTATGTTGGTAGCCCGTGTGAAGAAACGCCCCCGGCTGCAGTGGTGAGGCAGCCTCGGTGAAGCAGAGTGGCCTGCCCCCTGCATCCCTCTGCAATGCAGAGGGGGCAGGCCACAGGGTGTGATGGTAGTAACAGTGGTATCCCAATGGCTACAGGGATGCTGCCTGCACTTAAGGTGCTGCCATGCAGCGGTAACGTGGCCGACACCCCAGGGTACAGTTCCACCCAAAAGAGAACTGGGTGACCGCGGGGGGCGTCAGTGATTTGGGTGAGCCCCGACTCAGGCAGTGTGCTGATCAAGAAAAAGTGATGAGCACGGGGCCTCACAGTGAGCTCAAGTGGGCCCACGTGGTGGGTGGGGCTACTCAGAAGAATGAAGCTGCGGGGGGCCAGGCCCCATATGCGATCAGGGACAGACTTTTTTCTAGCCTCCACCAAAGGACAGACACAAGTAAAAGGGATGGCTGACTGCAGCAGTCACCCCTGTGTACAAAGGTGTTTTGTTTATATGTTGTATGTTCATTGTTTGTATATATTTATTTATATATATATTCAAGTGTACCGTAAATGTTATGTAGGGTAAATGTTAAGTAGGGGATATTATGGGAAATGTTAAGTAGGTGACATGGAAATCACTGACAACGACACTGAGAGGCCACTCTTCCATCCCCCGTTTCAAAAAAGAGCTTAAGACCCCGCTGTTCCACTGATGAGGCCATGTGGACTCCATCTGTCTCACCTCACCTCCTAGCGGCCTGGTCCTCCTTTCATGTTACCTGTTTCTTGTCTGCGCCCTCATGCCTCAGGGTCTATGGATGCGCACTACATATAAACTAAAGTAAAGTAAGGTTAGTTGATATCTGTATGAGAAATGAGTAAGGGGGGGAGATTGTAGAGGTGGTAAGGATCCTGGTGTGAAGTAAAGAAAGAAGGGCATTCAGGGGGCAAGACCACTCATGGAGGCAATCCTCTGGCCTCACGCAACAGTGGGAGGTAATATGTATTAGGCAGCAAATAGGCAGGTTTAATAGGAGGTTAAGTGTTTTCATAAATAAAGATGGGTCACAGTAGTTCTGTGTCTAGTTGAATAAGGTAAGAACTCAGGGTGTAGCCCATCTCCTGTTAACAGCACATATTTTACAGATGCAGCACCCCCACCCATGCAGCTATCCTGTGGGGATGGGGGTGATTGTTCCCATGGGCTTGTCCCTGGCCTGGGGCAGGGATTGTGTCCCCTGATGTAGGCTTGGGCCAGATATCAGAGGGGGCTACATAGAAATCCAAAGGAAGGAATGGTGGGCCATTCAATATTCACTGGAGGCGTTTTTAAATTTATTTGTTGTGTAATTACATTGACATTTTATGCTCCTTCAAGTTGTATATCTGTAAATAATCTGATTCGTAGAGGTCCACCGGGCTAAGGTTGCTTTAATTCACTTTTTTACTTCGGTGTTTCTGGGAATCGAGCCGGCACTGGGACCTCCCGCAAAGTCTGCTCCTGGGATTGGCCTGTTTGCCTCAAACCATTTTATTTATTTTTTGAGTGCTGTATCTCTTCCAGCATCTGCTCACATCAGCTCACTCATATCTGTGTTGTTTATCTTGGTGAATGTACTAAATCGTAGGAATTGGTCATGTTGACTTGAGGTATCATCTTTCCTCCATCTAGGTTGTTGGAGAATGAGATTTTTTTATAACACACTATGAGCTGAATCCCCTTTTGGTGCGAGCTTTAGTGTGTGTGTGTCTGTCTGTCTGTCGGTCTGTCTGTCCCCTTCCCCAATCCTCTCATCGCCACACGGATGTGAGAATGATATCACCAAGTTTTAAAAGCCATAAAGGACATATTCCAAGAACACGTTTCCCAGAACATTTTGAAGACCCAATCAAAGGACGAGGTTCCCAAAGCCTGCCTTATCTCACAGGGGAGTAGTTCTGTGAAATTCAACAACAGAAGGAAGAGTAAGCGGAACACCTAATTAGTTCACAGAAGTACCTTCGCCATCCTAAAGACAATCGTTATGGGTGAAATGCACCTCTAGTCCATTAAACACTAATGTGACAAGGACACACACAACTCTTCCCTGTGCCACAACCAGACACACAGAGAAAACTCAACCTATTCCCCATGCTACAGGTAGACTTAAGGAAATGAAAACTCAAGCTGCAGCCCTGGTAGAAAGAGGATCTGCTGCAGCCAACACCCCCATTATAATCAATGAGAGAAACACCCACACCACACACAGAAACATGTTTATAAAAATCCCAGTCCAACAAAAGGTGTTTAAAGCATGCAAACAAACCTGCTGAGCATAGGGGACAGCCAGACTGGCCTTCGTGCATGGAATGTTGTGAGAGTTAAGAAAGCGGCACCATGGGGCCGCTGGTGCTTAGCATGGCGGACTAGATGTCTGTTGGCCTTGCTCCACTCTGACTTTGCTCGCAGTGGGCCATTATGCCACCTCACCGAAAAGAGATGAGCTTCTGGGCACCCAAAAAGTAACGCGACTGGTTGGGATGGCATACCAGGCGGTGCTCGCCCTCCAGAGCAGCAGGGAAACAAATAAGCAACGACTCTCTGTGTCAGAAGAGCCATCATGGCAGTATGCAGCGAGTGACAGCAGTGAAGGAGAGAGAGTGGTGATGTCCAGGCGAGCCTGCGAGCAGAGGCCAGGGGCTAAATCCCCGGAATGCCCAGCAACGGTGCAGAGTACCGGAGAGCTGAAAAGGGGAGTGCCGTAACTGGGATTGCAGAGCAGTGGCGAGGACTCTTCTGCGTAGTTCTCTCCTTGGGGGGGGCAGCTGCAGTGAGGGTGGCAGACAGAGACATTGAAGGTGTGAGGGGACTTCCCCAGCCCCACAGAGGGGATAACAACGGACGATAGATCTGGGCGGTGGGGTCCCCGATGAAGCCAGTGCCCCCCACAGATGGTGACTGGGGCGGCGGGCCCCAGAACAGGTATCAACGCGACGAAGACAAGGGAGTGTGGCTGCACACTATATAGACGGACAGTTGCAACAGACAGCTTGGCTTACACCCAGGGCCATCTTACAAGGCAGGCTCAGTGGATGGTCGATCGGGGCGGGAGGGCCCCAAGAAAAGAAGCATCCCACTCCCAATGGGAGATAAAGGGGGGGGCACAAGAAAGTGAGTCAGGGGCAGGAGAGCGCCGGGCCCAGCGGCATACACCACTGCAATGGATCCCAGCAGGGGCGGCTGGGCACTTTCTTGGCTAAAGTGAGAGGTAAAGGGAATGGATCACAACTAGAGTTAGCAAAGGGCTGCAGCCCTGGACTTATATGCAGTAAATATAGTGGGGAAAGGCTGGCTGCCGAGGTTGCAGCAGGACATACCATGACATAGGAGAAAGGGAAGAAGTGCCTGAAGACAAAGATGGATGCCTTCACGGTTCCCCCAAAGAATTCCACGAATGGCGGAGAGGGCAGTATAGGCAGCAGGGGCAAGCAACCCGAGTGTCACCCGCCATGAGCAAGCTTCTGCTGGTGATTACAGACTCAAAAAACCTCACTTGAAAGTGGATGTGGTTGGGGCAGAGGTAAGCTTCCTTGGACAGCACCTGCAGAAAATAGCAGCCTGTGTGGGTGAGAACACAGAATCTCAGAGGTGGAGGACTCTCTACAGTCCATGAAGGAAGGGTTACCAGACATTTGATCGAAAAAAAATTGGTCACTGGACAAATGGTCGAACCAATTTGGTCAAAAACCAAATGGTCGAATTTTTATTTTTTTTATTTTTACCCCTTTTTTGGGGGGGGGTCCCCCCAACCCCTTTTTTTTCTAAAAAACCCTTTTTTTTCCCTAAACTACAACCTTAAAAAAATATATATAAATTAAAAAAAAATTCGACCATTTGGTTTTCGACGAAATTACATCGACCAAATGTCCTGTCGACGAATTCTTTTCGATGAAATGTCCGGACACCTGAAGGAAGACATTCAAGATCTCAAAAGAAGAATTAATTTGTTGGAGGGAAGAGGAAGCACAAGGGAAGGCCAATCGCAATGACATTAGAATTCTGAGCCTCCCAGAAAAAATAGAGGGTCCCTTGTGGAGCTATAATTGGAAAAATGGCTGTCTGACTGAATGGGCCCGTCGGGGTTATCCCAATTATTTTCAGTGGAAAGTGCTCACAGAATCCCAAGCAGAGCGGTCCCAGGGGCCCTCCCCAGGCCTGTAATAGCAAAGCTGTTGAACTATCAGGACTGAGATGCGGTCCTGCAGGTGTAAACCAAAAATGAGGCCTTTGCTGGTTGACTGAGCCAGCTTGACTATCTACCTGGATTTCACATGGTCCATACAGAAGGCCAGGAATTCCTTCAAAGAAGTCAAAAGGAGACTGTGTGAGGCTGAGATCAAATATGCCATGCTCTTCCCAGCCACACGCCCAATGGTTGGGCTGGGAGGGGTCCATTTTTTTCAAAACCCCAAAGAGGCCTAGGATTGGGCTGATGGCGAGGGTCTAAGCAAGAGGAGCCCATTTCTGTCAGCAGAAGGGTGCTGTCCCTGGAGCTGTGATGGGATGGCTGGAAGAAGGCATCGCACTTGAGTAAATCAGTCAAAGCGGAGGTGGTGGGACACTGCGAGCATACAAAAGCGGATCACCCACCAGCTGGTTGGGACATTCACAGTTTCATTGATGGCTGTGGGGTGACAGATGCTTCATGTTGGGGTGAAAGCACGGGGAAGGGAGGAAAAGAAGTTAAATGTTTGGTTCAGGTCGACTTTGGTGCAATCACAGTTTTGGGAAGGAAGAAGGAAAAGAGCAGAGTGGTATGTAAGCTAAACCCGGACCCTGATGCTGTGTTTTTATAGTCGGTATGGCAGGGGAGGTTAGGTTGCGACTCAGGTCGCTGAGATGCGTGCATGGAATGTTAATGGTCTCATGGACAAATATCTGGCCTTCCACCATGCGAATATAGTGCTACTCCAAGAGACTCATATGTTTGGGACAGCATGGACATTTTTGGGGAGGGCAAGGTACTCGATAGTGGAACATGTAGGCTTTGCGAGGGGGTCGAGGGGAGGGTGGGTCTTTATGGGAGGAAACAGTCTGTATCATAAATGTGTATGCTCTTCCAACATTAGTCAGACACGTTACAACAGGTGCAGCCCCTATTAGCAAAATATGGGGGGAGCATTACACTGGTAAGGGGGATTTTAATGACATGGTACGGCCAGCAGTAGATAGATCACCGCACAGGGGAAGGTCGGTACATCCCCCTACTAAACTTAGAAATGTCATTGAGGCAACAGGGTTGAGGGATGTTTGGCAGGAATTGAACCTGAAGGAACAGGGCTACTCCTATTCAAACGCACATTCCACTTTCTCAAGGATTAATTATGTGTTCCTCCTAGGCACTATCGTGGGTAGGGCGATGCCAGCCCAACTTCTTCTGAGGAGAATATCGGACCACTCCCCATTTTCGGCCAGTATACACGGGGGCGAGAGGTGGCAGCAGGGGGGCTGGCTGCTAAATGTGTTTTACCTGAAGGACGCTAAAATAGCAGATGCCCTGAGGCAGGGGAGTTGCTAGGTCTGGAAAAGACCCGGGGCTAAGCTGATGTCGGAACTGTTGGGACTGGGGGCTAGCTGGCCTTTTGGCTGTAGCTCCTGAGATTCTATCCGGGGCTACAACCAAAAGATCAGGGGCTATAGCCCCCTAAGCCCCCGCTAGCAACGCCGCTGCCCTGAGGGAAGAAACGGAAGTCTACTTCCGAACCAACTCGGGCGGTGGAGAAAAAATCCACTTTGTGGGAAAGCATACAAGGCAGCTATAAGGGGGATGTTACTCACCACACTGTATCTGATAGGGGCGTTGAATAGACGTCCCAAGATCAGCGATGAGAACCAATGAGCAGAACCTCTTCAATTGACAGCTAGCCTGACTTTACTAGAACCTCCAACCACTCTGGCCACCTCAACTTGGGAGAGCTCTTTTTTACAATACACCCCTCTGTTATTCTAATAATAGATCGACAGAGGGGTTGATCCCACAAAAGAGTGGGGACACCCCACACCGCCAAACCAATGCTGTAACGAAACCACAGAGTATCGATTAATATCCAGTTAATATCAAATAACCAAATACAAATACCTAGACTTGATTATATAATACCTGAAAGGTTATCTCGATGGATCATAAGGCATCTGCACCTACAATGAAGCCAAAACACACCTTAATCCCTAAAGTGACTAACTTTCCTCAAACAACCACCCCAGTCAATAAGGTATAGTTCTTACCAATTTGTTTTCTTATGGAGACTTAATGAGAATTCAACTGAGGAAAAACTAAAGGAGAAAATAACAAAAAGGAAAGTTGGTAAAGGGATCAATAACCCGGGCGGCACGAGGAACGCACTAGTCGCGGGTTGGTGCACGGTGCTACAGAGCGTTCATATGTGCACATGTGCATTCAGTTCCCAGAAGCAACCTAACAGGAAAGGGTTGTGATGAGGTTTTGGTAAGTGCAGGAGAATGTTCAGTAATGAGTAAGGCAGTTACTCGTGTTTGCAGACCAATGTCAGGAAATTATGATGTGCAAGCAACAAATACACTGAGAACCAATGGAAGCATATTAGACACTGAATTCAAACTCTCACTGTATGTAAGTAGAAGGCATACGAGACTGGTATGCTGTCCGCTATTGAAACAGGAAGGAATCCGATTCAGCAACAAGAATGGACGACTATAGCATGATCTGAAGGATACGACAGTCGAGCAACCCAGGAAAGGAATGCAGACCGGATCGGAACTTGGGATACTTCAGTCCAGGTCGGAAACCAGAAGGACAGTCTGTGGCAGAATCAGGGGGCTAGACAATCCGTATTCAGACCAAAGTCGAGCACCGTGCAGGCAATAACAGAGGCAGAGTCGACAACAAGGAGTCAAGGAAAATGGTCCGATTCAAGATTATGAACAGAGCTTCAAAGTGCAATGAAGTCCGGGACACGTAACTGGCGGGAACGGTAACGCAAGTTAGAAGCACCGGTGGAAAGGGAAACGCTGGATTTATGCTGTGGTTGCTGGGTGGGACTTACTCGGAAGCGTGACCCACGAGAAGAGCCGGCGTGTGACATGATACAAATGCGCTCTTGTTGACAATTCCCGTAGCAACCTCCATTTTTGCCAGAGGGAATCCCTCGCATCTCGATTCCTCTTGTGGAATGGCTGCAGTTTCCATGTTGAAGGGTAGCGCTGCACCTTGGAAGCTTCATGTGTGACAGGGTAAAGCTATGCAAGTTGTCAGGCAACACCTCAAGAGGCGTAGAGAAAGACTGGATCAGATAGAACGGGAAGTGGAGGCGGTCGGAGACCCTACGCATTAGGCAAGCCGGGGTGAACTGGCCAAGGTTACAGGACTATACAGTACTGTGGCCCAGGCAGGGTCCAAGATGGCATACTGAGACAAGCAAGAGTGTTTGACACGGGACAAAGGCAGCAGGTTATTGGCTTGGTTGGAAAGAAGGGACGAGGTGACAAGGTGGGTAAGGGAAATAAGAAGGGCTGGGGGGGACACTGCGAGAAAATTAGGAGATATCAGAGGCTTTTGCTGACTTACTGGGAGTTATATAAGGACCCCACCATGAACAATGCAGTAAGGATAGCGGAATACATGAGACACTGAACTGCCACAGCTGAGTCCGGACCAGCGGGAAGCAGGGCTGGACTTTCCCACGGGAAACCAGGACATCCCCTGGTAGGCCTCTGGCTGGTGGGGCCTCTTTTTCGAGTGGAGGTATACATGCACATAAATTAAGCGCATAGCGGGATTTCGCCTCGGCTCCGTCTGGGTGGTTTGCCTTGAATTGGCTGCCACCACAGACCGATTCAGGCGCAGGCGCTGTCATTCTTTTTTCTTCCCAGCAGCAGGGCCCCGCGCCTGCGCATGAGGGCCTCGTGGCCTGGGCACCGGATTGTAACAGCACATGCGTCTGCTGCAGCCCAGGCTATGCAAAGTGCACACATTGGCAGCGCATGCAGCCAGGCAGGTCAGCAGACTGCAGGCAGGTGACCCGGGCTGCATGAGGCCCTGGCAAGCCGCAAGAAGATCGAGGTGGATTGTCAACTAAAAAGATAAGCACGGCACCCAACCCCCTGCTCTTGCCCTACCCTGGCTCTGCCACTGTTAGGAGTGCAAGTAGGTGAACTGAGGCACTACATAGCATCACCTGGGCTGTGCTACATGATCTTGTCGCCAGTTGTTGTGCAGAAGGGGCTGTAAAAGTGAGTTGGGCCCGCTTCCGCCTTGTATGCAATAAACATGCGCACACACTATTGCTGGCATGAGACGCAAAGGCGTCCCATTTATTTACTTGGGCACGCCCGTATTCAGGTCCTTGGACATTTACATGACTCCTGGCATTCTAGTCATAAGAGCAAACCCAGACCCTGTCGGGCACAATAATGCAAAAGCACTATCAAGACTGCAGCTCGTTCACCTAACCAACACAACTGGTCTTTTACACACCCCCTGCTCCATACCCCGGCTGCACAAGGGTGGCAGCAGCTCTTCTACTGAATCGTGGGCGCCTTTGTGCTGCTAGAATTTCTCCCTAAATGTTGGCTTTGGCAACGCTGATATCCCCGAACGTGCATCATAATGACAAGGGAGGGCTCTTGCTGCTCCCTGTTGCAGTGAGTAATCCCAGCCCCAAGAAAAGCTCCTGCCTACTTTTCACTCCAAGGCTGTCTCACAGAAGCATTGGAGGTTGACTGCCTCCACCAAGACTTCTTTATGCATCCAGTTTCCGCGTGACGTGCCTTGATATTCAGACTTAAAGCCTGTTGATATATACTCCGATGATGGAAGACGTTCATATTTTCTGCTTCCATTTCCTGATTTTATTTTTTAATAGTCTACCATTCTCCAATGTATTTGTAGCCCTTACTATGACTTTCCGCTTCCTTCTTCTATGTATGGTTCTGTTTTAGTTTTGCATCGCCCCGGCCCCTGCCTCCCAATGTTTTTTGCCCTCTTCAATTTCTCCTGAGGATTTAGCCCTGACTGTTTCAGTGTCTTTTTTAAACTTTTCTGTGACTCTCTATAGTCCCTCCCTCAGCTGCGTGCTTCTGAGACTTCTCTTGCACCCTATCTCGCCTCTTACCCCATCTCTTGTCTATGAATTTCTTTCCATCTTTGCCTCACCTTTTTCTCTCCCGTTATCTGTCTTATTTCACTCCTTCTCTCCCTCAGCTTTTTAACTTCTTTCTTTGATGACATTTTGCGACGTGGAGGAGGAGTGCCCGGGTCGTAGTTATGTGCCCTTTTCCTGCATCTGTAGAAGGGCACTGCGGTATAGGGTCAGTGTGAAGTCTGCTCCAAGTCGCACTTCCCACAGCAGCTCATTACTGCAAATGCACCGATGTTCATCTGTGTGGAGACACTTGAATCCCTGTGGATTCCACCTGTTTTTTTAGACTTAGAAGAATCGTGTGTAGTCCTATATTAATGCTGCCTGCCATGGACACCTAGTGTGTGGCATTTTACACTGTTTCTGGTAATGGGTGCAAAAGGTATGAAAAGCCTTGACTGCCCGTATTCCCACAGCTTACCTACACCCATTACCATTAAGAATCAACGTGGCAATTACAGGGTCTTGGGCACACAAGCGTTCCGGGTCATTACATCCACTGTCTCCTAAGATGTCGGCGCCTAGAGGGGGCTAGGGGTCATGTGCCATTTCTGCCACATGGGAGCTGAGGTAATAGGACGGAAGACCCTTCCTGCCACATATCTCTGGGGGTATTAACACAGTAGCTGGTGGACCAGCCTCATCTTGACTAGTCCTGAATTCAGAGATCACTGAGAGAACCTGATCCATCCTTACCTGATTTTCAGCGGCTAAAGGTACCGGATTGTCGCAAACTGTCTATGCGCACTGCTGGCTCATGTTATCTGACCGTCTAGCCGCCTACTCTTGACACATCTTCTGCATGGTTTCTAGCTGTGCTACACTCCCTCGGCTCTACTGGACCCCCTGTTTGTAGTAGACCTGCATATCTTTCCCCTGCCATTTATTCTGGGGTGCTGTTCAATGCATTCATTTCTCATTCAGTGAGGGGTCTTTTATTCTCATACCAACCTCCCCTCTCAACCCTCATAATATGGACTAGGATTATAGATTTCTCAATCCTATTCCGCGTCCCTTCCTTGTCACAATGTTTTGCGTTCAGAGATTTTCGATTCTGACCTCCTAAGACTTAAGCCATGTACATGCTTGCTCTGCATATCAGCAGTGGGATAAGCACCGGACACAGGGATGCAGTGAAGGCCAGAATCCCAGTAGGGCCTAATCATCAATTCTTCATTCCCTGGACGATAAAGTGGGGTTGGTAATGGGAACGCTTAGTAATGCCTCTGCATCAAACCCCACCCCATGGGGCTCTTAGAATAACTACATCCTTCTATAACTTGCAACCAGCTACCACCCATCATTGCCTGAGCGTTCACTTCATCAGTTCCTGAGCAGGAATCCTGTAAGTGCCTTGGCTTTATTTCGTTATTGTCCGAGAATTCATAGTGTTGCTAACTCTGCAATAGTATAATATTGCAGTAATGGATCGTTTAATCAGCACTAGCTCCTATTGCTTGAGTGTTTTACAGCTGCGCCATTGTGTTA
This sequence comes from Ambystoma mexicanum, assembly GCF_040938575.1. NCBI lineage: Eukaryota > Metazoa > Chordata > Amphibia > Caudata > Ambystomatidae > Ambystoma > Ambystoma mexicanum. The sequence goes on from NC_090932.1 coordinate 339,328,981, forward strand.
TGTTTTCACCAGATTGACAACATATCCACGTCATTGTCCTTGAATGGTCTGAATCAGCATGCACAGTATTTCCACAACCAAACTTCCTTCCTTCCTTCCTTCCTTCCTTCCTTCCTTCCTTCCTTCCTTCCTTCCTTCCTTCCTTCCTTCCTTCCTTCCTTCCTTCTCCAACATGGGGTTTGGCTTGGATTCACATGCTCATGAATATTCCCTGTCGTCAGGCCGGGAATCCTTGGTAAAGAAAAATCAGTATCAGTTTCGTTTCTGATCTGTCTTTCTCAGTAGTAATGAATCACTGGTCTTTGGGTCATAGGGCCCCCAGCCAATGACTGCCCTCTCCCTAAGCCCCACCTCTGGCAGCCATCTTCAGATTTTTACTGCACGCTCAAGTGTTGGGAGCCTCGTGTTTAGCTCTCGGGCTTTCGCTGCGTTTTTGCGCTTTTCAAAGATAATTTCTCATTTTTCGGTCAAATAGAGCCTCAAGCTCCATCGTCTCTACATCCGATTAATGGGCATCCATGTCGGATTTTTCTACGCCCCTCAAGGGTGAAGATTTCGTTGAGTTAAACTTCTTGGAGGATTCCAGAAGTTTCTGCGGCCTACCCGAACATGGCCCAGGAGAAAGGAAGCTTGACGCCCGGAAAGTTGTTCAGGGTTTGCCCTGGGTGCCAGCTGCAGAATGTGTTCAAGGAGGACGAGCACTCGAAATGTCTACTGCTTTCATGAGGACAAAACGCACATGGAGAAGGACTGTCGTTTTGCGGGAACATGTCGGAACGGACCATCAGGGACCGTCACCTTCGTCTCTCCAACTGGCTGGAAGGAAAGAGCCCGTCAGGTGAGAAGAAGAAGAAGAAGTCCGAGCGGTCTTCTACGTCCTGTGAGGGTGCCCAGGCGACGGGGGCCCAACAGAAGGCAAAGGACCGCGAGTTCCGCGGGCACCGGGAGCGCCAAACGGTCGGGCTCCTCGGCTGCCAGGCAGGGCGCACCCTCTTCAGCGCCATCAACCACGAGCCAGCGCTCTGGCTCAGGGAAGAGGAAGGCCGAGAACCCGGCAAAGCTTCTGGAGAGGCCCCGGTCGAGCTCGAATGATCCGGCAGAGGGGGAGCGAGGCGGTGACCCTCCCCCCCAAGGTGAAGGCCACAGGCCCACACAAGGTGGTAAAGGCCTTGATTCACCCAGCCAAAGCCTCTATCGAGGAAGTCACGACAGCCCTGGCGCAGCCTGTGGAGGCTACACCAGTGGAGGCGACCTCGGGGCCCAACGTCTCCCTGCCTCCGCAGAGGGAAGCATCTTTCAGACCCATCGAAAAGACCCCCGTGAAGACCCCAGCGGAAAAAGAGGGGGGGCCAGTGGCCATTGTGGACACGGACACAGCATCCGAGGAGGAGCTGGTAGAAGTCTTAGAGGGCCTTGGCGAGGGCGTCGAAGAGGCCCGTCCCCACGGGAGGGATCCCGACAAAGGTGATGATGAGAGTGACAGCGGCACCGCCGAGGGACCTAGTCACCCATCGCTTCCGGAGCCGCAGGATATCTCGGCGGCCATTTTGTTGGTGATACAATCCTTATGTTCGGAGATGAGGACGAGACTACCCTTACCACCAACCGAGGATCCGGAACCAGGCTCGACGGAGGAGCCAGAACCAGGCCCGGCGGAAAGCCCCCGAACAAGAGAAGACGGATCCATCCAGCCCCGCCTTTACAGCCCTTGCGGCCTGCTCAGCCTTTACCCACATCCCCCGTCCCTGGGGATGACACGGGAACGGACACGGCCACGATGGGTAACGACAGCGGTGACGACGGGACGGAGCTCCCATCGCCCCCAGCCCGGGCCTCCCCGCCCGACGAGATCGGATCGTTCCATGCAAAGATCACCAGGGCATCTGAGCTTTTTCAGCTTTGCCCTGAAGAGAAGAAGGAAGGTTTCCTTTACCAACGGCGTGAGGCCAAGAGGAAGACAGTCCTCGCTGTGCCTCTGCTGGATGACATCTGGGACGAGGGTCTGACCCTTCTCAAGGACCAGTCTACGACGCCTGCCAAGAGGGATCGGTACGAGAAGAAGTACCGGGTCCCCAACGCGGCCCCTTTGTGCCTTAGGGCACTACCGACCCCTGACTCGGTCGTCTCAGCGGCGGCCAAGAAGAAAGCGGGGGGGCATCGGCCTCAACGTCAACTTCCCCGCCGGACGGCGAAGGAAAGAAGCTGGACGCAATGGGACGACGAGTTATCTCATCGGCGGCAACAACGATTAAGGCAGCCAACACCCTCGCGATCGTGGCCCGCTACGACAGGCAGTTATGGTACAAGATCGCCCCCCTGTTGGACTTCCTACCGGATAACAAGAGGGCCGAGGCCCTGGAGATCTTGCAAGAAGGCGAAGTGGCTTCGGATCACGCCATTACGGTGGCAACCGACATTGCCGACACCGGTTTCCGCCAGTTAGGCAACGCCGTTTGCCTTAGACGACGAGGGTGGCTCAAGGCGACGGATTTCCGCCAGGACGTACAAGCCAAGGTTTTGGACATGCCGTTCAACAGGAACAATCTGTTTGGGAAAACAGTGGATGAGTCCCTCCAAGCCATCAAGGCGGACATGGAGGCAGCGAAGGCCCTAGGCGTTCTCTGGCAACGAAGGCCGTCTTTTCAAGCAGGGTGCCTCCTAGGGATTCGGCGGTGGCTCCTCTACGTACCGCCAAGCGGCCCGCTCCTCATCTCAGGAAGCTTATAGAGGACAAGGCAAGTCGGGTGGACCCCGCCGTCATCGCCCGGGAGGCCAAGGTGGCAAGGCGTCCTCCAAGCAAGATTGAACAGACAGCGGTGTCGGGCCCCCACTGAAGCACCCCGGTGGGAGGCCGGCTGGCAAAGTTCGTCAGCGTGTGGGAGTCCATCTCCACCGACCGTTGGGTGCTGGACGCCCTGGCCCAGGGGCACGCCCTCGAATTTCTAAAAAAAAGTGCCCCCGCATTCCACCCGTGACCAGGAAAGAAAATCACGTCCCTCAACTGCTTTTGGAGGTAAGGGCGATGCTCAAAAAAGGTGCCATCGAGCTCGTCCCGAAGAGGCTCTGGGGCTCCGGAGTATACTCAAGGTACTTCCTCGTGAAGAAGAAGACAGGAGGATGGTGCCCCATCCTGGACCTGCGACTACTGAACAAGTACATCAAGGCACAGAAGTTCCGGATGGTCACCCTCCAGCACATGCTGGGACAGCTGGAGGAGGGCGATTTCCTGTCATCGTTGGATTTTGAGGATGCGTACTTCCACATCCCCATTCTAAAAGGACACCGAAAGTTCCTCAGGTTCGTGGTCCAAGGACGGCACTACCAGTTCAAGGCCCTCCCGTTCGGATTGAAGTCGGCACCCAGGGTGTTCACCAAGTGCCTCGCACCGGTGGCAGCGCGGCTGCACCTGCAGGGGATCCACATCTACCTCTACCTGGACGACTGGCTCATCCGAGCAAGGACAAGGGAGCTCGCCGTAGATCACACAGCGAAGACCGTCCAGCTGCTCACGGACCTGGGATTCTCCATCAACTTTCCCAAATCCCACCTGGTCCCGTCGCAAGTCGCACTGTTTCTGGGAGCCAAGCTCGACACAGTGGCGCGTCTGGCCTCGCCGCTGGAGGAAAGGACAAAGGCCATCCTGGGCAAGGTGCAGCGTCTGCTGGCCACAGACGTGGCCAGGGTGAGGTCCATGAAGTCCCTCCTCGGGATGATGTCCTCCTGCATATGTCTCGTGCGCCTGTCCACGCCCGCTGGATCCAAGCGACGGGCAGCTTTGAGGACAGGATCCCGCTCAACGAGACCTTCCGACGAGCAATCCGGTGGTGGGGCACCCGCGCTCATCTGACGGTGGGCACAGACTTTCAGACCCCATCCCACCAGATAATGGTGACGACAGATGCCTCCCTGGAAGGGTGGGGAGCGCACACCGGAGAACTTCACGCCAGAGGCCTTTGGCTCCCGGAGGAGAAACTGCTTCACATCAACATCCTGGATCTCCGTGCAGTGTTCTGGGCCCTCAGGTCCTTTCTTCCGTCCCTCAAGGGCAAGGTGGTGAGAATCTTCACCGACAACACCACCACGATGTTCTACATCCGGAAGCAGGGAGGAACCAGATCCCCAACCCTCTCCAAGGAAGCCCAGGATCTGTGGAATTGGGCCGTTGCCTAAGGGATGTTTCTAGTGCCCTTTCATCTGGCAGGGATAAAGAACACCATCGCCGACTCACTCGGCAGGGAGCTGCGCTCGTGCCACGAGTGGGAACTACGTCAGGATCAAGTGGATCGACTCTTCCAACGATGGGGAAAACCGCAGATCGACCTGTTCACGACGGCGACGAACTCCAAGTGCCGGAGGTTCGCCAGCAGGTTCCCCCAGCCGAGGAGCATGGCCGATGCCTTCTCGTTCCCCTGGGACGGCCTGTTCCTATATGCATTCCCTCCGTTGTCGTTGCTGCTCTGACTCGTCAACCAGCTCAAGAGGTCCCGGTGCAGGATGATCCTCGTCGCACCAGCATGGCCGAGGCAGATCTGGTTCCCGGACCTTCTGGAATTGTCAGCGTCCCCACCAGTCAAGCTGCCGATGGACGCGGGTCTTCTCTCCAGAGTAGGAGGTGCCATACTTCAACACGATCCGGAGTCACTGAACTTGCAGGCCTGGCTCCTGCAGCACTAGAGTTTGGAGGGTATGATATCCCGGCTGACTGCAGAGAGGTCCTTGCAAAGGCCAGGGCGTCCTCAACTCTCAAGTGCTACGGACATAAGTGGAAGAGGTTCTCTGTCTGGTGCCGTGCACAGAACATTAACCCTCTACGGATTACAGCCCCTCAAGTGCTGCCGTACCTACTGTCGCTGGCCAAGGCTGGACTGGCTCACGCCTTCATCAAGATACATCTGGCTGCGATCTCCCGATACATCAGAACCACAGGACGGGCGTCCCTGTGGTACCATCGCCTGGTGAAGGAATTTATGAAGGGACTGTTCCGATCGTTCCCGCCGGTGAAGGCCCCTGCCCCAGAGTGGGAGCTCAACATGGTGCTGACCAGGCTCATAGGGGCGCCATTCGAGCCCCTGCATTCAGCACCGTTGAAGTTCCTGTCGTGGAAGACTGCGTTTCTTGTGGCCATCACCTCCGCACGACGAGTGGGAGAGATCCAGGCCCTATCCTGCAAGCCTCCATACTTGACTTTTCACGACACGAGGGTGGTGCTGAGGACGCACCCCTCCTTTATGCCCAAGGTGCAGTCGGACTTCCACCTCAAAGAGCCCTTGGTGTTACCTGTTTTCTTCCCGTCGCCTTCGTCACCACCGGTCGTTGGATGTGGCTAGAGCTCTGAAGTTCTACGTGGACCGCACGAAGAGTTTTCGGAAGACATCACAGCTATTTGTGAACTTTGGACCTGTGAACCACGGGAAGGCTCTCTTGAAGGCTTCCATTTCCAGATGGCTCTCCGGCTGCATCATGCACTGTCATCGGTCGGCAAACCGACCATTGCCTGGCCGTCTGAGAGCCCATTCGACCAGAGCTATCGCTGCTACCACAGCGTTCTTGTCTGGTGTGCCCCTGCTGGACATCTGCAGGGCTGCTATGTGGAGGTCGACGCACACCTTCACGAGATTCTACTGCGTCGACCAGGATTCCAGGGAGGAGTCCAGGGTCAGCCAAGCAGTGCTGCGCAACCTGGTGAGCCTGGTGAGGAGGTAAGAAATGCTTAATGTTGAGTTTTGATGTAATGCTTAATATTGAGCCTTTGCCACCTCCTGTGGTTGTGCATGTGTGTACTGCTATATATTCTTATATTCATGAGCATGTGAATCCATGCCAGACCCCATGCTGGAGAAGAAACAAGTTACTTACATGTAACTGTTGTTCTACAGCATGGGTCTGGCATGGATTCACATGCAAACCCTCCCTCCTACCCCTCTGCGGCTCTTCACTTGGTCATACTGCCACTTTGTGTGCTACCAAATCTGAAGATGGCTGGCAGAGGTGGGGCTTAGGGAGAGGGCAGTCATTGGCTGGGGGCAGTATGACCCAGAGACCAGTGATTGGTTACTACTGAGAAAGACAGATCAGAAACGAAACTGATACTGATTTTTCTTTACCAAGGATTCCTGGCCTGACGACGGGGAATATTCATGAGCACGTGAATCCATGCCAGACCCATGCTGGAGAAAAACAGTTACAGGTAAGTAACTTGCTCCTTCCTTCATCTTCCCACTCGCTGCACCCCTCCCCCCCAATCCTGTGTCCCAGACACCTGTATAGTGAGCTTTTACTCTCTGTCTGCGATTGAACTCAGAGTTGCCAATATTCTGTTGCCCGTATGTCGTGCTTGCTCAGGCTAAGTGGGCCCATGGGGAAGGGATGCTGGTTCCTAGTAAGTGGGCAGCAAAGGGTGACTCACGGGATAAAAGTGTGTGGTGTTATTGTAATGTACATCTCCTTTGAGAGCTGGAAAGTGCTAGGAGGAGGGCTGTGTGAATCTGGAGAGGGAAAACTCTACATGGTCCACATCTGATGTCACCATAGACGGACTCCTGGATAAGGCATTTGTATTATTTCCCATGTTTTCCATAGGATAGCAAACACTTGCAAGAATGCGCAACAACAAGATCCTGGCTGCGGGTGGGATCTACTTTCTGGGGTCAATGACTTTGGGAAAGTCATATATGATTCAAACATGGTTTAAATGCACTAATTTGGACTAATTTGATTCAACATCTTCTTGGGGGATACTCGCAATCCCCTCATAGAAGGGTTGGGCTCTCGCGCTGTGCTCGCTCCTTCAGAGAAATATGGGGCCACTTTGAAAATAATTTCCAGGGCCACTTTTGGTTCCCAGTACAGCCCTGGCGGGAAGGGATGGAACTTGACTCAACCCTGAAGGAGATTTAAAGATTGACGTCCCAGCTCCAATCAGGGAAGTCGCCAGGATCAAATGGGTTTCCAGCGGAAATCTATCGGTTCATAGTACATGGTGTGGTGGAGGAAATGAGGGCAATGTTCTTGGAGGGATTCGAATGAGGTATACTGCCGACAGATCTCTGACAGGCTACGGTGGTGGTGATACGCAAAAGGGGGAAACCGACAGACCAGTGCAGGGGTGTACCACCCTATATCGCTGATTAACGGGGAGGCCAAGATCCTTGTGAAAGTGCTGGCTAATAAACTGTGCCTCTGATAGGAAAAGGAATCCACCCGGACCAGTGCAGGCTCATACTAGGGCCACTCAGATGAACATTAGAAGATTACATAATGCTTTGGGAGCAGCCCCCTCCCTACAGGGTCTGCATGGTAGTCATGGCGATAGATGTAGAGAAAGCCTTTGACTCATGGGCTGGGAATACCTATGGGCGGTCATGGGCGGGTTTGTATTCGAGCCAAGGTTTGTAAGATGGGTGAAGTTATATAAGGAGCCGAAGGCAAGAATGCAGGTGAACGGTTGGGCCTCGGGGGGGCCTTCCCACTCCAGAGAGGGACCAGGCAGGGATTCCCTCTATCACCAGTGTTATTTCTGCTGGCAATGGAGCCTCTGGTGGTGAGGGTTTAATTGGATCCCCAAATAAAGGGTTTTGTGTGGCCCGAGGTGGGAGAGTACTGCATCTCATTGTACGCAGACAACATACTAATTTAAATGGGGGACCCTAAGCGCTCTGAACCAAGGGTCATGGAGGTATTCAGGGAGTTTAGGAAGGTTAGCAGCCTTTGGATTATTTGGGAAAAGTGAGTACTTATTCTGGTTAAAGAAGGGGAGCGGGCGATCCCGGAGGGGTGCCCACTCAAGCTCTGAAGGACATCCATCAAATATCTGGGCATCACAGTGGGGATAAAGGGATTGCAGTTCATCAAGAACAACTTAGACCTGGTGATGGACAGGTTGAAGAGCAATGCGAAACACTGAGCGACTTTACCGGTATCCTTTATGGGAAGAGCCAACTTATTTAAGATGTTGTTGCTGCAACTCTTATACGAGCTGCAGAACGCCCCGGCTAGGGTTCCGACAGGGGTCTTTTGGATCATAGAGCAATTGCAGAGGGAGATAATATGGGGTAATAAGGCTCCACGAATAGCGTTATAAACATTGTCCAGATAGGTGTGGGGCAGAGGGCTGGGGCTCCCGAATGTGGCACCATTATCGAGCCTCCCAGCTGGTGGTGGTTAAAGACTCCACCCCCTCCCCGCAGGTGAAATATGAGATTGGGGCAGAGCACAGACTTACGAGGCAAGGGGCCAGAACGCTAAAGTCCTGAAAAGCGGTCCTAAGACCGATGGGGTGGGAAGGGGTTGTGATCAAAGAGGCGCCCATTTGGGGCAATGTGGATTTACCTGATGTAGAAAAAGTGTCAGGAAAGGGGCATCATACAGATGAAAGATGTTTTGACACAAGATTAACTTACCCCCTTCCACTTGCTGCAGGGGAAGCATGGCCTGGGGGACGAGGATTGATGCACAAATATTAGGCTGCAACATGCATTGTCGCGGGAATGGCAAGATTCGTGTGACCTACCCGACAGGTCGACAATAGAGGCAAATCTCATGGAGGGGGAAATCGGAGGGAAAGCGAATAAGCAGGCGTATCAGATGCTAAATAGTTATGCATCAAACACCTGATGTTAATGTTAAAGGTATTTGTACCATGCACCGTCACTACCGAAAGTGATCCCCAGGCAGAGGAGGGGTGGAGGGGTTAGTATGGTGTAGTGGGATTAGGAGAGTGAGAGCTGTGATGTCCTGTTGGCAGCTTCAGTTCAGTTTTCATTCACTGTGTGTTGAGCTTGAGGGCGGTTATCGGATCGGTGAGAGTTCCCATGTGCTGTTGATATAGTTTACGTGTTTGTTGTTGCGGCGTGGTGAAGTACATGCAGATTGCTGTGTGGAGAAGTGGTTTTATGGATTTCTGTGTGAGAAGTGTATGGGGAAAGTTGAGGTTTTCTAGTCGGGGTTAGTGTGTTTTGTTTGGTCTTTCCTTACCTCTTAGCCTTTGCATTTGGTATTGTAGTTTGTCCAGGTGCCAGGTATGGTGGGGGGTGGCAGTTTTCCTCAGTGCTACTTTAGTGGTTTGTGAGCTGAGAGCAGCTTGGGAAGGGAACCTGGGACCATTGCAGGAGGACAATTGGGTGGAGGCGCTGGGGTCACCAAGGGTGGCGAGTGCAACCCTGAGATTGAGGTTAATACAATATAAGGTGCTACACTGAGTGTATTCTAGAAGGGACTGCCTTCATCGGATGGGACGAGCAGAGGAGCACAGGTGCCTGGAATGTGGGGTGCGAGTGGGCTCCTTTTACCACATGGTCTGGTAGTGCCCAGAGGTGAAGGGCATCTGGGATCTGGTTAGACATAAGCTGTCGAGAACGATAGGGGTAACTATGTTGGAATGTCTTTAGGTAGTGTTGTGACATAGATGGGGGGGGAGTCAGAATTTATTGTCAGCGACAAATCCCTGATCAGCACAGCTTTGGTACTCTGAATGAAAATGTTGGCAGTATAATGGGGTTCCCCTACACCCCCAAGGTTTCAGAGGTGGTTAGAGGGGATGGACCATTGTGTGGAGGTGTAAAAGAGGGTGTATAGGGACGGGGGAAGCCCCCAAAAATTCAGAAATGTATGTGGCCATTGTCTGGGTCTAGGAAAGGCCATTCCTCGAGTGCTGAAATGTAGGGGGATAAGAAGGAGGGCAGAAAAAAGGGAGAGAGGTGGCGAACATATAGAAGAGATGTGCGGGACAGCGGGAAGGATGGGCTGAGCTGGGGTTGGTTATAGGTATGGTAACTGAGATGCATTTGATTTTAGGACTTGTCGAACTTTGGTTAAATTGGTTTATGTTGATGTATGTGCGATTTCCAATGAAAATCAATTAAATTTGTTTTCATAAGAAAATAAGACAGCAGCACCATTGGAGCAGTGTGTTTCCAAAACTCAGGACTGCAATGCATCCCTGCCACTGCGCATGCCCAGACAGAATACCTGACCTTTCCTGCCACTCGGGGAGAAGCTATTTATTTCAAGCCCTATATTAAGGCCATGTTACGCTCACCTTGTCTCCGCGGGGGCGTTCGGCGCTGGTGCGTGTAGTGTCTGCTTCCCTGGGTTGAAGTGCTGTGCGTCCTGTGTTCCCTGGACTGGCCTTGGGTTAGCTCCTACGACAGTGGAAAGGGGGGTGAGCGAGACTGTCTGTGCCTTGCACCTATGACGCCCACCCTTTTCCTTCCACACGTGTTCCCACTCTGGGATGCTCTCACCTTGTGTATTTGGTTGGTGGGCTCTCCTTCCTGCTAGTCTCAGCAAGGGTGCAATGTCCTGTAGGATCCAGTTACTTCACTGGCCCTTGATTCGGTGGCAACCCAGTAAGTACTGCTGTGGTTGCCACTCGTGTTGCTTGTGTTGCTCTGCTCGTTATTGTCAGTGTAATCCTTTATATTGTATGTTGTCCGTGTCCAGTTATCTGTGTTGTCCTTTGCTGCGTGCCTCAGCCCAAGCTCCTTTCACTGTTGCAGCTTGTGTTGCTGTTGTGGCACTAAGCCCACCTTGGTGTGCATTGGTTTGGTACAACGCGTGTGCACGGCTGAGCCAGTCGGTCAGGGTGGCCTGCCTTGTGTCCAGGGGCCAGCGCAAGCTCAGGTGTGGTTTGCGTGTTCTCCAGCATGGGGGTCTGGCATGGATTCACATGCTCATGAATATTCCCCGTCGTCAGGCCGGGAATCCTCGGTAAAGAAAAAATCAGTATCAGTTTTGTTTCTGATCTGCCTTTCTTAGTAGTAACCAATCACTGATCTCTGGGTCATACTGCCCCCAGCCAATGACTGCCCTCTCCCTAAGCCCCTCCGTTAGCAGCCGTCCTCAGATTTTTACCGCACGCTCAAGTGTTGGGAGTCCTTGTGTTTAGCTCTCGAGCTTTTTGCTGCGTTTTTGTGCTTTTTCAAAGAGATTTTCTCATTTTTCAGTCAAATAGAGCCTGAAGCTCCACCGTGTCTACATCCGATCAACAGGGACCAGTTTCGGATTTTCTACCCCCTCAAGGGTGAAGTTTTCATCGAGTTACGCTTCTTGGAGGAGTCCAGAAGTTTCTGCAGCCTACCCAGACATGGCCCAGGAGAAAGGAAGCTCGACGCCCGGAAAGCTGTTCAGGGTTTGTCCTGGATGCCAGCTGCAGAATGTGTTCAAGGAGGGCGAGCACTCGAAATGTCTCTACTGCCTTCATGAGGACAAAACGCACGTGGAGTAGGACTGTGCGTTTTGCGGGAACATGTCGCAACGGACCATCAGGGACCGACAACCTTCGTCTCTCCAACTGGCTGGAAGGAAAGACCCTGTGTCAAAACTAACAATTTCCCCTTTCTTTATGCCCAACTCCTCCTCACCTGAACCTCCAGGGGAGCCTGTAGAAGACGACCAACCCGGTATTCTTCGATGTTCCCTTAATGCAGTCTTCTTCTTGGTCTTCTTTTGACGTAAATAAGGACGTGGCTCCTCGGAGGCCACCTTGACCGGATGGGAACCAAATCCGGTGATCTCCCAGGAGCCAGTCCCAAAACTCCAGGGAAAAAGCCGTTTAGGCAAAAAACCCTGTGTAACAGATCTTCTCTTCTGTCGGAAAGGGTATTAGATCCACCAATTGTGTCTCCACTATGCTGAACAAGGATCCTTAGTCGTAAGTAGAATGAAGCCTTTTACATAAGTCAAGGGCAAAAACCGAACTGTTGTTTGTAGAAACTACAAGTTCCAGAAGGCACCGCAGGAGATCAGGTAATGTTCGGAGAGTTTTGCGATCCAGAAGGCGCCGCAGGAAATCAGGTAAGGTTCGGAGAGTATTGCGATCCAGAAGGCACCGCAGGAGATCAGGTAATGTTCGGAGAGTACTACGAAGGCACTGTAGAAGGTAGAAGATACGTGGGACTAGCAGCTCTGTGGGAATTACGGTAACGAGAGCTCCGGCACAGAAGTATGATTGCCGTGGAGAGAGAGAACAGTGGAAAGGGAGTGCTGAAAAATACTCGGAAAGGTAGAAGAAGTAGATTAAGAAGATATAGGGAAGATAGGTAAACAGAACAATAAAGATAGATGACTACCAGCGTAGGGACAGAAAACCGAAGAGAAAAAGAAAAGAAACTCCCGTGAACTTACCAGTAGAACCCGCTGCTGGATATACACTAGAGGAATACACCGCGAGTGAAAACAAAAGAGTAGAAAACGTCCAAGGTAAGAGGGAAGGGGTAAGGTCTTTCTGCGAAACAGAATATCAAAGAGCAAGGGCAATGAACAAAGTTGAGAATAACGATGATACAACGCACCGTTGTTACTGTGCGTGATGCGTATATACGTTCCGGACGCCATCTTGGTAGAAGGCTAGACCGCGTTCACTTTAGGTGTGTCTCCACCGATACCATAGCTTCCATGGCCGGTGCATAACAGTATGCCCCCTTCGATGCCGGGTCCCTCCCGGTTTACCGGGATACAATCTGTGGAACTTCTTGATTAGTTCTGAGGCATGTAGATGCGATCTGGGCTCCCAAGTTCTTTCGGAATCTGGGTAACCCTTCCAATGAACTAGGTATTGTAATGTTCCTTGTTTGTAACGTGAATCCATTAATCTGGCTACCTCATATTCTTCAGGTATCGGGGTCATCTTGATCTCTTTCTTCCTGGTTTTTCTGTGAAAAGGATCCTCGATATGTTCCTTTAACAAGGAAGTGTGGAATACCGGGTGTATTCTACTGAAACGAGCAGGTAGCTTGAGTTTGTATGCCACAGGATTGATCTTAGTCTCTATCCTAAAAGGACCGATGTATCTTGGGGTAAATTTGCCTAGCCTTGCCCATCTGGGTAAGTACCTGGTGGATAGCCAGACTAGTGAACCTGGACCCCACTGAGGAACTGGTCTTCTTTTCATGTCCGCGTACTTCTTGGAGTTCCTTCTGCTCTCTTCCAAGGTATGTAGGGCAGAGGCATGTAATTGTTTAATCTCAGCCAGTGTCTTGTCTACAGATGGCGCCTTGGTTTCGTTAAGGCCGATCTTGGGGAAGGAGTGAGGGTGATAGCCGTAAGTACATAAGAACGGACTCATACCGATAGATGTGTGGAAAGTGTTATTGTAGACAAATTCTGCCATGGGGATCAAGGAATCCCAATCGTCCTGTTCTTTATTGCAGAAACAACGGAGATACTCTTCGAGAGTGGCATTGAGCCTCTCCGTCTGTCCATTTGACTGCGGGTGATAACCCGACGACATGGCTCTATGAATTCCTAACTCCTTACAAAGTAAGGACCAGAACCTTGAAGTGAACTGTACGCCCCTATCGGAGATGATCACTCGAGGTAGTCCATGTAGTCTTACTATGTCTCTAAGAAACACCGAAGCAGTATCTGCTGCTGAAGGTACTCCTTTCAGAGAAGTAAAATGTGCTTGTTTAGAAAACGAATCAATTGTTACCATTATTGCTGTCTTTCCCTGAGAGGAAGGCAGATCCACAATGAAATCCATAGAGATGTTCTCCCAGGGGCGAGTGGGAAGCTCAGGTTGTTGTAGTAACCCGATGGGTTTCTGCCTAGACACCTTAGCGCTGGCACAAATTGAACAAGACCGGACATATGACTTGACGTCAGAATTAACTGAAGGCCACCAAAAACTTCGTGTGATTAGCTCATGTGTGGCCTTTTGGCCTCTATGTCCAGCCAGAGGGAGGTCATGACATAAACTGAGTGCTTGTTGTTGAAGCTCCGGAGTGGGTAGAAAAAGAGCTGATTTGTAGAACCATAGTCCTTTTCTCTCTTGTAGATCCTTGGAGATAGGTGTCTGTTTAGTGCAGTGTTTATATCCTTCCTGTATCTTTTGGAGATAGAGATTGATCATGGCTATGAATCGTTGTTTGGGTAACAACTTCTCTACATTGACCAACCCAGTCTTCTCCTGTCCGGGTTCGGGCCAGCTTCTGGAAAGAGCATCCGCTACTCCGTTTAACGTACCTGGTATGTAGGTAATCTGAAAATCAAAAGTCGAGAAGTAATAGGCCCAGCGAGCATGACGTGAGTTATGGCATTCCATCTGCTGAAGGACCTTTAGGTTTCTATGGTCGGTACGTATGAGGAATGGATTGGTTGCTCCTTGTAAGAGATGTCTCCACTCTTTGCAAGCCATTCTCATGGCCAACAACTCTCGTTCGAGCACAGAATAATTTCGCTCACTGATGGTAAGTGTTCGTGAATAATATGCGATAGGGTGTTCCTGTCCTTCCTTGTCTTGCTGTAAAAGTACAGCTCCCAGAGCACCACCGGAGGCATCAGTCTCAACAATAAAAGGCTTTGACTGGTCAGGTTGTATTAGAACAGGTGCTGTAGTAAACAATTCCTTTAGTGTGGAAAACGCCTTCTGGGCTGCTGGATTCCAGGAAAAAAGTACTCCCTTCTTAAGGAGTGAGGTAAGAGGTAACACCATCTCAGAGAAATGGGGTATAAAGCGGCGATAGAAATTCGCCAGCCCGAGAAAGCGCTGTACCTCCTTGACGGATGATAGATCAGGCCATCTGAGAATGGCCTTAACTTTATCTGGATCCATCCGTATGCCTGTAGACGAGAGTATGAACCCAAGATAAGCTATTTCTGAAACCTCAAATGAACACTTCTCAGGTTTGGCGAACAGAGCGTTCTTTCTTAGCCTGCGAAGAACCTCTTTAACCTGGGTACGGTGTTCATGTAGTGAGCTGGAGAATACCAGGATATCATCTAGATACACTACAACAGATATGTTGAGTAAGTCTGAAAATATCCGGTCCATGAATCTCTGGAACACCGCTGGGGCATTAACAAGACCAAAGGGCATTACGCAATACTCGAACAACCCCAACGGTGTCCGAAAGGCGGTCTTCCATTCATCGCCATGACGTATCCTTAGCAAATGATAGGCTCCTCGTAAGTCAATCTTAGTGAAGAATTGTGAGTCCTTAACAGCCTCTAGGATATCCCTGATAAGAGGCATAGGATATCTGTCCCGAACAGTAATACTGTTCAATCCACGGTAATCTATACAGGGACGGAGTTCCTTGGTACCCTTCTTGGCTACAAAAAACAAAGATGCTCCACCTGATGATTTCGAACTTCTTATCAGTCCATTGCTGAGGTTGGAATCAAGATATTCCTTAAGCACCGTCCGTTCCAGTTGGGACAACGGATACATTCTTCCAAAGGGCAGGGGCACGTCTTCCTTAAGTTCGATGCTGCAGTCCTCAGGGCGATGAGGTGGGAGGAGTTTGGGCAGGACGTCTTCAAATACATCCTCGTATTCCTTATATTGCAACGGAATAGCTGATATTGTCAATTTAGATTGAACTGCCAGGTCGGCGGGTTGTACCTCTAAGTGTGGATCCTTGATACAGTGTTTGCTGCAGAACTCGGAATCAAAACTCAATCGGTTGGTACTCCAGTTAATGTACGGATTGTGAAGTCTTAACCAAGGTATTCCCATTATGAGAGGGAAGTGTGCTGCTCTAATTACATCAAAGATAGCTTCTTCATGGTGGTTACCCATAGACACTCGCATAGGTAGGGTTTCCATGATGATAGGACCAGAGGACAAGGGACAGCCGTCTACTCCTTCTACTGGTATTGCCGTCTTCTTATGTTGTAGAACGATCCTATTGTTCTTAGCCCAGTTAATGTCAATAAAGTTGCCTGCTGCTCCGCAGTCCAACATGGCTAGAACCGGAATACTATTTCCAGTGGTAGTGGTTAGTGATACTTGCAAAACCATTAGATTGTTGTCCTCTACTCGTCTTCCGGCTCCTGTGGGGTTGCAAGGACTTGTGCTACTCTCCCCGTTACCTCCCTTGCAGAGGGACGAGGTTGAGCGTTTCCCGAACGTCGGGAAGGAATCTCGGTACAATCCTTCAAATGATGTTTGGAGGAACCACAGTACATACATAAGTTCTGTTCTCGCCGACGTCTTCTTTCGTCTGACGTCAAAGGTGCACGCGTAGCACCTATCTGCATTGGTTCCTCGGGTGAGGACCTTTCCTTTAGGATTGAAGGAGGGTTATAGTTCGGCTGGATTCCTCGGACTCTCTTCCTCTCATGTATTCTGTATTCGATCCGTAGAACCAAGGTTACTAATTCCGCAAAAGTGTCTGGTCTGGCTACTCGAGCTAGTTCATCTTTTATCTCCTCATGGAGACCTCTACGGAATATCGTCTGCTGAGCCGTATCCGGCCATCCGGCCAAGGTAGCCAACCCTTGGAATTGAGACACATAGGATTGTACATCTTGATTCCCTTGTCTAATATCCAGTAGTGCCTCATACGTCGAGTACTGAATTTCTGGTCTCTCAAAACGTATCTGCAAATTGCGAACAAATAGGGCATAGTCGTTCACTGACGGATCGTCAGCCGTTACCAGAGGTGTTGCCCATCTTAAAGCGTTGCCAGTCAGGTTGGAAATCAAGAACCCTACCCGGGCTCTTCCGGACTCGAAGGTTCTTTTTCTAAAAGAAAAATACACTGAGCAGGAATCCAGGAAATCCTTTATACACTTTGGGTTTCCGTCGTACTTGGGCATGGAAAACGGCATTGGTGGTAGTTCACCTCTTCCTTCATCCCTGATAGCGGCTTGGTTACGCAAAGTCTGGTTCTCGGCCTGAAGTGCTTGCATATCAACTCGTAGACCTTGGATGGCGTTACACATCTCCTGTATTTGTTCAGGAGTAGCCATCGAAATCTTCTCTGGGCGTTGTATACTGTCAAAACTAACAATTTCCCCTTTCTTTATGCCCAACTCCTCCTCACCTGAACCTCCAGGGGAGCCTGTAGAAGACGACCAACCCGGTATTCTTCGATGTTCCCTTAATGCAGTCTTCTTCTTGGTCTTCTTTTGACGTAAATAAGGACGTGGCTCCTCGGAGGCCACCTTGACCGGATGGGAACCAAATCCGGTGATCTCCCAGGAGCCAGTCCCAAAACTCCAGGGAAAAAGCCGTTTAGGCAAAAAACCCTGTGTAACAGATCTTCTCTTCTGTCGGAAAGGGTATTAGATCCACCAATTGTGTCTCCACTATGCTGAACAAGGATCCTTAGTCGTAAGTAGAATGAAGCCTTTTACATAAGTCAAGGGCAAAAACCGAACTGTTGTTTGTAGAAACTACAAGTTCCAGAAGGCACCGCAGGAGATCAGGTAATGTTCGGAGAGTTTTGCGATCCAGAAGGCGCCGCAGGAAATCAGGTAAGGTTCGGAGAGTATTGCGATCCAGAAGGCACCGCAGGAGATCAGGTAATGTTCGGAGAGTACTACGAAGGCACTGTAGAAGGTAGAAGATACGTGGGACTAGCAGCTCTGTGGGAATTACGGTAACGAGAGCTCCGGCACAGAAGTATGATTGCCGTGGAGAGAGAGAACAGTGGAAAGGGAGTGCTGAAAAATACTCGGAAAGGTAGAAGAAGTAGATTAAGAAGATATAGGGAAGATAGGTAAACAGAACAATAAAGATAGATGACTACCAGCGTAGGGACAGAAAACCGAAGAGAAAAAGAAAAGAAACTCCCGTGAACTTACCAGTAGAACCCGCTGCTGGATATACACTAGAGGAATACACCGCGAGTGAAAACAAAAGAGTAGAAAACGTCCAAGGTAAGAGGGAAGGGGTAAGGTCTTTCTGCGAAACAGAATATCAAAGAGCAAGGGCAATGAACAAAGTTGAGAATAACGATGATACAACGCACCGTTGTTACTGTGCGTGATGCGTATATACGTTCCGGACGCCATCTTGGTAGAAGGCTAGACCGCGTTCACTTTAGGTGTGTCTCCACCGATACCATAGCTTCCATGGCCGGTGCATAACACCCTGTCAGGTGAGAAGAAGAAGTCCGAGCGGTCTTCTAAGTCCTGTGAGGGTGCCCTGGTGACGGGGGCCCAACAGAAGGCAAAGCACCGCGGGCACTGGGAGCGCCGAATGGTCGCGCTCCTCGGCTGCCAGGCAGGGCACATCCTCTCCAGTGCCATCAACCACGAGCCAACGCTCTGGCTCAGGGAAGAGGAAGGCTGAGAACCCGGCAAAGCTTCTGGAGAGGCCCCGGTCGATCTCGAAGGATCCAGCCGAGGGGGACCGAGGCAGTGACCCTCCCCCCAAGGTGAAGGCCACAGGCCCGCAGAAGGTGGTGAAGGCTTTGATCCACCCGGCCAAGGCCTCTATCGAGGAAGTTGCTGCGGCCCTGGCGCAGCCTGAGGAGGCTACACCAGTGGAGGCGACTTCGGGGCCCAGAGTCTCCCTGCCACTGCGGAGGGAAGCCTCTTTCAGGCCCATCGAGAAGACCCCCGTGAAGACCCCGGCGGAAAAAGAGGGGGGGAGCCGGTGGCATTGTGGACATGAACACAGCCTCCGAGGAGGAACTGGTTGAAGTCTTGGAGGGCCTCGACGAGGGCATCAAAGAGGCCCAGTCCCACGGGAGGGATCCCGACGAAGGGGACGACGAGAGCGACGGCGGCACCGGTGAGGTTCCTAGTCAACCGTCGCGCCCGTCGCTTCTGGAGCAGCAGGAGAACTTGGCGGCCATTTTGTTGGCAATACAATCCTCATCTTCTGAGATAAGGACGAGATTGCCCCTACAACCGACGGAGGAGCCGGAACCAGGCCCGATGGAGGAGCCAGAGCCAGGCCCGTCGAGAAGTCCCCCAAACAAGAGAAGGTGGACTCATCCAGCCCCGCCTTTTCAGCCCTCGAGGCCCGCTCAGACTTTGCCCACGTCCCCCATACCTGGGGATTACACGGGAACGGACACGGCCACGACGGGTACGGATGACGACGGCAGCGGCGGCGACGACGGGTACGGATGACGGCAGCAATGACGGGACGGAGCTCCCACCGCCTCCAGCCCGGGCCTCCCCACCCGACGAGATTGGGTCGTTCCACGCTATGATCGCCAGGGCATCTGAGCTTTTTCAGCTCTTCCCTGAAGAGAAGAAGAAGGAAGGTTTCCTTTACCAATGGCGCGAGGCCAAGAGGAAGACGGTCCTCGCCGTGCCTCTGCTGGATGACATCTGGGACGAGGGTCTCACCCTTCTCAAGAACCCGTCTACGACGCCTGCCAAGAGGGATCGGTACGAGAAGAAGTACCGGGTCCCCGACGTGGCACCTTTGTGCCTTAGGGCGCAACCAACCCCTGACTCGGTCGTCTCAGTGGCGGCCAAGAAGAAAACGGGGGGGTGCATCGGCCTCGACGTCAACTTCCGCGCCGGACAGCGAAAGAAAGAAGCTGGATGCAATGGGACGACGAGTTATCTTGTCGGCGGCAACACCGATTAAGCAGGCCAACGCCGTCGCAATCGTGGCCCGCTATGACAGGGAGTTATGGTACAAGATCGCCCCCCTGTTGGACTTCCAACCGGACGACAAGAGGGCTGAGTCCCTGGAGATCTTGCAAGAAGGTGAGGTGGCGTCGGACCACGCCATAACGGTGGCAACGGACATTGCCGACACCGGTTTCCGCCAGCTAGGCACCATCGTTTGCCTCAGACGACGAGGGTTGCTCAAGGCGACGCATTTCCGCCAGGACGTACAAGCCAAGGTTTTGGACATGCCGTTCGACGGGAACAACCTGTTTGGGAAAACAGTGAATGAGTCCCTCCAAGCCATCAAGGCGGACACAGAGACAGCTAAGTCCCTGGGAGTTCTCCAGCAACGAAGGCCGTCCTTTCGAAGCTCCGGAGGCAAGCAGGCTGCCTCCAAGGGATTCAGTGGTGGCTCCTCTACGTACCACCAAGCGGCCCGCTCCTCGTCGCAGGAAGCCTATAGAGGACGAGGCAAGTCGGGTGGATCCCGCCGTCGTCGCCAGGGAGGCCAAGGCGGCAAGGCGTCCTCCAAGCAAGATTGAACCGACCGTGGTGTCAGGCCCCCACTGAAGCACCCCAGTGGGAAGCCGGCTGGCGAAGTTCGTCAGCGTGTGGGAGTCCATCTCCACCGACAGTTGGGTGCTGGATGCCCTGGCCCAGGGGCACGCCCTCGAATTTCTAAAAAAGTGCCCCCGCATTCCTCCCGTGGCCAGGAGAGAAAACCATGTCCCTCAACTGCTGTTGGAGGTAAGGGCGATGCTCAAGAAAGGTGCCATCGAGCTCGTCCCAAAGAGGCTCCGGGGCTCTGGAGTTTTATTTTTTTGTTTTAACCCCTTTGGTTTTTATAAAAGAATCTTCAAAGTTGGGACACCACTTTTATCATGCGAGCAGAGTCCGTGCCAAGGTTGCGGACAGCCCTACTCTGTGTTTGCCGGTGGCCAGCTGGCGTCAGGAGAATTGGCTCTTTTGAGTGCTACGTCCAGGAATTTGGCTGTCATTCTGGACCATCTGGGTGAGTCTCCTGCGATCAGCCGAAACCAGCGAGTTTCTTCGTTGAGTGCAGTTATGTCTGAGGTAAGTGGTGCCAACTATGTTTGCCTTTCTACTGCTAGGGCTGGACATGACATAAGAAGGTGCGAGATCGTTTCAACTTGGTCTCTAGCTTCACATAGGCGACAGTGGGAGACAGGCGCGCAAGCTCGTGAGGCCAAAATTTCCCTTGTGTTCAGTAGGTTTAGCCGAGCTCTCCTGAAGATTTTTCTCAAATTCTTTTCTGGAAATCTCTCACAGTATTTCAATGGAACCTTTGGCCGGTTGAGAGTAGGTGGTAAATGCTTTAACGATTTGTACTGCAGGATCTTTTCGATGGTGTTGATCCAATCCTGGTTTTCCAGTTTCCTCTTTACCCTCCCAGGGTTATTTAGTAGCGCTTTCGGTCGTACATGCCGCCACTTCCAGTTTTTCGTGTATTTTTTTGACCCATTCTGCCAAAGGTTTGCAGGTTCCCTTGGAGATTTCCGTTTCCATGATACAGAATATCGGCAGCGAACTGGGAGACAGAATTTTCCTGTAGAGTTGTACAGAACTTTGTGTTACCACTGAGGCTAGAGATGGTAAGACTAAGTCGCACCGTATGGCTGGCATGGGTGCGGATTTGGGCAGAGCCAGCACTGATTTCCATAAGTGTCCTTCGAGCTTTGTCCAGATTTCAGGGGGCAGATTCAGATTCGCCGCCATTCCATAGGTTAGTGCTGGTACTACTTTGGATTTGTAGTACTGGAGCGCTGGTGACCAAGCAAATTTTCCAAATTTGTTGTCTACAGCACGAGTTTGGGCTGTAAGGCTTCGGATTTTTTCCCACAGAGAGTTCAGGAGGGAGTTGTCTTTCATTGTGTTGTCTATCACGACACCCAGGTATTTGAATTCTTTTACTATCTCGATTTTTGTCTTGTCCAGAAACCATGGGTGTGTCATCTGGGTCTCCTTTGTGGTTTTGCAGAATGAAATTATTTTGGTTTTCTTTGTGTTGATCTTTAGGTTATTATTTTCCATATATGTCGCTAGGTTGGCTAGCTGTCTTTGGAGGCCTATAGGCGTCTGATCCAGCAAGATCAAATCATCCGCGTACCACAATCTTGATACTTTAACTTCTCCCAGCTTCGGAGGAAAGGATCGCACCTGTTCTTCTGTTGTTTGAAAATCTCCAATAAAGGCTATGAACAGTGCGGGCGCTAGCGGGCAACCTTGTTTAACTACTCTTTTCGTCTCAATCTGGTCCGATAATGTTCCTTGTTGGCTTAGGCGGACTCTCAAAGATGTCTTCGAGTGCAAGGCCATGATTGGGTCGAGGATCGATTCCAGACATTCCCAGTTTAATTTGGACCAAAGTTTGTGTCTGTCCACTGTATCGAAGGCCTGCGATAAGTCAATCATGGCCATATGGACATTTGGCGCACCTCCCTTCACTTTAGCCTTAATGGTGTTAAGGATCAGAAGGTTTATTGCAGTTCCCGTGCCCTTTTGAAAGCCTGTCTGGAAGATATCAGAGGCCGGTGAGTTATTGGCCCACTCTTTGAACTTGATGAGTATCAGTGAAGCGAAAATTTTCCCAATGATATCAAGTAAGACGATAGTTCTGTAGTTGGTCGGGTTGCTTCTGATCCCCTTTTTATATATTGGCACAAGGACTGCCTCAGTCCAGCTCTTCGGGATCTGTTTTCGTTTGATGCATTGGTCATACAGCTCTCTGATCATTCCAACCCAGGCTTTAGGATGCTGTTTCAGATTTATGTTGGACAGCCCGTCGGGACCCGGGGCCCTAGATGATTTTAGGCTTGTGATTACCCTCAAGATATCTTCCATGATTGCCACGTTAGTCCAGCGTTCATTTTTGTCCACTAAGAGTTGGAGTTGCGTAGTGGGTAGAGTGCTGGACGGTGGCAGCTCATAAAGTTCCGTGAAGTGAGCGATCCACTGTTGTTCTGTGAGATCACTGAGGATCTGATGGGAATTTTGGCCATTAGATGTTTTTAACAGGGACCAGAAGTCACGGCTGCTCTTTGAGGCCCAAACTTTTAGCATGGCCTCGGCATCGTTCTGGTATAAGTTTTGCCGTTCTTGCTTAAGCCATGTTTTGTAGGTTGCTTTCCCCTTTTGGTAGGTTGTCCAGGCTTCTTTGGTGTTACTTTTTGTCGCCCCTCTTTTCAGTTTTCTGATTTCTTTACGCTTAGTTACTAGTACTGTGTTGAATGTGTGGCTGTGTTTGGGCTGGTGCCGATTCTTCCCCCCCAAAACTCACTTTGTGGGGCACCAGTAGGGAAACGTATTCTGGCCGGGGTCCTTCCATGCCACTGTTTGGGATGGCTTGTTTGCTGCGTAGTTTTGACTCCAATGCTTTTATGTTTTCAGATGTTAGACGGATTCGATTTTGTTGTTTGTTGATGTCAATTTCAAAGTGGTAGGATAATCGATCTTTGACTACTCCTCCCCATGACAGGTGTAGAAGGTTATGATCGCTTTCACTAGTTCTTTGGACTTTGAATTCCACAAAATATGGAATTAGTCCTTCTGTGATGAAGATATAGTCTAGATTAGCGAATGAGGGCGCTCTTTCCCATGTTGGAATGTGCACAACACCGTCTTGGAATCTTGAGACGTTGTGGAACTGTCTGGACTTCATCAAGGTCAGCCATGCTTGGCCTCTCTCGTCGGTTTTCCTCAGGGCCAGGGGTTCGTATTGTCTACCGAGTGTGTTCCGCATTTTGTGTTCAAGTCCCCACATATGATTATATTGGGGATGTCGTAGTTAACTCTGATTTCGTCAATGGTGTTGGCTACTTGTTCACGGAATTCTTTTGTTGATGTTCTTTCTGGATTCCAGTATAGATTTATTATGGCGAGGTCGGAGCTAGTCCGACAATTTTCCCCCTGGTCTTGATGGTGCCATCTCGTTAGAGTTGCTAGCATGCTGTACTCCTCACTGATTTTGCTCTTTGGTACGATTTCTGATCCCAGTCGTACTGCGGTTAATAGTCCCGCTGACAGTCTTCCCAAAATGGGCCTCTGAGCTGGAGAGACTTCGATTGTGAATCCCTCGAGCGTTGGTTTTTCCGCTAGCCATGTTTCTTGAAAACAGATTAGGTAAAATCGGTTCAGGTTTATGTCGCTGGGTTTGGTTAGATGAAGATGTCCTCTTGTATTCCATGACGCCATCTGTAATACGGTCTTTTTCATGTGTTGGTTAGAGTTCGTTGTCTGACTCTTGTTGGCGACGGCATCATGGGTTGACTGCTAGACCTTCTTCTTACGACCGAAGGTGTCGGAAATCCATTTCCATGGTTTGGTTGATATAGATGGAGTTGGAGCTGGCTTAGGGTAAATCGTCTGTTCCCTCTTCGTGCGGTCGCTCCGTGGACTTTCTTCTCGTCATCTTGACTTTTTTGCTGTTGTGTGGTTTATCCTAGACCACTTAGGAGGATGATCCGCCGATTTTCCCCTCACTTCTCTTTCTCGTCTAGGCGAGGCCTCTCTTCTTCTGTTTTCTTTTATGGGGGTTTCTGGTCTTATCTCATCGTCGGATTTTACTGGGAGGTTCCTTTCTGTTCTTTCCGCCTCTTCTTGCTCCTTTCCCACTCTCTTTAGTTTTTCTAATTTCAAGCCCAGGCGATGGAGATCTTTTGATACTTCGAGGGGCCATTCTTTTAAGGCCTTTGATCTTATGTGCAAGTATGCTTTGGCTCTGTGGTCCCTATGATAGGATTCCACCAGGACCAGGTCGTTTGTCGAAAGATGGCGTAGTTTGTTGATTTTCGCTGTTATTTTTAGAACTGACCTTCTATTCAGAACCATGTAGCTGTCTTTAGAAGAGATTTGTTCCAGTTTGAATAGTGACGTTCCGGCGAGTTTTAGGTCGTTTTTAGCTATGGGTTTTGTTGGTCTACGGTCTTCCTTGTGGGATTGTCTTCGATGGTTGTTTAAATCATGTTTTCGGGCCTGCCCTGAGCTCCTGTCTGACTCACTGATCTGTGCCGGCTTCAGTTCTGTTTTCATTAGGGATTTTATGGCCTCTAATCCAATACTGGGCGTGCTTGAACGGGGTCTTTCGGGTCTACTTGTCACACCCTTTCCTCCGTTGGGTTCCTCCGTAGGCGAAGGCTGCCCCACTTGTATCCGGAGGCCTGTCGGTGTCTGCTTCGGTTCTTCAGTTTGTTGTGTAGCAGTTGTAGAGGTCACTTCAACACAGTCAGAATGGTGGGAAAGGTTCAGGGAGTCTGAGGCGGGGCTCGAGACGGGGGGACCCTTGTGTGAGGGCCGTCCGGTCTTGCCATTGCTGGTTGCTAGCCATGTCCAAACGACTACGTTCCTTGTTTTCATTGGCTTTAGCTGGCCTGCCATCTGAGGAGCTTACCCGCCCTACTTGAGTACTACCTGCCGCTCTCACTAGGTGATCAGATGGACACTTGGCTGGGACGTACAGTAGCGGGCCGTCCATCAAATTTGTATCCACAATTTGGGTCTCTGGAGCACATCTAGAGCCAGGTCGTGATACTGGTGACTTAGCTAGTCCTTTCGCGAAGATAGGTGCCAACTCCTTCTTTTTTTCTGCGTCTTCCGTCTGGGTGCTTCGAGAGGTCAGTGTGCTAGTGTACCGAGTTTGTGGCCCCATATTTGCCAGTTTGCTCCCAAGTTTTGATATTTTTTCTTCAAGGCTCGTTTGCATGTTTGAGTCCTGTTCAACGGCCTTTACATACCCTTCAATGAAGGTCAGTTTATCCTTGAGTGAGGCTATCATAGATGTGTTGTCCTTTAGGGCCTCATGGATCGACTCGTAGAGTTTGCTAAAGGGATTTAGCGCTATTGTGAAAGCCGACATGATGGATAAGAGGTCTGTCTTTTTTTTAGATGATGGCGTTTCTTTGTCCGATACGCCAGAGATTTCACTGTGTCTTCTATTTCTGATTGGCGTGTGTGGTCCTCTTTCGTTTTGGTGCTGGGATAATCTCTCGGAAAGTCTTTTTTCGGCTACTGCCGCTGTGTCTTGAGTGTTGACTGATGTTTCTGCCCATGTTCTGTTGCTATTGGCCTGGATATGGGGCCGAGTCCATACATAAGGCTCGTCGACCTGCGACTGTCTGCTGATGAGTTTTGGCCTGTCCCGCGCCACTGGGCTGTAGGAGGACGCAAGGTCTTGGGCTTGTGATTGAACTGGTGGTTCTTTTTTGATCTCTATGATCGGGTTGCTTTTCCTGGAACCATTCTGAGGATACGTAGGGTCTTGTTGTATTGATGTTTCTTTTGGTTCGCCTGCCGGATGGGGCACCGCACTCGTTGATTCAATGCTGGGCCTTGCGCTTGGCTTCAGGGCGGTCTGGGGTTTTACAATTTCTGCTGGTAGTGCAAGATCTTGGAAGACAGTTGCATGGGGGCCTTTGCCCTCACTACTTCTGTGTCCCGGTCCGCGACGGTTGTGCTGCGGGCATGCCATTTAATTCTTGACGTTGAATTCTCCTGGTTCTGGTCGATTTTTCAGGCTTTGCTCAGTGGTGATGGATCCTGAATTGCCTCCAGTATTTCGGCGTCTGACATCTCTTGCTCTGAACACAATTTCCTCTTGTTTTATTTTATGAAGTAGTCCCTCAAGGAAGCCGATAGCAGTGGTGCTGATAAACCCTTTGTGCCTCCTAATGTTTTTGGGCCTGCTTTTCAGCCATTCCTTTTTTTGCGACTTGTCACCCATTGTCTTACCTTTGGCCCTGCTCTTCATGGTTTTTTTGAAGATTTTGGGCCTAGTGGAGGCATCTTTAGCTTTTGTGTGTTCCCCATCTTGTGATGAGCACTGCTCAGAGGGCGAAATAGGCTCGTGGTTTTCAGTCAGTCCGACGAGTTCTATGCCCTCAGTGCTCTTTGCTCGTATGTCTTCTGAGCCTTCTGCGCTTTTTGCTCGTACATCTTCTGTCGCTAGGTTTCGGGTCTCTGTTTTTTCAGATGGAGGGACTTGGTAAGATACATTCGCTCCCTCTGGCACTTCAAAGACTGAGTCGTCATTTTTTCCCCTGGTTGGAGACTCCACCGTGTCTTCGTTGACTGATGCCCAAGATTCAGTAGGGCTAAGCGTGGTTGTTGTGGCCGATTTTTCACAGCCTGTTGTCTGGTCACACGAAGTACTGGCGCTGTAGTGAACTGTGGCTGCAGTAGCCTGGCCAATTCCCGACCAGGTCATTGGTTGCCCACCCCTGCCACAGCGATTTTCAAAAACCGCCAGTTGGTTGCAGGGCTGGGTGGGTTGAAGGTGTCGTTGAGAGTGGTGCTGTTCAATGTACCCTTCCACAGAAAGCACCCCCCGCCATGCAGACCCCTGCCGAGGCCGTCCTCCGACAGCTTCTGGCAGGATGTCACTCGCCGAGTCGGTACGCCGGCAGGGAGTTTGTAATGTGCCGATTGAAGGAACTGTCCGTTCTGGGCTTCTGGTGCAGTTGGTTGCTTTCGTTTTCTGTTTGTCACCATCCGCTCCTTGGTGGATTATCATTCGCGGGGCGTTCAATGCCGTGCGTTCTTCAGCGCTCTGGGCACTTTGGGGGAAACTAGTGTACGTGTGGGCCAAACCTCTCTTGGTCTGCTCTCCTGAGGTCAGGAGGGGGGGGACGGGCTTGGTCCACCGTGCACGGCGTCCGGCTCGCTCATGTTGGCTTCTGATACTAAACTGTTAATTTGCGAGCTTGGCTTTCTCACGCCGGGCTCAGGCTGCGTTTTGTTACTTCGCATCCAACGGCCTGAGTCTGCTTCCGTAGGTGATAGCGGTGCCATCGGTCCGTGTTGGCCACTTGGTAAAGGGAGGATGGAAACTACAGGAGTGAAATGTCAGCGTGGGATAGCAGCGTAGGGACGCAGTTCGCAATTCATCGGTGATGTTAGATAGTCCTAGACAGCCGGTACGAGTCTGTTTTCGGAACTGGCTTGATAGGGAGGGAGTGAAGGAGGGGAAGGGAAGGAAAGGGAAGTAAAGTAAAGAAAAGGGCTCACTGGGCTCGTCTCACCTCCTGTCTCCTGTCTCTGGCCACCGGACACCAGACACACTGTGCCACACACCGCGCCGCGCTCCGCCGCTACTTCCTCGTGAAAAAGAAGACAGGAGGGTGGCGACCCATTCTAGACCTGGGACGACTGAACAAGTACATCAAGGCACAAAAGTTCCGATGGTCACCCTCTAGCACGTGCTGGGACAGCTGGAGGAGGGCGATTTCCTATCGTTGTTGGATTTCGAGGATGCATACTTTCACATTCCCATTCTAAAAGGGCACCGGATGTTCCTCAGGTTTGTGGTCCAAGGGCGGCACTACCAGTTCAAGGCCCTCCCGTTCAGATTGAAGTCGGCACCCAGGTTTTTCACCAAGTGCCTCGCTCCAGTGGCGGCGCGGCTGCAGGGGATCCACGTCTACCCCTACCTGGACGATTGGCTCATCCGCGTAAGGACAAGGGAGCTCGCTGTAGAACACACAGCGAAGACCGTCCAGCTGCTCACGGACCTGGGGTTCTCCATCAACTTCCCCAAGTCCCACCTAGTGTCCTCTCAAGTCGCTCTGTTTCTGGGAGCCAAGCTCAACACAGTGGCGCGTCTGGTCTCGCCGTCGGAGGAAAGGACAAAGGCCATCCTAGGCAAGGTGCAGCGCCTGCTGCCCACGGACGTGGCGAGAGTGAGGTCCATCAAGTCCCTCCTCGGGATGATGTCCTCTTGCATTTATCTCGTGCGCCTGTGCAGGCTTCGGATGCGCCCTCTACAGGAGTTCCTCGAGGCCCGCTGGATTCAAGCGACGGGCAGCTTCGAGGACAGGATCCCTCTCAACGACACCTTCCGACGAGCGATCCGGTGGTGGGGCACCCGCGCTAATCTAGTGGCGGGGACAGACTTTCAGACCCCGGCCCACCAGGCGACGGTGACGACGGATGCCTCCCTGGAGGGGTGGGGAGCCCACACCAGAGATATTCACGCGAGAGGTCTTTGGCTCCCGGAGGAGAAGCCGCTCCACATCAACATCCTGGAGCTCCGGGCAGTGTTCTGGGCCCTCAGGTCCTTTCTCCCGTCCCTCAAGGGCAAGGTGGTGAGGATCTTCACCGACAACACCACCACGATGTTCTACATCCGGAAGCAGGGCGGAACCAGATCCCCGGCCCTATCCAAGGAAGCCCAGGACCTGTGGCATTCGGCCGTTGCTCAAGGGATGTTTCTGGTGCCGTTTCATCTGGCAGGGATAAAAAACACCATCGCCGACTCACTCAGCAGAGAGCTGCGCTCGTGCCACGAGTGGGAACTACGCCAAGATCAAGTGGACCGACTCTTTCAGCGATGGGGCAAACCCCAGATCAACCTGTTTGTGACGGCGACAAACTCCAAGTTCCAGAGGTTCGCCAGCAGGTTTCCCCAATCGAGGAGCATGGGCGATGCTTTCTCTTTCCCCTGGGACGGCCTGTTCCTATATGCGTTTCCGCCGTTGCCGTTGCTTCTCCGACTCATCAACCAGCTCAAGAGGTCCCGGTGCAGAATGATCCTCGTCGCACCGGCGTGGCCGAGACAGATCTGGTTCCCGGACCTTCTGGACTTGTCAGCATCCCCGCCAGTCAAGCTGTCGACGGACGCAGATCTTCTCTCCAGAGAAGCAGGCGCCATTCTTCATCACGACCCGGAGTCGCTGAACTTGCAGGCCTGGCTCCTGCAGCACTAGAGTTTGGAGGGTACTATATACCAGCTGACTGCAGAGAGTTTCTTGCAAAGGCCAGGGCGTCCTCAACTCTCAAGTGCTACGGACATAAGTGGAAGAGGTTCTCTGTCTGGTGCCGTGCAGAGAAGATGAACCCTCTGCAGATTACGGCCCCTCAAGTACTGCCGTACCTACTGTTGCTGGCCAAGGCTGGACTAGCTCACGCTTCCATCAAGATACATCTGACTGCGATCTCCCGATACACCAGAACTACGGGACGGGCGTCCTTGTGGTCTCATCGCCTGGTGAAGGAATTTATGAAGGGACTGTTCCGATCGTTCCCGCCGGTGAAGGCTCCTGCCCCGGCATGGGAACTCAACGTGGTGCTGTCTAGGCTCATGGGGGCGCCATTCGAGCCTCTGCATTCAGCACCGTTGAAGTTCCTGTCATGGAAGACAGCATTTCTTGTGGCCATCACCTCTAGCACGACGAGTGGGAGAGAACCAGGCCCTATCCTGCAAGCCTCCATACTTGACTTTTCACGACACAAGGGTGGTGCTGAGGACGCACCCCTTCTTTATGCTCAAGGTGCCGTCGGACTTCCAGCTCAACGAGCCCTTGGTGTTACCAGTTTTCTTCCCGTCGCCGGCCGAGAGGACTTTGCACTCGCTGGATGTGGCTAGAGCACTGAAGTTCTACGTGGACCGCACGAAGAGTTTTCGCAAGACGTTACAGCTATTTGTGAACTTTGGACCTGTGAACCAAGGGAAGGCTCTCTCGAAGTCTTCCATTTCCAGATGGCTCCCGGCTGCATCATGCACTGTCAACGGTTGGCAAACCGACCATTGCCCGCCCGTCAGAGGGACCATTCCACCAGAGCGATCGCTGCTACCACGGCGTTCTTGTCTGGTGTGCCCCTGCTGGACATCTGCAGGGCTGCTATGTGGAGGTCGCACACCTTCAAGAGATTCTACTGCGTCGACCAGGATTCCAGGGAGGAGTCCAGAGTCGGCCAAGCAGTGCTGCGCAACCTGTTCGCCTGAAGGTGGGCCTGGTGAGGAGGTAAGGGTGCTTAATGTTGAGTTTATGTAATGCTTAATGTTGAGCCTTTGCCACCTCCCATGGTTGTGCATGTGTGTACTGCTTTGTATTCTTATATTCATGAGCATGTGAATCCATGCCAGACCCCATGCTGGAGAAGGAACAAGTTACTTACCTGTAACTGTTGTTCTCCAGCATGGGTCTGGCATGGATTCACATGCGAACCCTCCCTCCTACCCCTCTGCGGCTCTTCACTTGGTCATACTGCCACTTTACATGCTACCAAATCTGAGGATGGCTGCCAAGGGAGGGGCTTAGGGAGAGGCTTAGGGAGAGGGCAGTCATTGGCTGGGGGCAGTATGACCCAGAGATCAGTGATTGGTTACTACTAAGAAAGACAGATCAGAAACAAAACTGATACTGATTTTTTCTTTACCGAGGATTCCCGGCCTGACGACGGGGAATATTCATGAGCATGTCAATCCATGCCAGACCCATGCTGGAGAACAACAGTTACAGGTAAGTAACTTGTTCCATCTAACCTGTTCTTTTTGTCCCACCTTGGTGTACATTGGTTTGGTGCAATGCGTGTGGCGGCTAAGCCAGTGGGTCAGGGTGGCCTGCCTTGTGTCCAGGGGCCACCGCAGCTCAGGTGCGGTTTGCATGATCTAACCTGTTCTTTCTGTCTCTTTTCCAGGTACCTGTGAGCTGGTGTGATGCATGAATCCGATCGATGACGATGGAAGCGGTGAGTAATGCGTGGCGGTGACAGAGTGATGAATGAGCTCAATGATTAACCTTGTTCTCCTTTTTTTGCCTGTGCAGGTGCCGGCGACCGATGAAAGCTTGAGTCCTCGATGAACAACCAGAATGCTTCTGGAGGCACAGATAAGTCAGAGCAGGTGAGTATGCGAGGCCCGATGATCTCCGGCTTTTCTTTGCAGGTCTGTTGAAGGTTGCTGGGAGAAGTTCCTCAGAGAGTGTTACTCTGCTACCCGCAGAATAACGTGAAGCACGCCTTAGGGCCTGGGTGGGGCTTATATAGCCAACCATGCCCTACCACTCCCATGGTGCAATGAATTCCTGAAGTTCTCTGCCACACCCATGATTGCAGACTAATGCAAACGCTAATGGCTCAGAGCCACGCCCTAACAGCAATTAACACAGAAATCAATCACTCAGTGGCAGACTGATTATACCTAGGTTTTCCTTGGGGTTAGCTTCATGAGCCTGGTGCCAAAGGCGCCAGGACTGACTGGGTCCAGGTGGCCCTCCTTTGATTCTTGGTCCAGTCAGGGCCCTTAATGCGCCCCAATGTTCCCACTGTTGTTGGACTGGGGCGCTCTGGTCTGCTCATCGTGACAGTACTCCCCCCTGCCCCCGAAGGCCCCTCTCAAGGATGTTTTTTTCCCTGGTTTGGTTGGACGGTTGCGATGAAAGCACCTCATCAACTGTGGAGCATAGACTTGGTCTCTGGGTTCCCATGTTCTGTATTGGGGTCCGTATCCTTTCCAGTCCACAAGGTAGTACAGTGTAGACTTTGTTACCTTGGAATCCAGAATGTCCTTGACCTTATATTCAGGTTCGCCATCCACAACTACCAGAGCTGGTGATGGTGTAATCCTTATCCCTGGTTGCACTAGCTTTAGAAGCGAAACGTGGAACACCGGGTGGATGTGCATGTTGGAGGGTAGGGATAGTTTCATAGCAACAGGATTGATGATGGCCTCAATAGTATATGGCTAATGTACCGTTGATGGGACTTCTTTGGTCCCTTCAGGGGTACTTGCTTAGGTGCCAACCATACCGCATCCCTGACCTGGTAAACTGGAGCTTCCTTTCGGTGTTGGTCAGAAAACTTTTGTCTTTCCTTGGCCTTGACGAGGTGTTCAGTTGCTTCGTTGAAAACACAAGTGATCGTGGAGTGCAAGGTTATTACTGCTGGCATCTCCAGTGTATCAGGTGGATCGAAAAAAGATGTCCGTGGGTGTCCCCCGTATATGGTGTAGAAGGGGGTCTGTTCGGTGCTGGTATGGATTGAATTGTTGTATGCGTATTCTGCTATCCACAGCACATCTTTCCAGGTGTCTTCCATTTGGTGCAGCATGCACCTTAGGTATTGCTCCAGCGCCTGGTTTGTCCGTTCGGTTTGGCCATTGATCTGGGGGTGATGGATTGTAGAAAGGCGAACGTCGATTTGTGCTAGTTCGCATCTTTTTCTGCAGAACTTGGAAACGAACTGGCTGCCTCGGTCTGATATCAGAATCGATGGGAATCCGTGTAAGCGAACAATTTGCTCCAGAAACACCCTTCCCATGGTGGACGCAGTTGACAGGCCTTTTAGTGGGATGAAATGGGGTATCTTTGAGAACAGGTCCACCACTACTAGGATGTTATAGCACCTGTGGGGAGGCAGCTCTGTGATACAGTCGAGCGACAGCGTGTGCCAGTGTGTAGGAGGTATAGCCAGGGGATGAAGCAGACCCCCAGGTCTTTTTTTTGGGGGGATTTGTTTTGTGCACCGATCCCACAAGTAAACACGTGGTGGGCTACATCCCTTCGCTCGGTTGGCCGCGAATAGGTCCTCTTGATTTTAGCCATCTTCTTGGCGATTCCCAGATGTCCCTCTATTAGTGAGTCGTGGTAGCTGCCGATGACTTGGTGTTGCAGTCTTTTGCTTGGAATGTAGAGACGTCCCTGGTAATAAGGCAGCCCTTCCGTGACCGTATTGCTTTGTCCTTTCATCACCCAGGTTTATTGGGCTTACTGGTTCAGAAGGTGTTGAACTTCGGCTTGCAGGTCTTCCAGAGGTGAAGCAGTGACAAGGGTGCCTAGAATCCATTCTTCCGGGATGATAGCTACAGGGCTGGTATTGCGTATGCATCTTCATCCTCACCCATGCGAGACAGTGCGTCTGCTTTTCCATTGCGCACCCCTGGCCGGAACGTGATCATGTAATCGTATTCCGACAAAAAGAGGGCCCAGCAGAGCTGTCGAGACGACTGCGCTTTGGCTGATTTCAAGTATTGTAGATTACGATGATCTGTAATCACCGTGACCGTGTGCCTGGCTCCCAAGAGGTACTGTCTCAATGCCTTCAACGCCGCCTTGATGGTCAAGAGTTCCTTGTCGGTGACTGCATAGTTTAGTTCTGGCACTGAGAACTTGCGTGACCAGAATGCTACCGGGTGTAACTGGCCGGTATCTGGGTTTCTCTGGGAGAGAATTGCCCCACTGGCGACGCTGGAGGTGTCAGTTTCTACCACATATGGGAGATCGGCCAAGGGTGTTGTAGAACCGGGGCTGTGGTAAACTTCTGCTTCAGCTCCTGGAAAGCCTCTTCTGCCTCCGTGGACCAACTAAAGCATTTGTTCTTCCGAAGTAGCGAGGTAAACGGATGGACAATCGGGGAGAATCCTGGAAAAAAACGGAGATAGAAGTTTGCGAAACCGAGGACGCTCTGAACTCCTTTCACAGATGTTGGTGGTGGCCAGTTTAGAATGGCTTCCACTTTGCGCGTGTCCATTTGGATGCCACGTGGGGTGAGGATGAAACTCAAAAACTCAACTTCAGTAACATGGAAGGAGCATTTTTCTAGCTTGGCGTACAGATGGTGCTGCCTGAGTTTTTGGAGGACCGCTGGGACGTGGGCGACATGATCTTGCCTTGAAGTTGAGTAGATCAGGATATCGTCAATGTATACTAAAGCGCAGACTTTGAGCAACTCCCGGAGTACATCGTTCATAAAGAACTGAAACGCTGCAGGGGTGTTGCATAGTACAAACGGCATTACCTGGTGTTCGTACAGACCATATTTTGTACAGAAGGCAGTCTTCCATTTGTCTCCCTTTTTCACCCTTACCATGTGGTTGGCCCCTCTGAGGTCTAGCTTGGTGTAGATCTGGGCATCTTTGACCTGGTCTAAGAGTTCTGGGATAAGTGGCAAGGGGTATTGGTTCTTTACCGTGATCTGGTTCAGAGATCTGTAATCTATGCAGGTCCTCAGGTCTCCTTCCTTTTTGGGCACACAAAAGGGGCGAGGCTACGGCTGACTTGGACAGGTGGATGAAGCCGGTTGCCAGGTACTGGTCCAGGTAGGTCTTTAGGTGGTTTTCTTTTTCCGTTAGTGCATAAATCCGGCTACATGGAATCTGGGCCCCAGGTATAAGGTCGATTTGGCAGTCATAGGTGTGGAGAAAGCGTGTTTGCTTGTTCCTTCTGGAAGACATTTTCATAGCCTTGATAGACTGGTGGCAGTGTTCCTATCATACCAGTCGTTGCTCTTCCCCTTAAGGCGGGCTTCACCTGTCCACCCGAGGGGGCTTTATTTTCATAGCAAATTTCCGCACACTCACCAGAGAAAGTTAACACTCTTAAGCGCCAGTCGATTGGAGGATTGTGGGCCTCCAGCCAGGGTATTCCCAGGATCATCTGGGATAGCGTAGCACTGATGAAATCAAAGATGATGTTCTCCCGGTGACCATCCTGGCAAAGAAGGCTCACTTCTTCTGTGCAGCATGTTAGCACACTTGAGGATAATTGGGTGCCATTGACTGCCGTGACATTTTCTTTTGCCAATTTCTTCCGGAGGGGTAGACCCATCGTTTCTGACAAGTCTTGATCCAGGTAATTGTCAATTGCGCCGCTGTCCACGTACGCTTCCAAGGCGTGCATTTTAGACAGCTGGTGGTGGCTTATCAGGATGACTGGTATGACTAGGTGCGAAGCCTGGGGTAATTCCTTCTCCTTGCTCGACAAGCGGACCCCTATGCTTGCCGGGCATTGGAGTTTCCCGAATCAGGATCTGTGTCTTTGTCTGTGGCCCCCACTGTCTTTCTGGGCACTCGCGAAGAAAGTGGCCTGGGTTGCCACAGTACAGACATAGCTGCTGCTGTCTTCTCTTTTCGTTCAGCTTTGGTAAGAGGGCTCTGCAAGCCTCCAATTTGCATTGGTTCGGGATGGGTCTCGGGTTGCCGAGTTTGAGCTTCTTTGGGTCACACATACACTGCTCGATCGTTCTTCCGGTCTTGTAGCCTGCGGTCTAGTTGCACTGCCAAGTCAATGTATTCCACACACCCTTTGGAGGGGTTCATTACTTGAGCCAACACGTCCTTTAACTCTCCTTGCAAGCCCCGGTAGAAGAGTGTGGTTCTTTTTTCTTCTGGCCAATTAGTTTCAGCCACTAGCCTGTTAAAGGTGGCGATGTACGTTAACAGATCCTGGTTACCTTGTCGGAGGGACTATAGCTCGTTATCCAAGGCTTGACCTCTGGTGTGTCGGGCGAATAGCTTCTCAAGCTCGTATTGGAAACCCCTGAAATCGCGAAGCAATGGGTCCTCATGGTTGACCAAGGGAATCGATCAATCTGCAGCACTGCCTGCAAGATAAGAGAGCACGAACGTGACGCTTGACTGGTCGTTTGGGAAGGCCCCTGATCTGCACAGGAAATGCAAGTGGCACTGGTTCATAAATATTGCATATTTGTTGGTATCACTGGTAAAGCTTTCGGGTGGGGATAGGGGCACAGCTCCAGGGAGGATAACCTGCACGGGCGTGGACTGAGAAGGTGCGGTAGACGGAGCAGATCCAGGCAGCTGGGCTTGCCCGGCCTGCGTTTGTAGAAACTGCTGGGCTAGTTCGTCCGTGCGATCACGGTTTACAATGAGTTCTCTTCTCAGGGCATTGATTTCCTGTTGGGTGGCGTGCACCTCGGCACGCAACTCCCCCAGTAACTGGGCTAATTGGTTGGTGGAGTCTGAGGCCTCCATGACGCCCAGGCAGAGGTTCGGGGAGAGGCTTCGCATTCTGTTACGCTCACTGTGTCTCTGCAGCGT
The DNA here is from genome assembly GCF_040938575.1 of Ambystoma mexicanum. Lineage (NCBI taxonomy): Eukaryota > Metazoa > Chordata > Amphibia > Caudata > Ambystomatidae > Ambystoma > Ambystoma mexicanum. Next base: position 339,364,853 of record NC_090932.1, read on the forward strand.
TATCTGCTTCCCTGGGTTGAGGTGCTGCGCGTCTTATGTTCCCTGGACAGGCCTTCGGTCAGCTCCTACGACAGGGGAAAGGGGGGTGAGTGAGACTGTTTGTGCCTGCCACCTCTGACCCCTACCCTGTTCCTTCCACACGTGTTCCGACTCTGGGATGCTCTCACCTTGTGTATTTGGTTGGTGGGCTCTCCTTCCTGCTCGTCTCAGCAAGGGCGCAATGTCCTGTGGGATCCAGTTACTTCACTGACCTTGAGTCGGGTGGCAACCCAGTACTGCTGTGTTCGCCACTCGTGTTGCTTGTGTTGCTCTGCTCATTATTGTACGTGTAATCCGTTATATCTTATGTTGTCCATGTCCAGTTATCTGTGTTGTCCTTTGCTGCATGCCGCAGTCTGTGCTCCTTTCACTGTTGCAGCTTGTGTCGCTGTTGTGGCACTAAACCCACCTTGGTGTACATTGGTTTGGTGCAATGCGTGTGGCGGCTAAGCCAGTGGGTCAGGGTGGCCTGCCTTGTGTCCAGGGGCCACCGCAGCTCAGGTGCGGTTTGCATGATCTAACCTGTTCTTTCTGTCTCTTTTCCAGGTACCTGTGAGCTGGCGTGATGCATGAATCCGATCAATGGTGATGGAAGCAGTGAGTAATGCGCGGCGGTGACAGAGTGCGATGAATGAGCTCAAGTGATTAACCTTGTTCTCCTTCTTTTGCTTGTGCAGGTGCCGGTGACCGATGAAAGCTGGAGTCTAGATGAGCAACGGAACGCTGCTGGAGGCACAGGTGAGTATGCGAGGCCCCATGGTCTCCGGCTTTTCTTTGCAGGTCTGTGGAAGGTTGCTGGGAGAAGTTCCTTAGAGAAGGTTACGATGCTAACTGCAGAATAGCGTGAAGCACTTCTTATGGCTTGGGTGGGACTTATAAAGCCAACCACGCCCTGCCACTCCCATGGTGCAATGAATTCCAGAAGTTCTCTGCCACGCCCATGATTGCAGACTAATGCAAAAGCTAATGGCTCAGAGCCACGTCCTAACAGCAATTAGCACAGAAATCAATCACTCAGTGGCAGACCGATTATACATGGGTTTTCCTTGGGGTTAGCTTCATGAGCTTTGTGCCAAAGGCGCTAGGACTGGGTCCAGGTGGCCCTCCTTTGAGGCTTGATCCAGTCAGGGCCATTAATGTGCCCCAATGTTCCCACTGCTGTTGGACTGGGGCGCTCTGGTCTGCTCATCGTGACAGGCCATCACCCAGAGGACAGCAGTGAAATAGAGTATTGGAGTGTATATTTGTATTAGCTGTAGAGATCTGGAGAACTGTTGAATCCTGGGAAAAGGACTGTCGAGTATGTAATTGAACACAAGGAGTGAGGAAAGGGTAGACTGTAAAACCTGGAGAGTGGAAGAAGGTGCAGAGAAAAATAAAATCCAGTGGTGGAAAATGGAGTAAAAGAGAAAACTCAGGGAGTGGAAAAAGGTGGAATGAGAAAACCATTAGAGTGGTGCAAGATGGGGGTGCAAGAGAAACACCAGAGAGTTGTGAAAAGAGAAAATTAACGAGGCAAAGGTGAGGCAGACACTCTTATCCAAACCCTGGGGGCGGTTATTTGAGGGAAGGTCACAGAGTGGGAGACAACCATCATGAAGGTAGAGGTGACTTGCCAGTTGATACATGGTGTCCCCTTTCCTTTCCGAAGAGACACTGCTGATTCCCCATGCCCTAAAAGCCTATTGTAATCAAAAGTATATTGTAACAAAAGTTTTGTTCTACTTTAGAGTAGAACAAAACTTTTGTTACACCCCAAAGGCCAACACTCTGAATCTAACCGGCCTTGTAAAATTACGAAAGACTCTTTTTTCAATTCCACATATCCTTGCTCCAAACCTAGTTTGCCATTAAAACCTGTTGCAAACATTCATACAGTGTTTTCAGAACCAACTACTATTCCCACAATCCCCGTAACACTGGGACGAGGAAGACTAATGGAGTAATGCCAAAAACAGGAATGCATAAGCACAGTGGCAGCGAGAACATACCTGTGTCCAGGACATTTCATTCACCGAATTACGACACATACTCTTTACACCTCTCCCATTGGATGAAGAACAACTGAGATGTGGAAGAGGACTGGAGTAAGAAAGATTTCCAAAGCCAGGAAGTCATTGCATTGCTCTAGATGTTGGAAAGAGTTGTACGATAGCAGACATTTAAATTGGCTGCAACTGTGGCAGGTGAGAGCTCTGACAGGAAGAGGCGGCTCCTGTTGAGAGATCGGGGATCGAAGTTCCAAGCATCGGCTTGGAAGACAAGAGAACTTTCTTTCCTGATGGGGGGTCGCAAAAGCCCAAGGAAGTTAACTGTTGTGGAAAGTCGGAGAGAGGGTGGAGGCTCTGTCACGAGAAGCCTGAGTGACCGAGATCTGACACTGAGGGTAGAGGAAGCTGCCGGCAGGAGTTGACTGCGTGGTGGCGACCGGAGGGCGAGTGAAGCATTTACCGAACCTGGCGACTGACTGCAGATTGTATTGGAAGACGCAAAGAGAACCCGAATAGCCACAAAGAACCAGTGAGCCGGCGCAAAGCGGAAGGGATGGTGGGGCGCTCAAAGGGTCATACTATGTACCATGAGGAAGTAAGGGGGACCCAAAGAGCGAAGTAGAGAAATACAGTGCGCGGTGCCCTGGACATTATTAAGAGTTGTGATTACTAAAGTTGAACAGTTGGAGGCATTAAGCCATAGTCTTGGAAGGAGAGTACACCAGGAGGCTTGGATAATTAAAAGGGAAGAAACATACCCCCTCTTATAAAGCACAGCGTATGAACAAGGTTGAAAAAGAAAAGACCTGGCCAGAGGATATGCCAGGTGTTGTGCAAGTCTGGGAGCCACACTCATAATAAAGCTGCAACTGAAGGAGAGGCCCAAGGAAAGCCCATTCACTTGGGAGTGCTGTCCTGGCAGGGAAGTATACCAGGACACCATGAAAGATATAACTTTGCAGAAGCCTGGCAAGCAAATATACTAGGCAGTTACAAGTACGTGATTACAGAAAACCCTGTCAGGACAATATACCAGGCAATTGAAAAAGTGTGAGTCCAGAAAGCCTGGCAGGAGAGTAGACCTGGCAGTTGCAAATGTGTAAAAGCAATCGAGGCAAGTTGGAAGTGAATAAGATACAAGAAATAACCAGCAGGCTGTGTTGGTTTAAGAGGCTGAGGATCCCAACACCCTGACAGAAGAACATATTGGATATAGTTACTGCATAAAAGTTAAAAGGCCAAACAGTTTTATGAACTACCTGTCGTGGTAGGTGAAGAGCAGTGAAAGGAAGTCCTGAGAAGGATATATCGGGACTATTCAGTGGCTGCTGTGATGAATCCTGCAGGCAGAGGATGGCAGGCGCTACCTGAGCTTGACCGTGGGGGTGATATCATGATGGAGAATCATATAGGAGGAGATGGCTGTTGGGGAGATGAAATGGCCCCATCGGGAGGGATGCAGTATTCTTCCATTCATTTTGAAGAGGACCCTCTAATACCTAAATCCCTGATGGCATGTTGTCATTATAACCATCATTCCAAAAGTAAAACCCTACAAACATTTCTTGCTAAAACTCCTAGGCTGGATACCATTCACACTTCATATTTACATAATGCTCACTGTTAGAAACCTGAGGGTATTCTCCCAGGTAGGCCCGGAGGTTCCTCTGTTCAGGTGGCATGGGGAGGGCCATCACTTTTGGATCCCAACACTGGGGGTGGACACGCGAGGGAGGATCACCTCGGAAGGGTGTCCGGGGTAATAAATCTGGAAGACACCCTGGTGAGACCCGATTAGGATAACAGGGGGTGAGGAAGACATCCCCAATGACTTTGTAGGATATTTGGGTCTATCTCTCTTGAAACAGTATGAGAAGTCCAATCATAATAGAATGACAAGTGTGGGGAAATACAGGAACCAAGGGGACCAGAATCTGGTTGGCTATAAGTCAACGGGTCCTTCCCCACCTCAAGTCAAAGAAATTCTTATCCATATCAGTCCATATCAGTCCAACTATTACAAATTGCTAGATGAAATGGGGAATAGGGAATTGCTCTGGACATATAAAAAATCAAGGTGGGTGTTCCCCCTTCTCCCCAATATCAACCATCTTATTACCCTTCGCTGCGCAAGAACCCTCATTGGTCTTGTCCCATCTCCCCCTCCCCATTTCCAACAAACACTGAGACGAGGAAGATGCAACTAAAAGTGTTGGGAAACAAGACCAGGCCTACTACTATAACAACCTACTACTAGGCTGTCCCACTAATAAGCCAGACATGGTCAGGCACTTTATCCCAACTGTGCACACTCCACTTGACTCTTCCCTACCCTATTAATAGTGGAGCTATGCCAGAAGCAGAGAGCAAGCTGGAGAGGCTGTCCGGAGCAGAGAGCAGCCGGACTGGAGCCTGGAGAAGAGCGGTGTGCCAAAGCGCTGGCCCGGTGTTGGTGAGGGGCTGCAGCGTTCCAGGTAGCATTGCCTCCAAAAACATCCGGCAATGGCCAGTGAAGTGCTTATTCCATTGGGACCTGTTCCGTTCCCAAGGATGTCTGAGGGGCAGCTGGTGAGACCTTGACCTCAACCCTGAGTATCCAGAAGGGGGACTGCCTGTCAACGCGACACTGCCCGGTGAGTTTCGTGAAAGTCTGAGAGAGCAACCTGGGAGCATGCGTTTGACTGGAGCAGAGCGGGAGAAAGGCATAAGTGTGCCGGTTCGGAAACAACGGTGCCGGTAAGCTTACCGGCACCATTGTTTCTGGACAGGCACACTACGGGTTTGTCTGCCGGAGCTGCTGTGCTCGACGGGGCTGACCCTGCCGGGCACAGCGGCCACAGTAGACAAGCCGTCACAGAAGCACTGTCACCGTTAACAACAGTGCTGGTGCTTCCATGGGGTCTCTGGGAATGGGGACTTACAAATTGCCGGCACCTGACTTTCAGGACCGCAGTGGTTGTAATCCCCTGGTGTTACCGGGAAATCAGGTGCTGGTAGTTAGTTAATTTTGAGTCTGGCGGCAACCAGGAGTCTGAACGTTGGTGTAGCAATGAGGAGCGCATTGGAGGAGTGATCATATGTACCCATCAGAGTCACTGTGTATGAGGAAGGCAGTTGCCTCCAACCGCCGGAAGGCTAAGGTGAGCCCGGGAAGTGGAGCTGTCTGACAGGCTAAGGGCACAAGCTAAACTGCCTGTACCCCTTCAGAAGGTGTGCAGCCGGTGGCCGGAAGATACCTACTGCAGAACCAACCTGGATTGGATGACAACTGCCACATAAGGGCTGATACGCGCATAGGAGCTGAGCCGTTCCACGATCAACGCGGTGAGCGCCAGAGGAGCACGCAGCGGAGGAGCACACCAAAAGTATATAACGTCACGCTGCACTCCTCAGACAGAAGCCTTGGTGGGACTGAGCGAATAGTACGGTAAGGAGTAGGGGAGGAGCAGGAATATGCCTGCACCCACCACACTGTAGGAATAGAGTTTCAATGGGAAGATGCTGCATCCCCTGCACTATAACACAAACTAAACAGCAGGTAAGAGACACACCCCAGATGCGCCACCTGGAAGAGTTGCCTTAACTCCTAAGCTGTGAGAAGCACTCCCCAATATACCCCGGAAGAGCTTAAATAACCAAATGGGAGCAGCAGGAGTACACACAACAGCTAAGCCTTGTCTAGTGAAAGGGGGAGACTGCCGCCCCGCTTAGGGGCTCACCACACATGGGGGGGAAAGAAGCAGATGATACAGAGGTATGCCGGGACCTTCCCAACATGTTATTGCAGATAGCAAAGGCCGCCTCACCCCCTTGACACACAGCAAGCAGGCATGAGGACACAGGCACGCATAATCATAGTGCACAACCCCAACAGCATGTGCAACAAGTGAAGTGCTTACATCTAGACAGACTGGAGGGCACTAACACCAGATGCGAATGGTATGGACTCGGGGATGAATAGCCAGCTGAGAGTAAGAGCTGAATAGAATAATGGACCCTGGCAGACACACATGAGAGTGGCCGACCACAGTCCTGATTTTAGTGAATAACCCGCATCAGCCGGTCGATGTTAAGGTCTATATAAATGGTGAATCGTAGCCCAATTGAAACTCCTACCACATAATCTAAGTGTGAGGTGGTCTGGTAGATGCTAAGCACTGGGAAAAGGTTCTGTGGAGCTCACTAAATCAGTGAGACCAGGTGACAACAGGCAGCGAACAGCTAAAAGTAATAAAACTAAAGATAAACCACAATGGAGGCATTCGCGAAAGGCCAAGACGGCCCGGCCGGCGACTGGAACCAACACAGCATGGTGGGACAGACCAAGGCCCCCAACGAGGCTGCAGACCACAGCAACCAGCAGATACTAAATGCCATCACAGCATTACAAGCCACTCTAGAATCCAAAATAGATGCAGTAAGGATTGACGTAGGCTTATTTGCGACAAAATGTGCGTGCACTGGCTGAACGCACCAGCAAACTGGAAGAGCAAGTGTAAGAAAACACCATAGAGAATACAAACAACTAAGGAAGTGCATATTCTGCAACAGAGAGTGAAACTGCTGGAGGAAAGAGCAGAAGCCGCCGAAGGACGGGTGCGATGCAACTATATTAGAATTGAGGGCCTGCTGGAGGGAATGGAGAGGTCAGACCCCACCAACTACATCGAAAATCTACTGTTGCAAGAAATAGGCCCTGGGAACCTGATACAGGGGTTTACTATAGAGCGTGCACACCGTTCCCTAGTCAGGAAACCACCACCAGGACCGCCACCCAGGTTTATCATCACCAAGGTCCTAAATTACAGGCCAGGGAGAAGATTCTAGCTTTCTCCAGGAATAGAGGAAGTAAGAAATAGCAAAGTGCTGGAGAAGGATAGGGGGAGAAGGAGGGAAGCAACAGCACATCAATAGTGAACAAAAAAGGGGGGAGGGGGTCGCACAACCCAACTCAGGGGGAGGCAGTGGGTTGGTGGGGGCACACAAACAATCAGGGGGGCATGGCGGTAGGTGAGGGGCACAAAGACAGTCAATTGAGGGTTTGGGGGTGGGCGAGGGGCACAAAGACAGTAACAGGGACAAGAAGTGGGGACATAGGAAAACAACACAGGGAAGCGGAGGGGGTGGGGGGACATGGAAAAACAACACAGGGTAGCTAAGAGGGTGTGTGGACATGGGAAAAGAACGCGCTGTGGCGGTGGGGGACATGGGAAAACAACACAGGGCAGTGGAGGGGGTGGGGGAAATGGGAAAACAACACAGGGCAGCGGAGGGTATTGGGGGTCATGGGAAAAGAACATGGGGCAGTGGAGGGGTTAGGGGGACATGGAAAAAGATCACTAGGCAGCGGAGGGGGTGGGGGACATGGAAAAACAACACGGCAGCGGAGGGGGTGGAGGGACATGGAAAAACAACACAAGGCAGTGGAGGGCATGGGGGGACATGGAAAAACAACACAGAGCAGCTGAGGGGGTGGGGGACATGGGAAAACAACACGGGTCAGCGGAGGGGGTGGGAGGACATGGAAAACAACACAGGGCAGCGAAGGGCGTGGGGGGACATCGGGAAACACAGGGCAGCGGAGGGGGTGGGGTGACATGGGAAAAGATCACGGAGTTAGCAGAGGGGGTGGGGGGGACATGGAAAAACAGCACAGGGTAGCAAAGGGGGTGGGGGACATGGAAAAACACGGGGCAGTGAAGGGGGTGGGGGGACATGGAAAAACAACACAGGCCAGCGGAGGGGGTGGGGGGTCATGGGAAAAAACACGGGGCAACTGAGGGGTGGAGGACATGGGGAAACACAAGGCAGTGGAGGGGGTGCGGGGACATGGGGAAACAACACATTGCAGCGGAGGGGGTGGGGCGACATGGGAAAGCACACAGGGCAGTGGAGGGGATGGGGACATGGAAAAACAGGGCAGCGAAGGGGTTGGGGGGACATGGAAAAACAACACGGGGTAGCAAAGGGGATGGGGGACATGGAAAAAACGACACAGGCCAGCGGAGGGGGTGGGGGTCATGGAAAAACCACACAGGGCAGCAGAGGGGGCGGACTCATCTCAACGAACCGGCAACAAACAGGGGCCTTAGAAGGTGGGTCTTGGGGAGGAGGGCCGGTGTCCACCTGCCGGCGTCAGGATTGGCCCTTAACAGGGAAACAAAGACCAATCACGCTGCAGCAGGAGCTGTGGCAGGTAGGGACAAACGGGAAGATGAATCTAGCCGCCATTTTGGAAGGTGGTAGCTAGCACCATGGCCCTGGGTTGGCCGTGCATATGAAACAAAGTCCTGGAAATCCATGGCGCGCACTCACCAGGCAGGATGGGACAAGCCAGTAACATCACGAAGTGCGCACACTGTAAATTAATGAGCTTCAAATGTCGTGAATGCATCCAAGTGGAGCATGCCACGTTCCATTAAACAGCAGCAGTCCCCAATATCAAGCACAACCACATGTTGGTGTTCAGGTCACCAGGAGAGAGGGAGAAGCAGATGTGGAGAAGGCAGGGGGAGGAATCCGTTCAGAAACATCTTAACGAACAAAAACAAAGGAACCTAGCTGAGTAAAGTGTGTGTGGGGGAGGGGTTCATAGGCTCCACTTACTCAGGGTATGCCAAAGGGGTTCTCATCTGGATAGCTCCATCAATCCCCCTTAAAGTCCTACACACCAAGGCCGACGATGAAGGAAGGATGGTCATCATACATGGTATGCTTGAGAAAAGAGAAATATATATAGTTAACACCTACGTACCCAATCATGATGCCACAATATTTTTTAAGACACTATATGCGAGGCTAGGTCCTTACAGGAATGGGGTAATAATATGGGGTGGAGATTTCAATTGTACTCTCAACCCCACAATAGACAGATCTGATAATAGGTTCAAAAGACCGGCCCACCAGCAAAAGTCCTAAACTCCCTTCTGAGTCAATTGCAACTAGTGGACATATGAAGGTCCCTTCACCATAGTTTCAGGGACTACTGTCAATATTCTGCGCCAGATAAAGTATACTTGAGACTAGACTACCTGTTCACAGGAGCAGAACAAACGACGGATTTCGTAGAGGTGGAATACCCGGCTAGAGTCCTTTCGGACCATGCCCCACTGCTAATTAAAAGGGTGAACGCAGCCCCTAGACCACCCCCATACCCAGCAGGAGACTCAGGAGTGAAGCACTTCTGGACACAGCTTTCAAAGCCCAGGTAAGGAAATGCACAATAAAGTTCCTTGAAGTCAACAAAGGTAGTGTTAAACAAATGGGTACAATATGGGAAACGTATAAGGTAGTGATCAGGGGTGAGATAATAGCTAAGGCTGGGAGTGTTCAGAAAACCATCACCGCAGAAATAGAAGAAATGGAATAAAAAATTGCTGAAATGGAAAGGAGGAATAGGGACGGGGAAGATCACTTAGAAGAAGAGATTGGACTGAGGCAGAATTGCATGACCCAATGGGACAGTGTGGGCACATTTATTTACGCAAAATACTTAGAGAGAAGCCATGCACAGGGAGATAAACCGGGTATGATGTTATCTTGGCTGTACAGGAGCAATAATAAAAAAGTCCCAATATACTCTATCCCAACAACAGAAGATAAAGTAGAAAATACACAAGCAGGGGTCAATACTGCATTTCAGGACACTTACAGGGAGTTATAGAAGGACTCTGTGGTAGACGGGGAAGATGCGCTACAATAGGCACTGGATCTTATCTCCCTGCCACTCCTAGATTATCCAAAAATAAGCATACTAGAACAGCCCATAACCACGGAAGAGCTCCTGAACACAATAAGATTGCTGCCCTCGGGCAAAACTCCAGGAATGGACAATCTGCCAGGTGAATATTACAAAGATTACGCTAGTAACCTAGCACCAATCTGAGCGAGAGTATACAAGGGAGCTTATGAAGTAGGGATTCTCCTAGAAACTATGAGAGGGGCCTTAATTATTCCACTCCTAAAACCAAACAAAAGTGCAGCAGACTGCAGATCCTACAGACCCCTGTCTTTGCTAAATCAAGACAGTAAGATTCTCATGGCAATACTGGTGGGTAGATTACGGAAGGTGATAGCAAAGATCATACACCCTGATCAAACATGATATGTTCCAGGGAGAAACATATCTTGGAACATAAGGCTATATCATGTCATAAACAGTAGCAGAGACAAGAAGGACCACTGCACTGTGGCTTCGTTAGATGCGACCAAAGCATTTGACTCTGTGCACTGGAACTGGCTCTATGCTACAATGGACAGAATGAGATTCGTACCGCACTATTGAAATGGGTGAAACTAATATACACCAAACCAAGGGCTAGTGTCAGAACGGGTGCCACTTACTCAGACAGATGGGAGCTGCAGAAGGCTACTAGACAGGGTTGCCCACTGTCCCCAATGCTGTACATAGTCGTGGTGGCACCTATAGCAGCGTTCCTAGGGCAAGAGTTTAGTGACGCAGGAATAGGCATTGATGGAGTGAAGCATATTGTGTCCATGTACGCAGTCGATAGGCTATTATACTTGCAAAACCCTGAGGAGAATGTGCAGT